>NW_028230449.1:17663946-18031446 GCF_043228905.1 Azolla caroliniana
GGCTAGTAGAAAAAGTTTTTTCAATGAAGTCACTTTCACTCCCCTATTTTTTATTTTATTTTTCCAAAAAAATACTCCTTCCATTAGTTATAAAATTTTACAAATGAGACGATTATGTACAAATCCCTGTAGGGACAGGATAGTTCCATCTTATGTGGATGCCCACTGACTCAAGAAAGGGAGAGGACGACCATTGTTGGATGAAGGCTATTCGTTGTCTTTAAACTCCATCGGAGCCGCCCTTGAGGCCATCATATTGGCTCTTTAGAGTGGCTACAATTTCACTCCATATCTCTTGCAGTAACCTTGTTGGATGCACGGTTTGGTTGGAGAAGATCCGTCTACACAGTTGTTTCCATAGAATCCAAAGAGTTGTTGGGTTGACCAATTCCAACACAGCTTGAGATTTGTCATTAAGAGCAAACAAGCACTATGGATTGTGTCAATTTTTGTTGCTTATTGCAAAGTTTACTTTCCTGTAAGAGCAAACAAGCAAGAAACCTTCCAAACAAATAAGCAAGGGCAACCTTACAATACCTCGTATGGACGAACAAAGTTTGTATTTAGCTAAATTGAAGATAATTTGTATCACTTGTTTCTAGGACAAGATAGAAAAAAAGCATGGAAAATGTTTAATGAAAGGTAACCTACCACAGAAGTGACATCACCTCAGGTGTGGCATGAATATGCGAAGGTCCTATATGATATCCAGGGGCAACCCCCTGTTCCCCACCCACATGGCTCACGCCCACATGAATCCACCTTTTTTACACCACAAAATCTAAGAAATGCCATTGATTGGTTACAATTTGGGAAGGCCTAGGATCATGATGGATTGGTTGGTGAGCACTTTATCTATGCCCTAACATCTTGCTCTCATTACTAGCACACATCTTTAGTACAACCATGTGTGAAGGTTTCCCTACTAGATGGACTCAGCATACCATTGTGCCAATCCTCAAGAGTGGAGACCGCATGATGCCAAGCAACTATAGATTTGTCGATGAACATGGATAAAACTATAGTGATGGTGTTTAACACCACTCGAGCATGGGTAACAAGATGAGAACAGGAATTCTTCTTGGGAGAGGAAAAGGTGGAATACACATGCTCCTACAGGGCCTAGGTTCTCCTTAGGGGATGCTACTTGTGCTTGACTTTCTCATGGATATGCAGCCCTTGGTGCTGTCGAAAGACAATGTGCACATTTGCAGTTCTAAGAGCCACGAACTAAGCGGTGGTTATTAGATAGGCTTGTCACACCAACTCTTCTCTATGGAGTATAAACACAAATCATTGGAAAGATTCGGAGAGATCTTTAGTATCAATGATTGCCTGCATGATAAGCAGCAAAGCATCGGTGCTCCATGATATAATCCGGGCAGATATGGGAGCAGCCCCTATGACCACCGAGGCATTGTTCCGATTAGTGACTTGTATCCAACGTCTTTGGGTACTCCCTAAACAAAGGTACCCAATGTTGGCACTTATGTCATCAAGACAACTGGCTGGAAATGGAGACATTCATTATTGGTATGCTGAAATGCAGCAATGGCTCAAGTCACATGGCATAAGTATTAATGCACTATAGCTTGGACTGTCCCCACCTAAATATGACCGAAGTGGAAAACAATGGAGTGATCCGAACTGATATTATTAACTTGGAAAATGAGATAACATGGATCAGCCCCAAAATACCTCTTGGTACGAAGATGGCCCACTACAAGACCCCCTTTTTATACACAACAAAGGATGGATTCATCATCGGGCCGCCTTGTATGGACATACATCTATCCTATGTGTTGCGTAGTGTGATAGTGCAATTGTGAACTTCATCACATCAATTAGAGATTAAGGTAGAATACCGCTAGAAGAAAGAATTTGCCAATTGTGTCATCAAAGAGTGGAATCTGAAGACCACAATGTTTGTCACTGTAGTATCTTTTAGGAAATAAGAGGGAAATACCATTGCCTCTTTAAACAAGGCTTTGGCCCACTATGCTAGATAATGGAATATGAGGACAAAGGTCCAATGGTACTAGGGATCGGCAACGGCTCGGCTCAAGCCTAAACCGTTTGGCTTAGCCAGCTTGAAAACGGCTTAGCGGCTTAGCGGCTCGGCTCGGCTCGGTTTAGGCTTGAACTTGCCTTAACGGTTTGAGCTCGGCTCGGCTTGGCTTGAGCCTCGCCAAACCGGCTCAAGCCGGCTAAGCCGGATAAACCGTTTAAGCCGTTTATAAACTTTAGAGAGGGGGAGAAAGAAAGAAAGAAAGATATATTAACGTCTTCTAAGGCCAAAATTGGCCCATGAGACAAAAGGTGTACAACAAAAATGGGATATTTACCCATTAATCGAAAGTAAAAATAAAAATAAGATAAAATAGGGTTTAAGCTAAATAGTTCTAAGAAAACAACAAACATGTTCTATATAAAAAACATGTTCTACAATGAGAATGATTCTATACTAGGCCTAATTTCATTTCCATCCAAGTCTCTCGAAGAGAAGCGGGGGGTCAAAGGGTTGCCATGATGTGGATGTGGCCCGTGGTCCCCATGTAAGAGGTACCCCAACCATAGCTTCGAGTCGACGTAGCTCACGTTCCCTTATCTTCTTAATCTTTTCTACTCCACGTTGACTTGTGTTGAAGCCCAACATCCGAGGACGTTTGGTTGCTCTTTGTATTTCTGCTTCCTCAAGGGAGAGGCCGAGCGGCATAAGTGTATCCACATTCATCGTCTCCCCATGTTCCTGAAAAATTACATTAGGTACATGTTGATGAGTAGTAAAAGGGTTATGATTAACACTTTGTAATTTATCCTCCCTATGTTGTTTTAGCTCTAAGATATACCTACCTAGTCTCTTTACACTCGGGGTATCTAATAGTTTGGAGAGGGTGGGAGAGGGTCCTAGTATGTCTTGGTATTCCGCCCGTATCTCGGCATAAGTTGGGCACTTGCATGTGAAGTGATACTCATCCTCTATCTCTATGTGGCATAACCTACATAGCCTTTCCTCTCTAGGGACTCTATTAGCTCGACCATTCTCAATCTCAAGTTGGTGAGATGATATCCTAAGTTGTCCAATGGCCACCCTTAGTGCATTTGATAAGAAAGTATCTAGGTATCTTGGTCGTGTAATAAACCCTAACTTAGAGAAGTGCAAGAAGTGTTCCTTATAGTACACCATTTTAGATGGGAGTGGCTCTCGTGGGGTGATCCATTTGTATCGAGTGTAGATTTGCCATATTTCTTGGCGTATCACTTTATTACGATCTTCACGAGAGATTAAAGTTTGATCAGTCCCATGGTTGTACTTAAGGGGAGGTAGGTTATTAATGTCTATGCCATTTGCAAATAACCAACTCACCACAATGCTATACCAAGAGTTGGTGTCTCCAGACACATGTAAGGATCGGGATGCCTCAAAGGCTCGACGGGATATCCTATCTTGTGGTTGACTATGTATCCGATGAATAAAAGCTACCACTTGAAAGAGTGCTTCTACTAACATCGGGGGTAGGCTAAACTCCGCTCTAATAATGTCATGTGGTACTGTCGATTTGCTTCGGAGTTGACGTGATAACATCACCACTAAAGGTCTCTCCAATTGCGTCCACATGAAAGATGGTAGACCTGGAGCCCATACTACTGATGCATACATGAGGGACGGGGTCACTAATGAGTCGAAAAGCCATCCCTTAGTCCGTGGCTCTTGAAAGTATGCTTGGTGGCATTGTCTCTCTAAGAGTGAGAGGGATGCATATCCTCTCGTTAGCCTATCTTTGGCTGCCTGGGTCATCGAGAATTTACCTGAGCGAGCACTAAAAGTGACTCCCAAGTATACATAAGATCCCACCACCTCAACTAGTTTATGAGAGAGGATGAGGTGACATTTACTCCTAACTCTGGACGATGTATGAAAGATAAGGACTTTAGTTTTCGCTAGATTCACTACCAGTCCTCGTTGTGTACAAAAGTCATCTAGGGCATTAAGATGCTTTTGTAGGTCGTGTTCCGACTCCGAGAGCAAGACAATGTCGTCTGCGTAGAGTAAGAGACTAACTTGCTTATCCCCAATAGCCACTCCTTTGCCTCCCTTACGAGTCAACATATAAGGAGAGAGAGAGAGAGAGAGAGAGAGAGGAACTACATAGAGGGGAGAGACAGAGAGACTACACAGAGGGGAGAGAGAGAGAGAGAGAGAGAGACTACACAGAGGGGAGAGAGAGAGAGAGAGAGAGAGAGACTACACAGAGGGGAGAGAGAGAGAGAGAGAGGAACTACATAGAGGGGAGAGAGAGAGAGAGAGATGAACTACATAGAGGGGAGAGAGAGAGAGAGGGAGGGAGAGTCGAGACCATAGACGTGAGAGAGAGAGAGAGAGAGAGGAACTACATAGAGGGGAGAGAGAGAGGATTTACATAGAGGGGAGAGAGAGGGAGAGGGAGAGAGAGTCGAGACCACAGAAGTGAGAGAGAGTGGGAGGGATCATCTGAGAGAGAGAGGGAGGTAGGGAGAGAGAGAGAGAGAGAGACGGAGGTTTCTAAACCGGTTTCCAAGCCGGTTTGGAAACCGGTTTACAAGCCGTTTACCAAGCCGGTTCACAAACCGGTTTAGCATAAACCGGTTTAGCCTAAACCGGTTTGTGAACCGGCTCGGCTCGGCTCGGCTCAGGTTTGAGATCCTGTAAACGGTTTAGGCTTAGCCGGTTTGGCTTGGATCAGGCCAAACCGGCTAAGCCTAAACCGAACCGTTGCCGATCCCTAAATGGTACCTAGGACTTGGGGTAGGAAACAGGGAAAAGTTGTTGAAGGAAACTAGTGTAGCCAAACAAGCTCATCCACAAAGAACAATCACAACTTTCTTTAGCCCCATCACTCCTACGGATGCTACAAGTCAATCAAGGGCTACAAAAATGGGCTCCCAACCAGGACATAACAAAGGGGTTACAATAGATTGGGCAACAGCCATTTGTCGTGCACGTAGGCCCCAACCCCATGGACCACGATCTAACCACCCTTGTCATCAACAGATAAGGCCATTATCTTCCCCCATCGTAGGTGCTTCCCTTGCTTCCGAGACCTCTCCATTCTGGATTGACCTATGTGAGAGATCTTTTAAAGACAAAAGTTATAATATATCTAACTTCATATTCTCACATGTGCCAAAAACCAGATTCTTTAGTCTCTTTTTAGCTTATTTACTTTTATATTTACCGAGTAATATTTATTTCATTTTGATTTGTTGTTCTCAAAGACGAGACAACACTTATGATGTAATCTCTTATTTAGTCTTATAGGCCATTTTGGCCTCTTAAAAGACATTAATATATCTCTCTTTCTTTCTTTCTTGGTCTCAATTTAACGCCACTGAATACAAATAATGGGTGATGCATCATATTGTGTGTTGCATGTAATTTCTTTCTTGATTTAGTTATTATGTTTTTACGACCATAATCTCCATGGCTGCATCATATTGTGTTTTTCATTTTGTCAAGAGTTATTTGATGAGTGTTAAGTCTAGTTTCAATTTTGAAGTAGGTTGAAAGTCTTCAAGTACATCATAACTGGAGGGCATCAAGTGGCAATTTGTGGCTATTTTACATTTCCTGTCCAATGATATCAAATTTAGGGTTCACTTATGTTTGTGTTTTTTATTTTTTAGGAGTTATTTGTCAAAGGTTAAGTCTAATTTCAATTTTGAACTAGGCTGAAAGTTTTCCAGTATATCATAACTGGAGGGCATCAAGGTGGAATAAATTGCAGCAGTTCTGCATTTCATGCCCAATCATCTCAGATTTAGGGTTCTCTTGTGGTTTTTAATTGGTATGTCTTCATATGGATCTTGTTGACACCATATATTTGTGCTCTTTGGTCACCATAAGTTGAAACAAAATGTTGGTGCAATGCACAAGGTCAAGGCCTATGTATGTATATATATGTTGTTTCCTTTCACCGTAGATTGAGACTCCACCAACCTTGCATAGCCACTTGTCAGTCCTAATGCAGTACTCTGCAGCCATACAAATGGATTCAACATGCCATATTTATTTTTCTGTATTATTTGATTTGTTTACTGAATCCAAATCTCACTTGAAAATTTCAAAATATGTTGGAAGTTATTAAGTGGATTATAATGTCTTGCCTAGCTGATAGCTGTAAGTCCAAACATGAAAGCCTGTTGACAATCTCATTCTATGCTGTATTTTAGCTGTCTCAGTAACAGATGGGTATCAAGCAACAATACTATAGCAGTTTTTCATTAACCAAGTATGTCAATCTGCAATACTATATATGATCCATGGTAAGACTTCGTATGGATCTTGGCCGCATGATTTAAATTCAAGCACTGGTGGGTGCTGGATTCTGAAGTTTTGTGTATTGCACATCCACGTCCTTTGCTGGAGTCAAAGCTGATACTACTCATATCTCACCTCAAGGTAACTGCATGGCACGGTCTCATGACATTACATACTTGACAAGGAATCTGTGTCGCCTTGACTTATATCAGAAAATACTCCAAGATAATTGAGATATGGAATGATGAAATGTTCTGAGGCAGGGAATGAGAAGTTGGAAAATGACTTCCTTTAGTCTATGAGTTATGTTTATGAAGGTGTATACTTGAAACATGCCATCAAGTATTTTATCCTTTGTTGAGCTTCTGTAGAGTGTTTTATGTAACTTGGCTCTTTTTGAAGGAATTTTCATCTTATCAATACAAAGTTGCATTTACAGACTGAGGAAAGCATGATAGAGAAACTAAGACAGTTAGTGAAAGAGATGAAAACAATACAGCATAATGGTAGGAAAAGCAAAAGATTAGCAAACCAAACCCCACATGTAAAAGAAAGGTAACTATGGAGCTGCTATAACTGGTGCACGGCATGCATACCATGTTGTTCTTATGTTTGCTAAATCTTTGCTATATTCATTTTCTCGATGCTTATTGGTTTTTTTTTTTCCATAAAAGTTATGCTCTGCTTATTGGTTATTTATACTACTGTATGCATCCATTGGTATCTTTTCAAGGTTAAACTGGTGTAGGCACCTACTTCAGAGACCATATAAGTCTGGAGTCTATAATATTTCTATCAGACAGG
The DNA here is from genome assembly GCF_043228905.1 of Azolla caroliniana. NCBI lineage: Eukaryota > Viridiplantae > Streptophyta > Polypodiopsida > Salviniales > Salviniaceae > Azolla > Azolla caroliniana. The sequence goes on from NW_028230449.1 coordinate 17,671,049, forward strand.
GTAGGGTGGCTATGTACACACCATGCCAAGAGCTGAGTTATACACCTATGCACAACGTTCTTGCTACTGAAAAATATTATAGGACTCAAAACTTTTACAGTCTTGCATCAGCATTCTTGCACAAAATTCCATTCTGTGCATTAGTTGCATTAGTTAATGGTTGAATATCTTTCCTTCCAAGTATATCGAAGGACACATTGTTTTAGGTCACATATGAGAAACCCTACTGTTCTCTTCATTACATATTATTCATATTTGTATTTATAATTATAACTTCAAAACAGCATCTGTAAAAGAAAAACAGAATTTGCTTTTGAGATGAGAGTTGGCTCTTTATTTATAGTGTCTTGGAACAGAGGGTCGAATTGAGGCCTAAATGTGCCAGTGTCGTCCATTCCTCAGATAAAGGTACAATGTCCCTATGCGTCAATTCTAATTTTATTCATAGTGGCAATTTAAAGGTCTTATCCTAGGTAAACGTAACATTGTTAGTTCTTTGAATTCTGTTCAAGAAGTGACTGTATAGAAGCACAAGGATGTCTTGGATTAATCTATGCCTAAACTAACCAATAAAATCCTCAGAATTAGGCTGAAAAGCAATTCTAATGTTTTATGTACAAAAATACAGCCCTATTTTCTAAACAGAAAGCTCATAAACTAATAATTATTTTCCCAAAATTGGTGACTATAAAAAACAAGCAATGAGCATGGAGCTCGTTGCAGTGTATTTTAGTGTTATATAGCAAGTTGCGTGCAAAAAAATGTAGCAGATTGGAGATGTAAAGAAGATCATGAGAAGAGACGAGGCAGAAAATCACTTTCTTGGCGTTTGAATATCAACGGTTCAATGGGGCTTGTTTTGTGATCTTTTCAGGCTTTGTGTTTATTAAGTATGGGTTTATATGGGCCTTATATTCATTTGTACCTTATTAAGTGCCTTATATATGGGTTTGTTAGGTACCTTATATTCATTTGTTTATATGGGCCTTTGGAGATTCGTTAATTGTGGGGATGAACTGAAGATGGGTTTGAGATGCAAGTTGCCCATGGGAAGCTAATAAAGTACATATAGTTTTGGAATAAATCTGAAATTTGTGTGGTAGCTACCACTTCTATTTTGCTCTCTGACATCCTTGTTGCAATATTTGACTGACTTTTCAGGAGTTTGAGCTTCTCCAAGATATTTTGGCTTATTTTTTATCTGTATAGATGGATTAGAATAATGATAACCAAAGACTAATTGTGGAAAACTTGAGCATTCTTATTTATTTTTCTGAGCAAGTAAATTAGAATAAAATTTCAGACTAATTGAGCTGCTACACAACATTCCTTACCATACATTTGATTCACAAATAACAATAATGCCGTTTATTTCCTTCTGTTGTAGAAAATTCAAGTTCGATCATATCACATTTGGCAGCAGAGGAAAGGGCCACACTGACAGAAGCAATGCTACAGAGAATAAGCCCCAAAAGGCTGGAACAGTCTGCAGCTGTAGTGCGTGGGTGGCTTCAATGTAAGCACCCCAAGGCTTTATGATTCAATAAATTAAAAAAAATATTTCAATTTTCAAACTTCTGGCAAGGTTGAACTAAGATGAGAGGAAATTTTACATTGGTATAGTATATGACAATGTTAAAAACTAGCAAAAGTGACCTATTAAGCCAAAATTCTCAGGGATGAGAAGAATAGGAATGTCTCCTTAAGAATATGGGCTTTTCCGGATAAGAAATCTTTTATATGACAGCATTGGTCTTAACAGTGAAATAGCATTTAGAAAGAAACATGATTGACAGCATGAGAGAGATATAACATGGTCTCATTTCCATTGAAGGACACTCTATTTCAGGGCATGTGATTGTCTATATATTTGATGTAGCATATACCCCTAACATATATTTGCGCACATTGTTTTTGTAGCTCCTACTCCGAGTGATGCTTCATCAATTGCACCTTTTGAGAATGCTAGGGTTTGCAATCCAAAGAGAAGGCTCTCCAACTTATCCATGTCCAACCTAGTTTCTTCTGTAAAACAAGAAGCAAAAATGTTTGCAACACATCGGCGCGTGTCCAGTCTCTCGCAATCAAAATTATGTGAACCTTTCAATCCAATGCTTGAAGCTAGTAATACTTCAGATATGCTTGTTGACGCAGTGGATCGGATGACTCCAAAGGCATGTAGTGAGGATACCAATGAATCCCCGGTCTCTGTATTGGATGATGCTGCTTTGGAGAATTACAAAGAAAATTTGGATGGGTGCATTTTTGATGATGAACTTTCGCTGCCACGAGAACATCAAGATGGTAGGAAAAACCCGTCGCTGTTGTCATGTGTGCCAGAGAAGCCCACTCTAAGGATTTTGCAATCGAAGAATTTCAAGATTTCGGATTTACTTCTCAGGTACAAGGAACTGGCAAAGGCCATGCCTTTTCAAGGCCTTCACTTTTAACTCTTTGCAGCAAGTGATGATTGTTATTCAACAGTGTGTTGGCATATAATTGCAGTGATTCTGAGGAGGATGCTCTTTAGGAAAAGTCAGGGAATGAAGAAAATCAACATGAGAATCCAATGATGGAATGTCTTTTGGGAAAAACCCATTTCAAGCAAATTGATGAATGTTAATGCTAATTTGTGTTGTTGTAATTTGCCAAAGGTTATGATGAAAATACCCAATGTGTCTTTTCAAAGTGGAAACTAAGATAATTTCATATTGCCACGTGCCTTCACCGAATGTTGTGGATGTAAATATGTAATTCCTTTTCCATTTTGTTTGGTATCTCATGTAATGAATTATATAAAGCAAATGTATCATTTATAGTGAGTATAATGAGGTTTGAGTGTTATTGAGTTTGTTGTTCACCAAATAACATAGTGTAATGATTCAAGGATCAATATGAGACTGGGAACTTTGAGTGAATATAATGGTGGGCTACTCATTAGTTGATTATTAAGCCTTTATATTTTTCTTATTAGCTATGATGCTTGGGCAAAACAAGCAAGAACCTGTGAAGAATTCTATAAAATCTCTAATCTTTGTTAAGTACTATGCATTTGTTGGTATTGATGAAGATAAGTGAATACTAGCTACAACTACCCACTATTGAAAACTGCTTTTGACAAATTAAAGCTTTGATGTTATTTTCAGATTGTAGATTCAAGTGAACATACGATTTTTTTGTGGTGGCTTTACAAATCTTTTTCAAAATCATAGTAGCATCTAGGATTAAGCAACAACTCACTTTTGGCATAACTGGTTTAGCTTTGTCCACAAACAAACTAATTAAGCCTTAATTGGTTTAGAACATTTCAAACCTAAATTGGTTTAGGCTTAACATCAATATTTCTAAAAATGTAAATTATTATTATTATTATAAATGACTTAGCCAGCTTAATTGGTTTTACTTGGCAAAGTAGAGCTTAAGTTAAACCGAATTGAGCAAAAACCTATTAAGAAAAGTTATGCATTGAATTGGACTTAGAAGGGCTTCAGCTGAACCATTGCCCACTCTTAATAGCATTTGTCCTCTTCACCATACTCATCTTCTTGAACCAATATCATTAATGAAAGATGACATGATTGTATGCATAGAATTTCTTGACTCACAACATTACATGAATGTTACCCTTCTGATTGCTGCCTTAGAAACAAATGTGATTAGAAAATATAGTTGATATTCTAAGCCTTTTGATACAATCATCTAGTTAGTTCATTAATATTGTTCAATTTCTCCTTTAAGATTGGTAAAGGTTGGAAAAAGCTCCCAACTACATTGAGAGAATAGTTTATCATGTTAAACTCATCTAGAAGTCTAAGGTTTTACCAACATGTTTAATACTACAAAGAAAGCATTAACCAATTGAACTAGATTTTATAAGTAGTTGTCGTATTGAAAGAGACATGTTTCGTTTATATGCACCATTGCCAAAAATATTGTTTTTGTTCATGGATTGTATAATTACAATCAAGTTTATTAATTACGCTTATTACTTGTGTTTAGATATTCTTATCATTTTCTCTTTATTACCAATCGGTTTCGTCTATGGAAGTTGTAAATCAACTTTATTCATGTAGGAAGTGTTACGGGCATGACCATATAATATCCCGCAGTAAGATAATCACGACATATACAATGTCATCTAGTTCAATATCTTTGATATCTTAACATTGACCAACATGCTCAATGTGCATGTTAAACATAGTGATCTTTGATGTATTTGGAAAGAAAGGAAACCTATTGTGAAAATCAATTGAACCTTGTAAATGTACGGTATCTCCAAGTTCCCCTTGTATAGCTTGATGTTCTTATTCACTTTAGAAATAACCATGATCTATTGGTACAAGATGTTTCGTGCATTCTTTATTATACAAAAGACATCTTTATATAATATGTTTCTCTATGATGCACAACGTCCATGCGCATATCTTATGTTAGGCAAGGCACAACAAACTTCATGACATAAAATGAGTCATGCCCTGCGTAAGTATGATAGCATAAAAAAGATCATATCTTGGATCATACATAGTATTAGAGTAGCATTACAATTAACTCTTTGTGATGTGTATGGTAGCATAACAATGTCGAGAATATGTCCTGATATTTGCATGATGAGTTGCACCTTCAAGGACCTATACATTTAAGCTTTAGAGATCCAACCATCACATTCTCTAAACAAATTAACTAAATGTAAAACCTTGGAGGAAACCATATGAATGTGATCTTCCCACACAATAACCAAGTTGAGTTAGGATTTAAATACAAAAGGCTTTTAAATGGAAAGAAAAGAGAAAGGGTTTGAATGTATTTTGCAAGACCAAAATAATAGAGGGCGCAACCGGGGTTGAACCGGTGACCTATCGGACTGCAGCCGATTGCTCTACCACTGAGCTATACACCCACACTTATGTAAAGGGGTGAATATATAAAGTTATTAATAAATTTTAAGATTATTTAGTGATTCCAATCTATTTCAAGACCACAATATATTGGGGATGCCCCTACACTAAATTTTATTGCTTATTACAAATTTCCATTTCATTCATAACATGAAGCATCGTAAGAACCATGTGTTGTGCAACCACCACATATTTGTCCAAATAATCACCATAGGGTTTGGGAGTGTGAAGAGCAACATTTCCGAAATTAGTACCCTCACTAGGTCACAACAATCCAAATACGAACAATGCCGTACACCCTTTAAAAGGACCTACTAACAAATACAATGCTTATTTTATGTATTTGTTTGTAGATGGCAGCATATTACATGCTTGACAAATTTTCATTACTTGTTAGACTTCCATGGCTTTTGTGGTGTAAGTGCATTTAGGTTTTAGGAGTCCTAACTTATGAACAATCACATTCTACTTACGTGTGGAGTCTAGTAGATAGTGTGATCATACCTAAGGATGTCGCCTAACACATTATGGTGTATCAGAAGAAAAGGATACAAGTTTGTACATTTGTGCAATAAGTTGCATGATAAATTGCATATAGGACATATAGATACACATAAATTTGATCTAAAAATCAGTTATACAGGATGTGTAGATGGGTATTAAGTTGAATCATACATGACTTATAGAGGATGTACTTCCACATTAAGCTACATCATAAAAATTGTGTGAAATGGATACAAGACAATGGTTATGATTAACTAACAATGATAACTTGTGTATGTAGAAATCATTCAAATGATTAACTTGTTTTAGAGGGAAGGGTTAATTGGAATTTCAATCGAAGTTGGATGGACATGATCTGATTATTTGTTTGTGTGTCATTAGCACATTCAAGAGACTACATCCTCGTGTTTGATATCCAAGCATTTCTGAATTGTCATTAAGGAGAATACAGGGAAAAAAGGTACATAGTAGAAAGCCCATGCCTGTCTTGGTGTTATTTGAGGTGTGTATGCATGCACTAAAGACATATGGCTATATGTTCATTTGGTTATGTTTTCCAAAGTTTGGATTAACCCTTTTTGTTTAAATTGTAGTCTATACAACCCTTACTATTTATTACTTGAGTTCTGTATGCATGCAATATCAAGGGTTTACATGCCTAGATGGAATAGTATGTTTATAATAGGGATTGATGCCTTGAAGGTTGACCCATGAGAATGTTACTGAAGTTTTTGTTTGAGCACATCATATTTACTTGGTTCTTTATGCTACCAACAACTATTGTAACCATTCCTTTTTGTTATCATTTTCGATGATTTCATGAACTCTAGTAGTTGTGGGGGTTGAAGTTTATCTCTATGGAAAAACGTAGATTTTAGTTCACGCATAGGGTAATGTCAAATTATTTTATGAGGAAAGGGAAGACCAAGAAAAGAGCACTTGAATTTTTCAAAATTGTTCGTGTATATCTAGGAGGCCATTAGATAAACGCGTTTCATAATAAAGAACTTTTGCTAAAGATGCAAAACACAGTGAATCAAAATGCCCTTTAATGCTCCTCAATAAAGGGACTTTTCTCGAAACATATTGTATAATCACAATAGTCAATAATACACCAATAGCATAAGCCAACCCCGTGTTTTGTTGACATGATTTCTACTACTTGTTAGGCACTAAAATCAAGAAAGTCACCACATAATATCTTCTATATGGAAAACTACAACTTAGATAAGTAAATTCCGTGTATCGATGTTTGTGCCATATCGCTCAAGGTTTCCGCTAACGTGCTAACATTAGTTTATTTTCTATTTTGACACATTTCATAAATTAATTGCTATTGCGTGCACAATTTTGTTAAGCTTTTTCGATTGGCCACTTTTTATTGGACTTCAACATATCAAGGTAATGAAGTGGTAATATTTTAATATTACATTGTTAAGAACCATTACACATTATTTCCCAAATACAAACTGGCATTATGCGCAAGGACATTTTCACCAATATGCCATGATAGGAACTAGTAATCCGTTTTGTGGATGCAAAGTATAAGGCCATGTTCTAGAGTCAAAACTAGGGCTCAACTATGAGATTTGACTCAAGCCTTCAATTGTATGTATCCTTTGACTCACTTATTAGGCATCAAGCATGGTGGCACTAAGGGAAAAATGGCGGAGTTTGTTAGGCAAACCTAATCACTTTATGAAATTGGATCTGTGAGACCACCACCATTTGTTTCAAAATTGAGAACATTGTTACACTCCCACATCCATTGATCACAACGTTATCACACAATTGTTTTCAAGAATAAATAATCCTTTGGACTAACTTTAAAAGGTGTTGCTTTTTAATATGCAATGCACTCTAGGGTTGAAGAGAGACGTGTTTTGAGTTCAATAAGCTCTAGGGCTAAGAAAAGATTGTATGCTAATTGGTAGGTGGGATCTTTGGCTACAATTTTCTTTGCTTGTCTCAAATCTAAATGTGTTGCTTGACATGTTGGGTAAAGGGTTCTCATTTTTTTGGTAGAACATATAATACTAGTGGGAAACCTTAGTGTGAGGTAAAAATTAACAAAATAACAACAAATGTACAAAGTGTCAAGTAGACACTAAAGCTCAAAGTAAGCAAATGTAAGTTTGAAGTGGGATGTCCCTAAGTTGTAGACAATTAGATCAAGATTGTATAAGGAATTGCTCAAAGAAGCCAAATTCTTGTAGCTAGTATTGTCCAAAGCCTTTCTTATCATGGCCATCAAAATTGTTTGCGTTACCCAAAAGCTTGTCAATCAATGGAAATAAGCAACGGAAAGTTTTTTCCAAACCTTTTGCCCAATAATTTGGGTAAAAGTGATGCACGCATTCTTTAAATAAATGCTTCGGTTAGTGAGTAAGTCTATAATGAGTGTAGGATTGTTTCCAATTCTCCACTACATCGTGCACGGTATGACAAATTTATAATTCTCTTTTGAAGATTCAACCCAATGGTAAGCACTCGAAAAAGCATCTCCATAGGCATACCTTTTCCTTAAGTGGAAGATCAAGCCTACATATAGCAATAACCTTGTTTTTCTACCAAGACTATGCTTTGTATAAGTGTCATAGAACATTTGGATGTTCTTGAAACCGAGAGGAGGGTTGTAGCAACCTATACACTTTTGATCTTATTTGTTGAAATAGCAATACAATCTTTTATTGGCACTCAATAGTGAATAATGTAATCTATATCTAAACATGCACAAGAACTAATGGAAGTATAAATTTATTTTGTATGAGTTGTTGTTGTGACTCAAGACTATAACAACATATTATGTCATTTAAGATTAATAAGTGAACACTATAATTGGAAATATAACATTCCAATATAAGTTTTCTAAGGGAAAAGAATTCAATGATTCTAAGCATAGATTGAAATATTCGCATTCGTGGGGCCTACCCCACGAATCCATACGAATAGGAATACGAATACATATAAATATATTCATTTTCTTTCTTTTTTTTGAATTTTTTAAGTAAAAAATAAAAAACAGTTTTTCTTCATCTGAGCGAGTGAACGAACAGCGAGCAGCGAGCGAGGAAGCCTCACCCTACTCCCTGTCCGCCCTCGCTTCCCTCTGCATCTTGTTCTCGGCCAGAAATTTAGGGTTTCGGCTGAAAACCCTAATTTCTGTCATAAACCTAATTTAGGCAGTAGTACTTTCTTTTGAGCCTGCGTCCTCAACTCCCTCTCATACTCTATTCTAATCCTACATCCTGTTCTCACTGAAACCCTACGTCCAGAAGCCCTAATTAATTGATTATTAATTAATTAACTTAATAACTAATATTTTTGAATGAATTAAGATATGTATTAGCAAATTAATTAATGTATTAGTGAACTAATTAATTATTATATTAGTGAGTTAATTAATTATTGATGTATTTGTGTATATACATATATGAGTGATATGTGTGTATACACATATATGTATATATCAGATATGTATGTATGTATGTATGTATGTATGTATGTATGTATGTATACATCTAAACGAATGGTTTTATAATATTCTTGGGGCCGTTTTATATTCTCGAATATAGCGAATATTGCGGATGTAGAATACCACGAATATTACGCATGGATCAATCTATGATTCTAAGTTTTTTCCTCTCTATTTTACTTATTGAAATTCTTCCTTCCAAGTTCCAAGGTGGTAAAGGGCTCTTGTTGGCATATCCCTTCTCAACTCACTCAGTCCTGGCTTATATATAACTGGAAAGAAAATTTACGTATTATATATTGGATTGTTGTTGATACAAGGGTGAAACAATCATAAACAAACTACAAAAATGATGATGAAGCTAAATGGTAGGTGTCATCAACAGCAAAAGCTCTCATGCGGGGAGATGATGTTAAATATCTGGTTTGATCTTGTGGCTTGGTTGCGCGGTCGGTATGATTCAATTCAAGGGGATTCAGAAGAAGCAGAAAGGGCAAGGTCCAAGTTCTTGCGGAAATGGAGTAGCTCTCCCATGCTAGTCAAATCTTCATCGAGGCCTAAGTGGAATTACCAGGCACCTAGGTGGCTATTTCCACCAATGGCTCCCAATATTGTACATGGGTTGTAATTATGTATGTATAGCTGACACAAACGTGCGTTAGTATAGTCATGTTACCCAGATAATGTTGTTAGAAAAGAGTTAGTTGGGAGCTGTATAGTCGGGGTAAATTAGGGTTTATTTCAATTTTGCTTGAGTTAAGGATCAGTTGAGTTTTTTTTGTTGTTTTTGTTTGATAGTTTTGGAGTTGTTTCTCCAAGTTGGCTATGTTGATCCCATTGTGGATTTGGACAAACTTTGTTGTATTCTATTTGCTAACTAATGCAAAGTAGTGCTTTTTTGGGAAAAACAAATGGTAGGTGTCATCATGTAGTTTTCTAATAGTTGTTAACTAGATTCTATCATTGAGTATATATGTTAAACATTTTGTGACTATGGACATCAAGTTCAATAGAACACTAGTTAGTATACAATATTTTTTGCGGTGAACACCTTGCTTATCATATATTGTGAGTGTAGCAAATCATGTATATGTTATCTTATTATTTTAAGCACATTTTGTTTTTGATGCTTTCCACTTTATGGACTCTTTGCAATGATTGTTTCCTTGTATACCATGATATGCTTGGATCAATCTATCTTCATTTCAAATTCCCAAATTATGTTAACGATGTTCTCTCTCTCTAATCGTTATTGCTTCAAAATGAATACCAAATATGTTTTGAAACACCTTGCACGACCCACATTGAGTAAAGCTCAATGAAATCATGTCATGTGGACTATGTCAACTTTGACTCTATTAATGTTTAGAGTACTAAGGCTCAATCTCGATATTTCAATATTCGCAGCAAGTGCTACTCTCGATCATTCAAAGATATAAACAAAACTAGTTTTAGCATAAATTTATATGTGCTAGTCTTACCTCCATGATTGATTCATATGCCAAAATACCTCTACATCATCTTGTTGAAGATTGATGTATTTTTTGTCTATGTGACATAACCTCCACAACAATAAGCAAGAGAAAACTATATTGAAGCCCTAATTATACCATTTTGTTACGACATCCTTTGTAAGTAAATTCACATGTAACATCTCTTGACCATACAAACATATGTGCATAAGATCAACTTATGCCCAAAGTGAGAAGTTTTCCATCTCCCACAAACCAATGCATCTACTGAATGACATCAATGGTGCTTGCTAAGGTTTTGAGGAACTTCTAGGGGAGACCATGGACTTGAATCCAATAGGTGGCAAGGATGCTCTTAGAAGATACTTGTGTTATTTATTAAATGAATTCTCGTCAAATGACTTGTTCATGAAAGAGTGGCTACTATAATTAATGTAAAGGATATGAGTCTGCAAACTCAACTAAAACGATTGAATCCTAAAATCTAATAATGTGTTCCACAATCAAATAAACTTCTAGAACTTTTAGGATTCATCGGCCACCCAAACGATCAAGTAGTATACTCTAGATAAATTGACACTCGTAGGAACAACTCCACATAATTATTTAAAAAATTTGTGATGTCCATGTGAAGTTCAGTCTATATGATCTTCGTAAGTTGTTTATGACTATGGGCATGTTTTCTCTACTCCTCTGTTTCTTTTCCTTAATTACTTATACCTAGGGTAGCCTCTTGCATTCATGGGAGTTCTTATTGTTACAAAAGCAACAAGCAATTACTTCTTATCTCAACTTTTTTTTTGGTATGTTTTTGCCAAGCAAAAAAGGCATTCTCTTCTTGGATGTATGATCAAGCCAAAACAGGCAAAGTAAAGGGACATTTCTTGAACGCCATTGAAGGCATTGGCTAGAGTTGTAAGTCTTTGATGCTCCCCAATTGAAGTTTGAAGTATTTGTTGTCTATGAGAGAAACAACCTTCCTTTTAACCCTTTCCTACATGGGGACCCCATTATACTCAATACAGGATTGAAGATACTACCTCAAAGATGGATTTTAAATGTTTGTCTTTTCGTTGTTAATAGGTTACCATAGTAACTATCCAGGCAAGTTTGTGGTTTCAATTGGCACATGCCTCTCAACTATGGCCTCATTCTCTGATCTCACGAACCCCAAACAATTGCTTCAACCATTTGAACCATGGCATGATTCTGCATCTCTCTCTCTCTCTCTCTCTCTCTCTCTCTCTCTCTCTCTCTCTCTCTCTCTCTCTCTCTCTCTCTCTCTCATCCTCACACACACAAGACACAAACAAACAAAGATACAAACACGCATTTCATAAGATTTTCTACCACTATCACTTTCATAACAAGATTGCTAATCCATCACATATTTTTCTTGGTTCCATTGGGTATATTTGGACATGATGATGATATTGGATTGATTTGACTCCCTCAGACATACATTACAACCCAATTAATCGTCAAAATGTGTCTCATGGATGATGAGATGCCATTATTTTAATTCATTTTTACATTCCTTGCCTCCTATTGCACATGTAATTGTGATATCTATGGTTTTTATAGAATACACGGTAATGATCTCTTGCTCTCCCTCAATGACAAAAATAATATCATCATTTGTCTCTCTAGGAATATTATAGTGGGCTTAATAGTCACTAAAGTAACCCCAGAAGCACACGTGTTATGCAAAAGCACACCCACCCAACTTCACTTTCTCATTTTCCTTATGAAAATACACGAGCCACATGTGGTTACACCATGTGTAAAGGAGACTTATTTTGCAATGTTGTCTTTGGGTCGAGAGAATGTTAAACTATTACCATCATGATATTGGAGAGCCATGATTGGTATAATTCACAGCTCAATCGTGCACATGCGTCGGCCTCTATTGGACGGCAATGTTGACATGACTTGCCACTCTTTGTGAGGTGTTTGAAGACTTACAAACTTTGCATTCTTCATGGAATTGGGTTGTTCACATGATGTAGTTGTGGTATTCAATGGATTTGTAACCAAAAGAGTGTAGTGCTCTCTCTCTCTCTCTCTAAGGACTTATAATATTGTCAATTGGTCGGATTTTAAGATGTGCTTTTTATATTGTTGGTGGAAAAACTTGAGAAGCCCAAGGTGAAACAGGCTGGCCAAAGTTCACACTACAAATAAACATGGCTACTTTAATGCATTCCAAGGAAAAAAGTATAGTCATCAAAAATCAAAGAAGCATTAAATAGGTTTTTTTTGTGTGTTTTTCTAAGCCTTTTTATTTCCTATTCTTTTAGGAGAAACTTCCACCCAACCAAAAGTCCAATATTAATGTATACAAGTTATATACATACATACCAACCTATACACACATACACATGTATATATGTATGTACATGTATGCATGCATGCATATATATCTATCTATGCATCTCTCACCTTTCATCAAGTGTTCACTCAACATTCCAATCAATCCAAATTCCCCCCCATCATCTTCTTTGTCTTATTCAATCATCTAATTTATTACCCATTAGTTCGATCTTCCGATGCTTCATTAAATACCGTAATTATTTTAGCCTCCTAATCACTAATCTATTAGACTTGGCTTTCCTTAATCCATTAAAACATTAGTTTCTTAGCAATCCATTGCATTAAATCCACACCCTTACCTGTTGTATAGTTGTACACACATGATTAAGTTTAATTGAGCATTCTTTTGTACATTGGTATAGCTAGAGCGAGCTCCATTTATATAAATTGATAAGAAGACAGCCTTTAATTAGGTACTTGAGTGGATTCTCCCTCTAAATAAGAGGTGATTGAGAAGATTAGCCATCATATATAGGAACCTATATAGAGTGAGAGATTTATTTGCAAGGCAGAGACAAGAGTTATAAGATGGAGTTGGTTATCAATTATGTGGTGATGAGTATGGGCCTCCTCCTTTTGGGGCTTCCTTATACTTGTTTAGCTCTCTACTCCAATGATTTCTCAGTTTCATGGAGCCCCCAGAACGTGAGATCCATCAATGGGGACCGTGGCTGGCAAATCATGCTCACTAATGACACTGGTTAGTTGGATTCTCCATCTCTCTCTCTCTATTACACACACATATATGTATGTATGATTTTTGTATGTATGTATGTATGTATGTATGTATGCTTGTATGTATGTATGTATGCTTGTATGTATGTATGTATGTATGTATGTATGTATGTATGTATATATGAGGGTCAAGTGTACAAATTGATGGATAGATTTATGGAAGTATGGTATGTATACATGCATGATATTAATATTTATGTGTGTATGGATTTTGGAATACGCCTCATTTAGGGTACAATATCTTCATTTAGAGAAACAAATTTATTATAAAACAAAACTTGTATAATATCCTTACATCGGCGTGTATCCAAACTCGATGTGTATCTAATGTGTATGTACACATCCAATATGTATGGGGGTGGTATAACCTCCATCATGTTAGAACTAGAAATGATACACGAGCCAACAAGACAATCAACAAGGTAGCTCGACAACTTGGTGGTTCCATTAGAGACAAGCTTAAACATGAACATCGAGCAACTTCTTTGGTCACGTCTTGATGCATTCAAATCATTTCCCATTAACCAAAAGATACTTGATGTTGCATGGTTCTCTTTGAGGCATGCTTGATGAAGATCAAATCATTTGCCCAACATACTCATGCACATTGATAATTTCCCATGTTAATAGAAGAATGTATCAATCAGTTGTTTGAAAGTACATGGTATTACACACTTCCATTAGAGCCAAGTGTATACCCATGTACCAAAACTTTGAAAGAAAACTCAATGTGCAAATGCCCATTATGTTAGATATATAGATCTCCACTAGGCTGCATCTTGAGACATTGACAATGTATCAACAACTTATCACATAATGTGATATTTATGTTCAATGTTAGGAACACTGTGTAGAAGTCATTCCAACCATAGTTTGTTGACGATTATGTGATCATTTTGGATTGCACCCCAATCATTCCCAATGAACTAGCTTTGTGCATCAAACTCGCATATATGATTGATGTTGAAGTTGCAAAAGAGAATGTGAGTTCATGTTCAAGTATATGCCATGCTTTTCCATTTACAAGTGCACATTCCAACATATCTCATTCATTGGATGCTTTTTATAATGATAGGATTAGCCTAGATGGTCACTTATGTTTTGATCAACCCATGCACAAGGGCTCAAGTCGAACTAATTGCACTAATTTATTTGGGTGGCATTATAGGGCCTATGCATAGCAAGTTGATCTATGTCTAAGAACCTTACCAATGTCTGTCTTGTCTCAATACCTCTCTCTCATCCACTCACCTTTTGCTTCATTGATCCTATTAAATTGAAATCTAGATTGCATGTCTTTTGGTTTTTGTGCAAGAACACTTAATGTACAGAAATATCTCATGATATGTTTTACTACTTATGGATGCAAACATTAACATTGTTGTGTGTTTATTATAACATCCATGCACACCTTCTTGGGGTTGTTGGATTGTTCAGATTCAACACATTCTTTATCTCTACTTCCATATAATTTATTGTCCACATTATTGATTATCGTTATATGTTCATGTCCGCTTAGTTGCAACTTCCTCATAACCTTCCTTGCAACTAGTTGACATGTACACTTACACGCGTACAATAATATACTAAAATGATGGCCATTAATCTACTAGACCAATGATGCAAATAATGAATCTTTTTTCATTCTTCACGATTCTAGCCATCTCACTTTTTTAATTTGGTTGTTAAGAGAGAAAGTGAAGAGGAATTTGATCTAATTGAATTTCATGTTTCAATGCAGCATCGGGATTTGCATCCAAGAAGAGCTACTTGTTTGGGAACTTCCGAATGAGTATAAAGCTAATGCCAGGGGACTCAGCAGGCCTAGTTACAGCCTACTATGTATGTTTGCTCGCATATCATTGTTTAATGTAAATATGTTATAGTGTTGCCATGATTGAACCCTATATTTATACACATACAAAGGAGGTTCTTCTAGGAAGAATACCCATTTATGATCCATTTAGTTTATTTAGATATATTCCACCTAAGATCTCTCATGGTTGTTTGAGTTTTTTGACTAGTTACTCATTACTAATTCGTAATCTAATATCACTCTCTTTGTTGACTTTTAGTTCTCCTCGGAGACCACTAATCGTGATGAGGTGGACTTTGAGTTTCTTGGTAATTTATCTGGTCAACCAGTCATTCTACAAACGAATGTATTTTGGAATGGAACCGGTGGTAGGGAACAAAGGCATTACCTATGGTTTGATCCTTCTCAAGCTTACCACAATTATTCTATCCTTTGGAATCCACAGCAACTCATGTAAGTTCCTCTCCCTACTCTCACAATTTCCCTTGTTTAATCCATATTTATAAAATTGATCGAACCCAAGTTTGATCCCTGTCCCCATAGATTACGAATATTCCTTTCGTGTTGCGTAATTACATAAATTATGATGTTGTATAAAAGTCACAAAACAACTTCATGTCTAACAAGGAAATTGAAGAGACAAGGGCACACCAAGGAGCAAAATCATCCTTGGTAATACGATTGTTATGGGCATGACCATACTTTATCCACGTGTATAGAATACTACGGTACAATCTTATCACGGGATAATTTATGGTCATGCCTGTAACGACGACCAAATATGTGTTCCAAATATGTGAGAGATGAACTTAATATTTATTGCGATCATGTTGTCTTAATTGAGTGTCTGTAACATTTTGTTTCTGTAAGTTCTCTTTGAGACAATATCTTAATGATTGTCTTCGGTATGTAGAGTTCCCTCTATTGAAATTCTCGTTTTATTTTGGAGCTTGACGCATTGATATGTTGTATGTTCTTTGGTTTTTTGGGATTTTTACATACATTGAGGTTTACTTACCACTAGTGACATTAATATTTAGCCAACAATAGAGAACTCTCAAATGATTGACATGAATGTGCACTTCGAATGACAATTGACGATTAGCATGTTTTGAATAGTGCTATTATGTGAATACCCTCAAAAATGGGGAAAGTAAAAGAAACTCATGTCACATGCAATTCCACAAAGGCTCCTTGTTTGGTTTGGCAAAACCCAATCACATGGATACATGTAGCAATGGGCGCGGTTCGGTTTCCTGGCCTTGAAACCAAACCAAACCAAAGCATTTATTTATATTAAAAAGCTAACCAAACTGTTTAAATTTTATGAAGGCATTTAAACTGAACTGTTTAGAGCCGAACCGTTTATGAAAATTTTAGAACCAAACCAAATTTATAAACCGATAAACCTTTAAACCAAACCACATAAGGCGAAACCGCTAAACCATGAAATTCAAAACCAAACCAAACTGAAACCGAAAAGCCACTAAACTACTAAACCATGAAATTCAAAACCGAACCGAACCGAAACCAAACCAAATCATAATATTTGAAACCAAACCAAACGGTTTATTTATCTTTGAACCAATAAACCGTTAAGCCATGGCTTAACGGTTCAGTTTGGTTTGAGCCGAAACCGTGCCCATTGCTAGATGCATGATTCTATCAACAACAAAACACCACTATTTCAAGAGTAGAGACCATATGTATTTTGGCACTAGGTAAGATTAAAACCTATAGAGACAAGGCTTCTCCATTGTAACACAAAATAAGTAGGAGTCATTTGAAAGTATTGCCTCATTTTAGAACAACGGAAGGGAAATTATCCACCAATATAAACCAAATAAATAATTTACATTTTAAGAGAATTTTGTTAAGACAACATCTACCAACTCTTTGGTCTTTTTGTGTGACAAAGTTTCCCTTACTTTTCAACCATCGGTTGATTGTTGATGATTAAATGGTTTATGTTATTGGTTAGCATTAACCTACGATGACAATAATCTCTTCAATTCTTCGTGTTGAAGTATTTGTAAATCTTAATTCTAAGAACTATCCAAATAAAACTTTCTTTCACTTGCACATGCTTGCATACACCCACCCACCCACCCACCCACACCATTTTCATGATAATCCAACAATTTTGACTGTATTATGTTCAATGAATTGACATTTCTCTAAAATGTATGCAGCATTTCTGTCGATGACAAACCCATTAGGTTAGTGCGGAATAATGAAGACATTGGTGTACCATTTTTAAACAAGCAACATATGGGTATCTACGCAAGCATATGGGATGGAAGCACATGGGCAACTGAAGGTGGTGCTATTCCCATCAATTGGGGAAAATCTCCCTTTGTAGCCTCATTTGGAAGATATCGGTTTGATACATGCTATGGCCGAGGAGCTAATTGCATAAATAGGAAATGGTGGAACACTCCAACTTACCAAACCCTTAGTGCAAACCAACTTGACCAACTTCAATGGGCTAACCAATACAAGGTGTATGATTATTGTGAGGATAAAGTAAGATATCCAATTACCCCTATCGAGTGCCTTCGCAACAGTGGCTAAGGTCGTTTCTTTAATACACAACTCATAACTCATCTCACAAAAAACATGCAATGCAATGCATGTTTATTTCATTGTATGGTTACCAAACCGAAACATACCACTTCATGATTCCATATTCTTGATTATGAATTTGGGGTACTCCATATAAATGAGTGACATTGTTCCTTTTAATTCTTTCATTGCCCGAATCAATAAATCTTAGTATTCCTCTCATTTTGTAAGGAATATCATATCTCACGCGCATCTTTTGTTCAATAAATATTGGATGTCTTAAATCTATTCATAATTCAAATATTTATGGCAAAGACTATGAAATTCATGTCAATATGTTTTATAAAAAATTTAAAATTCAAATTTGCTAATGGAAATAATGATATTCAAGGATATATGCTCAAGAACATAATTTCACATTAGGTTACTTTAAAGACAAACACATCAAATTTCTTTTTCATTTTGGGTGGAGTTACAAAACACATCAAAAAGTTGAAAGTTGAGGTGGACTTAGACTTTTATTTTATTTTGTTGAAAGAGTTTGCATTCAAAGAAGCAAAGAGTTTATTTTATTTCCAATTGTAGTTTTTACGAACATCTGTATGAAACAAAGTTTTGAGCTTACTACAAACATCTAGATTTGGAATAAGATGCTTGTATTAAACAAAATATTGAGCATACTTTAGACATTTAGCTTTGGAACAAGATACTCATATTAAAACAAAGTTTTGAACTTGTGCCATACATTTTTAGATCCTTGAAAACTATATATTTTCACTCCCATTATTGACGGCTATCTAGAATTTTTGTAATTATTTTAGCACTCATATAGTTTTAGGTAAAACTTATTTGGAGTAGGTAAATGTTGTCATTACAAGCATTACAACTCCATATAAAGGGCAACCTAAGTTGTGTAAACTAAAGTTGTAGTAATTCAATCCATTCTTGTATCGATATCTGCTATGGTAGGAGCACATGATCGCGTATGTCCAATGTGGTTGTGCTTAGACGCTCGACAATGTACAACCCTCCTTTCTTCCATTCATGTCTTTTTGGTGATTGTTGTCATAAAAAACTTAGTTTGTTTGCTTAATTATTTGAAAAGTCACAAGACACAATGAACATTGATAAGAATCTCTTGTATCAATTACAACTATATGGCATTTACATGCTTATATAACATTCAAAATAGAGATATTATGCAACATACTATTAAGTTATAAGGATTTTGATCTTCCCAATTTACATTAATGTGATCCTTAATGATTATAATCACTACTTCTATTTAAATATTGATATCGTTGATTTATATCAATGACTCTAGGTCAAGGAAGGAATCAACTACAAATGTTTTCTGGAAAAGGAATCAAATTTGTCCACAACAATTCAAACAATTTTGGAAACATTTGTGGGGCATAATAATGAGTTGGAAAATTGTTTGCTTTATATGGTGGTTTATTCAAAGAGCTATACCAATTTATGAGTGGAGGAAAGGTGTGAATCATTGTTGTATGCATTCTGTGGAGGCTATTAAGCGTTGTTTGTGGAGTTGTGTTTGCAATGGAAATATGGAAAAGAATTTTAAGAATCTTTTTTTTTTTTTTTTTTTTCCAAAAAAAGATACTACATTAGTATTAGAAAACCGCCATAAGGCTAAACATACAAGCTATACCGATCCCCTATATTTTTCTAAAGTCTAACCATTGGCTTGAATAAACACTTTGGTGTTGAGTAGAACCACTCCACCTTACCAAAATACCGTCTATAAAATATACCTATGTCCCAAATGGCATGAAACTCCACCCGCCTAAGCTCCGCTTGATGCGTATTACCTTTTATACCATCCAAAATCCCTCTAAGATTATGTACAATCTCTATCCAAATTCCGGAGATTATTTGAGCAGGTCTTTCAGTCATATTTTGAAATACCTTCAAACATCGATCCTTCAAACATCGCTTCATATTTTGAATTTTAAGAATCTTAATAATATTTCCTCAAGCTGTGTATATGTGGGGGTTTGTATTATGGGCAATCGTACAATGGCAACCGTAGTTTGACACATACATGATATTCATCATGCATGATATTCACAATATTCGATAATAAGAAATGGCCCGAATAATATTATAAAACCATTCGTTTTTCAAAATAAATTTACACAATAAAAATGATTTAATTCACTCAAAAAAGATATAATATACAAAAAAATTAATTAAGTCACTAAAAAATTAATTGATTCACTAATGATTATTTAATTAGGGATTTGGTTGAAATTAGGGTTTCAACAAAACATTGAGTTTACAAGTTGAGAATAGGATGTAGGCGTTGCACAGAGGATGTAGGGGAGCGAGGATGCAGGCCAAGAAGAGGAAATATGGACGAAATTAGGGATTTAGAGTGAAATTAGGGTTTTCAACCAAAACCCTAATTTGTAGGCTAAGAACAAGATGCAAGGGGAGGCTTCTTCACTGTTTGTTGTTTGTTGTACGTTCATTTGTTAGGTAAGTTTTTTTTCTACAGAAAACAAATACTTTTACATGTATTCGTATTCATAAGCATTCGTGGGGGAGGCCCAACGAATGCGATGTGTCAATCTATGATGGCAACCAATGGTGTATAAGAAGAAGGATGTCACAAATGGTATTTCTCTACGACATGGTCGGTTTCGGTTCAGTTTCAACAGTTAGAAACCGTGGTTTAAACGGTTTAACGATTTTATTTTTATTTCATTCTTAAAAACAATCTTTTCATTTTCAAGCCCTGTTCTCACATTTTAGGAAAATCTTTATAGTGAAATATTTTAAATTTTAAATTCTGAATTTCGACCTTAGTTGAAAACCGAAACTACGGTTTTAACGGTTTGAATTTTTTTGAACGGCTCGGTTTAACGGTTTCATGGTTTAGTTCAATTCGGTTCAAGTTTGATTATTTTTTTAAACGGTTCGGTTTTGACATTCTCAAACCGAACCGAACCATTGCCGATTAGTTGATAGATAGAACTCAAAAAAGGGAGGTAGTTGTTATGTATGTAATGTAATTTTCTTATATAGCCTCAACGTAGTTTCTTAATAGTAATGTAATATCTTTTTATATAAAACGTTACTTAGTAACATTTTACACTCCCTAACTTCGTAGGCCAGTACATTTGCATGCTTGTGGGATAAACTCTTTTAGAGTGGACAAACCCTCAAAAAGTTTTTCACAAATTGCATATGGGTTTAGGCTTAGGTGAGATTTATTAACCAACATATGTTTCCAATGCATATACTTATTTGTGTGTTGTATTTGATCTATATGGCATAGCCCAACTCATTGGATTTAGATCTTACTTGGCATTTGTCCAACTTTGATACGAAAATCCGAAACTTGTCCTTTGGTGAATTAAGCTTCATGACCGTTTCGACATTTGTCAAGAAATGCCTTCGGCAAGAGATTCTTTAATTATAGTGGTTTGCCTTTTGCCTTATGAATTTGTTCTAATGAGAATTTTTTTGAAATACATATAATATTCTATTACATTGGATGTTAGCAGTAATGAACTATTAGCTATCATTTGGAACCTTGGTGGTTGAACGAGTTGACCATTGATTGAATGTCCAATGATAAATTCTTGTTGGTTGGCCAAAGCCAGCATAGACCGATTGTTCATTGATTCATCCTTATTAGCTAAACGCAAAAACTTCTTGTTCATCCAAGAGCTAAACTGTTCTAGTTAGTTGTGCATTTAGAGGATTGAAATATATTATAGGACCAATGGTTGATGAATATTCACGATCCAATTCATACACAAGTCAATAAAAGTTAAGTTCACGTAACTCTCAACATGCTTCTCCTTTAAGTTTCTCCAAATTTTACCATATGCATGTGTTCTCTCTTAGATGTGGAGAATTATCAATTAAGTACTTATATTATTATGTTTTGAACAAGTCGTTTGTATACTGCATATAGTTACTTTTGATAGTTTTTTTAAATATTTTACTATGTCTAGACTCATAAAGTACATTTAGGTTTCATGGTATTCAACCATTTTTCTTTGAGCTATATTTATTGATGCCTATGCTTGGCATGCACTTAACCAAAAGCAATTTCATTGTACTTTAACAAATGACTTTCTTGAAAGCTTCCCATTTGCATTCTAGTGTTGCACAATTTTGATCTTTTTGGTAACACTTTCTCAACAATCTTGACATATATGGTTGAACTTTTAAGTTTATGTACAAAGATGTTTGTCTTATACTATGGTTGAACCTCACATACTCAAGTCTTAAAATACTATATTGAACTCCTAAGATCCGATTATTATGTATATGTTCCAAGATATCTACGAAAATAATATAGATAATTACACTAGTTTTGTTGTGTTTTATATATGTAAAACCATGGAATAATGAATATGGAATAATTAATCCCAAACTATTGTAAATATATAGAACTATTTTTTTCATGTTGTTTTGGATCTTTTTATCGATACAAAAGAAACCCTAGCGTATATCCTCTTGCATGAAAATTGTTATGGGGCAATTACAAAATTCTGGAATGGGCATGCATGCTACTAAACACAATTACATCTCCCTTGACTTTGGAATTAGAGTTGCCATCATCTAGATTAACAAGTTAATATCTAGCGCCTATCCAAACCAACATAAAAGTTAGAACAATAATTAAGAATGTAACATCCAACCACAAGAAGTGGATTTATCCTCACCACCTTCGATTCTAAAAACATAATCTTCTATTCCTATTTAGTTAATAAAAAAGGTAAGCCCTTTTGTATCATGAAGCAAGTGTGATTCATCCCATCTTCCAAACCATTTTTCCATATCTTGCATCAGAACACAAAAATTTGCTTTTATGTGTCTTTTGGATCTTTTTGCATTCTTCTCGTGCGATTCTAGAAAGTGGGTGCGAGGAACTTATTGGAATCTCATGCATATATTTGAGACAACTCTTTTTATGACCATGATCTCAGTGGAAAGTGATCCCATCTCAAGAAGTAGGAGGGTGTATGATGTTTGTTTCTTCAGTTGGAGAAACTTTGTCTGAAAACGGATTTGGACATTTTTGAACTCTTTCCAAGTGAAGAGAGAGAGAGAGAGAGAGAGAGAGAGAGAGAGAGAGAGAGAGAGAGAGAGAGTCCTTGCACCTTCTCTTACACAATCCATAGCCTTAACCATTAGGACTTTGACTTTTATAAATTTATATGTTGATATTATATTTACATATTTGGCATTCATTTCTACATCTTCTCTTTTTCCCCTTGCTTCCTTGCGCTTCGGCTTTGGTCCTACCACATCACAACAATGGCAAGACAATGAGTGGGTGTTTGCACAATTCACACAGGTTGACCCAGAATCTGGGATGGAGATCGTTTTCCTACTTTCCGAGATATTGAGAGAATCGTGTCATAATTGGGATATGCGCAATGCTTTCTCATTTGATGGTAGGCATGAATGGAGTCAGAGCATATCTACGAAAGTTGAAGGGAGGGCTAATGTGGCAATTTTTCTTCATCCGAGAAAAACAAAAACTCTTTCCTCGACAAAGTTTTCATTATATATATTTTACCTGTTGGCAATTCAGCATGTTACACTACCCGTGTAGTGGCGACCGGACTCCATTGTGGTACCACCCATCTTTACGCAGTGATTTTCACGCACATTCATTATATATAGTTGTGTGTCTCTCGAAAACCCGAAGAGAGAAAAGTTAGGGCCCGATGGAGACGAGGAGGTCATGGGTTCAAATCCTACATTCCACGGGGCCATCTAATAAATGAAGAGATATGTATCGAGTAATTAGAGAGGGGTTTTGAACCCAAGAATTAGCGCTAGTAATTAACAAGTAAGAATTGGGGTTAAGCTAATTACAGATAAACAGAAAGAGAAAGGGGATATTTTGGTAATTATTGGAAAATAAAGGGAAGGTGAGGGAGAGGGGTATTTTTTTGGTAATTATTGGAAAATTTAGGGGAAGGTGAGGGGTAGTTTTGGTAATTATTGGAAACTCAGGGGGAGGCTAATTCTGCAGAGCTATATATATAACCCTAATCCATCGCTTTTTCTGTCAGTCCTCTGCCTCTGCTTCTGATCCTTCTGCTTCTTCCTCAGTCTTGATTCTTCTCCTTCTTCTTCTTCAGATCTCTGCAAAGTATGCAGGTCTTCGTGAAATCCTACACTGGGAAAACCCTGCCCTTCTTCTTCCCCGATGGCCCTTCCACAAGCATCCAAACCCTAAAGACAGCGATCGAAGACAGAGAAGGCATCCCTCTCTCTACCCAAAGGCTGTTCGCAGGAACGAAGTGTCTCCACAACCCGTCTTTCACATTCGCCGACTATGGGTTTGGCCGATCGGATGCGTGGAAAGATGGGTCCGACCAATCGGATGCGGGGAGGAGCAGCGATGGGATTGCCCAATCAGGGGCGAGGGAAATTGGGGACGACCAATCAGACGAGATGAACAGTCGGCTCGATGGAGCGGGATCAAGGAACTGTGGGTTCGGCGAATCAGGTTTGAGCATCTCCCTTCTTTTGCCCATTTGTGGCGGTATGCAAGCACCGGTGACCTCACGCCCAAAGCTCGAGTTCTTGAACAGCAAACCACCACCAAATTATGTGGCTGGGTTAGGTAGAGGCGCGACAGGTTTCACAACTAGGTCGGACATAGGCCCTGCCCGTGCGGCCCCTGATTTGCCAGACAGGTCCGTAACCACCATTGGCGGTGGTGGCGCCGCCGGCCCATCTGCTGCTCCCTCTGGTCCCGCTGCTCGCGGTGGCCGTAAAGACGGTGGCGATGAAGAAGAAGAAGAAGAGGCCGAAGATAAGGGATATGATGAGAATCAGAAGTTCGATGAATTCGAAGGCAACGATGTTGGTCTCTTTGCCACTGCTGAGTATGATGAAGATGATAAGGAGGCAGATGAGATTTGGGAAGGGATTGATCGCCGAATGGATTCGAGAAGGAAGGACCGAAGAGAAGAGAGGTTGAAGAAAGAGATCGAGAAATATCGGGCGTCGAACCCGAAGATCACGGAGCAATTCGCAAACCTTAAGAGGAAGTTGTCAACGATGACGGCAGCGGAGTGGGATAGTATACCAGAAATAGGTGACTATTCTCTCCGGAATAAGAAAAAGCGGTTCGAGAGCTTTGTTCCTGTGCCCGACACTTTGCTTGAGAAAGCGAAACAAGAGAAAGAACATGTAACTGCATTGGACCCAAAGAGTCGGTTAGCTGGTGGTACTGAGACACCTTGGTCACAAACCCCTGTAACCGATCTGACGGCTGTAGGAGAAGGGAGAGGAACTGTGTTATCACTAAAGCTAGATAAGCTCTCTGATTCAGTTAGCGGCCTAACTGTGGTCGATCCAAAGGGTTATCTCACAGATTTGAAGAGTATGAAGATCACTAGTGATGCAGAAATATCAGATATAAAAAAGGCGAGACTTTTGCTTAAATCAGTTATTCAAACTAACCCAAAACATGCTCCGGGATGGATTGCTGCAGCTAGATTAGAAGAAGTGGCCGGTAAGCTTCAAGCAGCGAGGAATTTCATAGAGAAGGGTTGTGAAGAATGCCCGAAAAATGAAGATGTGTGGCTGGAAGCATGCCGTTTAGCTTCTCCAGATCAAGCTAAAGCTGTATTAGCGAGGGGTGTGAAAGCTCTCCCTCATTCAGTAAAGCTTTGGATGCAAGCAGCAAAGCTGGAGCAAGATGATGTGAATAAGAGTAGAGTGCTTAGAAAGGCACTTGAGCATATACCTGATTCGGTTAGGTTGTGGAAAGCTGTGGTGGAACTTGCGAATGAAGAAGATGCAAGGATATTGCTATCTAGGGCTGTCGAGTGTTGTCCTTTGCATGTTGAGCTGTGGCTCGCTCTTGCTCGTCTTGAGACTTATGAACAAGCCAAGAGAGTATTGAACAAAGCCCGAGAAACTCTTCCCACCGAAGCCGCTATCTGGATCACAGCTGCAAAGCTTGAAGAGGCTAATGGAAACATTGATATGGTTTCAAAGGTCATTGAAAGAGCTATTCGTTCTTTGCAAAGGGAGAATCTTGTGATAGATCGTGATCATTGGATGAAAGAGGCGGAGGCAGCAGAAAGAGCAGGGTCGGTGGCTACATGCCAAGCTATTATCAAGACGACTATTGGAATTGGAGTTGAAGAGGAAGATAGGAAGAGGACATGGGTTGCCGATGCTGATGAATGCAAAAAGAGGGGCTCGATTGAGACAGCTAGGGCTATCTATGCACATGCTCTGTCCGTATTCAAGGGCAAGAAGAGTGTGTGGTTGAAGGCAGCTCAGCTCGAGAAGAGCCATGGAACTAGAGAGTCTTTGGATGCATTGTTGAGAAGAGCTGTTACTTACTGCCCACAAGCAGAAGTTCTTTGGTTGATGGGAGCTAAAGAGAAATGGCTTGCTGGAGATGTTCCCTCAGCAAGAGCTATTCTGCAAGAAGCTTTTGCTGCTATTCCAGACTCGGAAGAGATTTGGCTTGCAGCATTTAAGCTCGAATTCGAGAATCAAGAGCCGATGAGAGCAAGGGCTTTATTGGGCAAAGCTAGAGCAGGGGGTGGAACTGAGCGTGTATGGATGAAGTCGGCTATTGTCGAGCGGGAGTTAGGGAATGTAGAACAAGAAAAGCAACTCTTGGAGGAAGGGTTGGAAAAGTTTCCAAAGTTTTTCAAGCTATGGTTAATGCTTGGGCAACTTGAAGATCGTCAAGGGCACCCAGAAGTTGCCCGTGATGTGTATGATAGGGGACTGAAGAATTGTCCAGATAGCATTCCTCTATGGCTTTGTGCTGCTCATCTAGAGGAGAAGCTTGGAGGCTTAACAAAGGCTAGAGCAATTTTAACAAAAGCGAGGTTGAAAAACCCGCACAATCCCGATCTTTGGTTGGCGGCAATCCGTGCTGAGGCAAAAGGCGGGAACAAAAAAGAAGCAGAGCTCCTCATGGCGAAAGCATTGCAAGAATGCCCTACCAGTGGGAAGCTATGGGCGGCAGCAATCGAGATGGCACCCAGGCCTCAAAGGAAGACAAAGAGTGTGGATGCTTTGAAGAAATGTGATCATGACCCGTATGTAATTGCATCAGTCGCAAAACTATTTTGGCATGATAGGAAAGTGGATAAGGCGAGGACGTGGTTAGAGAGGGCAGTTACTCTGGCACCCGATATTGGTGACTTTTGGGCACTTTGGTATAAGTTTGAGTTGCAACACGGATCGGACGATCAACAACATGATGTGTTGAAGAGGTGTATTGCAGCTGAGCCGAGACATGGGGAGCGTTGGGTGTCCATCTGTAAAGCTGTAGAGAATGCTCATCTTCCAGTAGAATCGATATTGAAGAAGGTTGTGGTGGCTCTAGGGAAGGAAGAGAATGCAAGTCTCAGTCATGCTTGAAAAGAAATTCCTATTTATGTAATGATGTGACTGACTAGTGTGTATGTATAATTGCTCTCAAATTGACGACCCAATATCTCAAGCTGAAATCTGAAATCAGATCAACTTCAGGTAAAGGTTTATAGCCTCAGCTATTGGTTGGATTTATCGAACTTCTTGATCAATTTTAAGACATGCTGTTAAGAACATTTTCTGAACTATTATTGAGGATCTAATATGAGGTGGTAATATATAATGCCTTATAACTGGGAACGGCTAAGAATATGATATGTTTTTATATTTTTTTCCAATCTAGGACGTGTAATATTGTTGGGTTTGAACCTTTTAAACATTATATCAAGGAGGATTGTTGTTTACAGATTGTCTTTCTCATGATGTATGCATAGTCTTTTTATTTGCATTTATGTTTTTCGGAACGACCCCATAGTCAGTTTGGCATTATCTTGAAATGAGTAAATTCTTATGGCCTTAACATCAAATTTGAAAAGCATTAAGACAAAATTTCAAATGTCGGCTTCGAGAATCAACGGATTACAGCTTGAGTTTTCACTGTAATATAACATCTGTAATTTTTATTTTATTGTAGCTTCATGCATTGGTTTGTGCTCTTTGTGGTGTAAAAGTTTTATGTAATCTATTGAATAATTTATGCACCCACACAGACGTATATGTATGTGTTCGATTCTGTCTTGTGGGAATTAAATGCCTATGTTTTGATGTGTTTATAAAGCCTGTTTGTTTAGTATAAAATGATACTGGTGCACCCTCACTATGTGGGTATAATTTGAACGCAAACTAAATGTGTTCTTTATGCACATGATTCTAACCAATCACCATCTCTTCAATCAACACAATCAGTTCACGCTCTTTTAGGATTATATGCTCGCACAAATCGTAAAAGGTTATGATTGTGAAGGTTACCAAACATGTGCTTACTGATTATAAAGATCCCTTAGAATGTAGCCAAGGCAAAGTAATATTGAAGAGGTAGGCATGCCATGGTAGAAAACATGAATCATGTTTTACAAAATATTTAAGTTGATATATCATTTGTTTCTTCACGAATCGATTTATATCGACATTGGTCTACTAAGTAAACTCTCTTAAGCTATATTTTGAACATGCATAGAATAGGTTGAATCTGTTATGGAAGCTTGTCTCTCTTGATTGGGGTGATGGCTGAAAAGCCGAAAATAGGCCAAGAGGCCGAATGAGAGTTGGTTGGTCAAAATTGGCCGAGAGGCTGAATGGGAGTTGGCTGGCCGAAATCGGTTGAGAGGCCGAATGAGAGTCGGCTGAATGACCGAATATATATATATATATATATATATATATATATATATATATATATAGTGGTTAGATTTGAAGTATGTATTATCTCAGTGTGAGAGAGTAGAACAATGAGAGAGTTGTGAGTAGCGTGAGCGCGTAAGAAGAACTAAGAGTGTGAGAGCTTAGACAACATGGGTTGTGTGAGAGACATTGTTGTGGCTGAGTGTGAGAGGAAGCAAGAAAGAGGTGTGTGTGTGTGTGTGTGAGAGAGAGAGAGAGAGAGAGAGAGAGAGAGAGAGAGAGAGAGAGAGAGAGAGAGAGAGAGAGAGAGAGAGCAGAGAAGTCCTAAGAGCTTCAAAAGAGGTAGATACAAACGAGTTAGGGTTTGGTGGACTTGGCTGAAACTGTGGTTTCAGACGACAACCCAGGAGTATATCCATACCTAAACATGTTCTATCAGTATATGCACAACTAATGTGTGAGTCTTGTTTGCCCTAGAGTATTGTGGTATTGCGATTTCCCTTAGCAAGCTAAGGAGCCTCCGTACCTTACTTTGTATTTCCTATCTCATAGTGCAAATCGTTTTGCTCTATGGTTTTTCCATGGATTCAGGGTTTCCACGTAAATCAATGTATCCTCATTTGTGTTTGTGTATCAGAAATAATCTTTTCTGGTTTATGTCTAATTGTAAACATATCAAACTGGTATCAGAGCACTAGGTCCTAGATGGAAGGAAGTGTGAGTGGATTTTCAAGGATGATAGTCCTAAACTCCCACAACTATGCTGACTGGAAGAGCAAGATGGAGGATCTTCTAATAGTTAGAGACTTGTATGAGTCGATGGATAGGAAGGATATACCAACAGGGGTAATAGAGTCTGAGTGGAAAACCCTAAACAGAAAATTGTGGCAACCATAAGACAATGTGTAGACATAAGCATCCTACAACATGTAGTAAGCGATACAAATGCCTACGAGTTGTGGCATAAACTCTCTTCCCTGTATGAAAGGAAAAACACTCTAAACAAAACTTCCTTGATGAGGAAATTAGTGAGGCTAAAGTACAAAGATGGTGGTGATAGCATTGTGGTGCACATCACTACCTTCATGGGACTAGTAAACCAGCTAGCATCAACGAAGTTCCCATTAGATGATCCTATGCGGGCCTTGTTACTACTATGTACTGTGCCGGACAGTTGGGAGAACTTAGTAGTGTCATTTAGTGCCTCTTGTAAAGAAGAGGACTTGCCTTTACAAGTAGTAAAGACAAGCATTCTGAACGATGAGACAAGAAGAAAGGATAAAAGTGCCTTGTCTCTATCGGAAACGAATGTGGCACAAAACCTTGGTAGAGGAAGAAGTAAACATAGAAGTCCTAAAAATAGAGACAAGTCTTATGCCAAATCAAAGTCTAGAGGAAGACTCACGTGTTTCTATTGGGGGAAACTTGGTCATTTCCAAAAGAATTGTTGACACCTTAAGAAGGACAAAGGCATGGCTGATGATGTTGAACCCAGAAATTTTTTTGATGATAAAAACACTTCAGCCATTGCAACCAGTGAGGAAGAGTTGTTATTCATTGTGAATAAGATAATGTGAATCTTGCAAATGCAGAGTGCTCTTGGGTTTTGGGTAGTTGATTCTAGAGCATCATTTCACCTAACTCCCAAAAGAGAATGTTTCTCATCTTACACAACCGGTGACTATGACTATGTAAGGATGGGAAATGACGGTGAATGCAAGATTGTGGGTATGGGAAATGTGTGCTTATTAACATCTATGTTGAAGGATGTACGCCATTTTCCGGATGTCAGATTGAATTTGATATTGGTTGGATGATGAAGACTACAATGGTAGCTTTCATAATGGTGGATGGAAATTTAGTAAGGGAAGTCTGATTGTGGCTCGAGCACAAAAACAGAACACATTGCATGTAATGCATGCAAGGTTGTGTCGAGATGAAGAAAATATAGTGGTCGACTTAGATGGTGAGTTGTGGCATAAAAGGCTCAGTCACATGAGTGAAAGGGGAATGCATATCCTTGCTGAAAAGGATCTCATTCTAGAAGTGAAATGAATACATCTTGAAAAATGTTTGGACTGCTTGGCTGGAAAGCAGAACTGAGATGCCTTTCACTCTAGGCCTCTGATGAGAAGAGAATGTGCCCTAGAACTAGTCCACACAGATGTGTGATATGTGGATGCTCCATCGCATCTTGGTGGACAGTACTTCGTGACATTTATCAATAACTTCAGTAGAAAGTTGTGGGCTTTCGTGCTGAAATCTAAAGACCAAATGTTGTTGGTCTTCAAAGAATTTCATGCGAGGGTAGAAAGAGAATCTGGACAAAAGTTGAAAGTTGTCCAAATAGACAAAGGTGGCGAGTATAGAGGTCAATTCGAAATATATTGCAAGACTCAAGGCATCAAACTTGAGTATACAATGCCGAAGACACCTAAGTTGAATGGTCTAGCAGAGAGGATGAATCAGACCATAATGGAAAGGGTAAGAAGCATGTTGTCGCATGCAAAGTTGCCAAAATCGTATTGGGTTGAGGCAATGTTGACGACTATTTACCTTATATCCCATAGAGGGTGTGGATAGGAAGAAGTGTTTCTTACTAGCACTTAAGGGTGTTCGTATGCTTAGCTTATATCCATGTTGCAAAAGATCAGAGGTCAAAGCTGGACAACAAGTGCAAGCCTTGCATATTCTTGGGGTACTCAGAAGATGAGTTCGGTTATAGGCTGTGGGATCTTCTTGATAAGAAGGTGGTAAGGAGCCATGATATTGTATTAATGGAAGACAAGGCAATTGAAGACTAGAGACAACAAAAACCAGTGACGTTGTCGTGATTTTTTCGTGCCACGATGAGAAAATAACCTCTATCAAATTATACGAACTGATTCAAATATTTGTAAATGCTTGATTAGCTAAGCGACAACTAATAAGCTTGTAAAGTACATTCGTCATAGGATGATAATAGCTAGTTGAATCTACGATAAAACATAATATTGAGTAGAATATTTTAAAGCGAATACCTATTACCAACACACTTGTTATTATCACTATTAGGTATTTTAGTTATAAAAGCTATTAAAGCTATAAAAACTATTAGAGCTATTATGGCTATTATAGCTAAAAAGCTATTAAAAGCTATTAAAGTTGTTATCCACAAATGTAGCTGCTACTTATGAATGGTTGACACTTGGCACTCATGCATACACTTTCCTCATGCATGGGCAACACTTGGCACTCATGTACCCACTTTTCTCATGCATGGGTGACACTTGCCACGCATGCACCCACCCTCCTCATGTATTAAAAGAGGGTGAATAAACTCATCAAGGGGGGAATAACAATAGATGTCAAATACTATTGTAATTAGGTAGACAAGATAGACTATTGTAATCATCTTGATATATCAATATAAATTCTATTTTCGTTTCTCCTCTTTCTTTGACAAGAAGCCCCATGCTTACTTCCCAAATTCACGATTTTCTTTTCCGTTTGCTCTCGTACGACGAGATCGACATCACAACGTCTTCCCAATCGGCTACTGTTATGGAGTCGGCACTAGTCGATCCCTCTTCCACACAACTAGCCGGTGGATAATAGTCGGCTGATGAAACCGAATCTGAGCCAGTCGGAACACAACAACAAACTGATGCACATGAATCTGAGTCGAAAGATGAGCTGACAGAAGAAACTAAATATGAGCCGGTGGCTGAAGAAAGGAGATACCCACTAAGGCAAAGGAAGGCCTCCTCCCAGTATCCAGCCAGTCAATATGTTCTCTTGACTGATGAAGGTGAGCTAGAATATTATGAAGAAGCCATGATAGATGTGCACAAGAAGAAGTGGTATAGTGCCATGCAAGATGAGAAGGATTCCTTGCATGAGAACCACACCTATGAGCTGATGGAGCTGCCTGAGGGAAAGAAGACACTTAGAAACAAATGGGTCTTCAAGTTAAAAATTGGAGAAGACGAAAGTACACCTAGGTATAAGGCCCGCATTGTGGTGAAGGGTTTTTAACAAAAAAAGGGTGTCGATTTTGATGAGATATTTGCTCTAGTAGTAAAGATGACATCCATCCGGACTGGCTTGAGCATGGTTGCCAATATGAATCTGGAGATTGAACAGTTGTATGTAAAAACAACCTTTTTGCATGGTGAGTTGGAAGAGGAAATCTATATGCAGTAGCTTGAGGGTTTTGAGTGAAAGGAAAAGAAAATCTTGTATGTAGATTGAGGAAGAGCTTGTATGGGTTGAAGCAAGCTCCTCGACAATGGTATAAGAAGTTTGAATCCTTCATGCTAGAACATGGATTCCACAAAACACAAGCCGATCATTGTGTATTTGTGAAAAGGTATGATGAAGGTGATTTTCTTATTCTCTTGATGTATGTAGATGATATGTTGGTTGTTGGACAGAATGCTAAGAAGATTGTGAGCTTGAAGAAAGCTTTACGCAAATTCTTTGCCATGAAGGATTTAGGTTCGGAAAAATAGATTTTGGGAATGCATATAGTCCAGGACAGGACTACAAATATGTTATGGCTGTCACAAGAGAAATATCTGACAAAGGTTTTGCAAAGATTTAACATGTATAATGCAAAATCTGTTGGATCTCCATTGCCGGTGAACTGTAAGCTAAATTCAGGTCAATGTCCAAAAACTAAGAAAGATAAGGCTGAGATGAGAAGGGTGTTGTATGCCTCGGTTGTTGGGAGCCTAATGTATGCTATGGTCTGCACGAGGCCATACATTGCATTTGTTGTTGAAACAATCAATCGCTACATGAGTTATCATGGAAAGGAGCATTCTTCGAGTGTATGCCTTAGGTATGGCTCTGGGAAACCTATGCTTGAAGGTTCACAGATTTTGATATGTCGGGTGATGTAGATTCCAATTGATCCACATTAGGGTATGTGATGACTTATGTAGTGGGAGTTGTGTCATGGCAATCAAGATTGCAAAAGGCTATGGCTTTGTCGACCACAGAGGCTGAGTACATGGTTGCAGTTGAGGCTTGGGAAGGAATTGATTTGGATGAGGGATTTTCTAAGTGGATAAGCAAGAAAAATGCCTACTTCATTGTGATAATCAGAGTGCCATCCACCTCGCCAAGAATGTAGCCAGAGAACGAATCATTGGTTACGAGAGAGAGTGGATGAAAATGAGTTTGTTTTAGTGAAGATCCATACCGATGATAATGGATCAAACATGCTTACAAAAATTTTATCTACGGAAAAACTCATCGCTTGTCAACGAAAGACTGATCTGGTCAAATCCTCCCCATACATGAGTGAAGGAGGAGTTTGTTATGGAAGCTTGTCCCTCTTGATGGGGGGAGACGGCTGAAAAGCCGAAAATCGGCTGAGAGGCCGAATGGGAGTCGGCTGGGAGAAATTGGTTGAGAGGTCGATTGAATGTCGACCGAATGATTGTATATATAGTGGTTAAGTTTTAAGTATGTATTATCTCAGTGCGTGAGAGTAGAATAGTGAGAGAGTTGTGAGTAACGTGAGCACGTTAGAAGAACAAAGAGAGAGTGCTACAGAAGAACTGAGAGAATGTGAGAGCTCAGACAACGTGGGTTGTGTGAGAGACACAGTGTTGTGGCTGAGCGTGAGAGGAAGCAAGAAAGAGAGAGAGAGAGAGAGAGAGAGAGAGAGAGAGAGAGAGAGAGAGAGAGAGAGAGAGAGAGAGAGAGAGAGAGAGAACATAGGAGTACATCCATACCGAAATAAGTTCTATTAGCATATGCACAACTGTTGTGTGAGTCTTGTTTGCTCTAGAGTATTGTGGTATTTGTTTTGGTATTGGCTTTCCTTTAGCAAGCTAAGGAGCCTCTATACCTTGCTTTGTATTTCCTGTCTCATAGTGGAAATCGTTTTGCTCCGTGGTTTTTCCCTGGATTCAAGGTTTTCCACGTAAATCTGTGTATGCTCATTTGTGTTTGTGTATCATAAATAATCTTTTCGGGTTGTAAACATATCAGAATCTTGTGACCCAAGAAAAGAGAGAACCATTAGGTTAGGTATGATAGATCTCATAGTGACGATAGAGAGGAATATTGGTTGGCCCAACAATTTAAGGATAGGATCTTTGGCCGAAACTCACAATGGAAATATAGGAATATGGGCCTTTCGGCACTTTACCAACACAAATGGATGCTACCAATCACAGAACCACCAAATTTTTATCCAATTATTTATAGTTTCTTTTTTTGCATAGATCTATGATTGTTGTCAAGTCTCTATACAAATGGACCTATGATTTTTCGGCACCCATTGCCATTGAAGTTATGATAATTTTGCGAGTTGAGATAAAAAATGTGTGTATGCTCAAGAGTCATCTAAGGGTAAAGGTACACATTGAACATGCAAGCACATTCATTATGCATTTTGCTCGCTTAACATCCAAACAATGTATGTCGTTTACACAATGTAGAACTCCATGTCACACATGTTTTGGTGTAACTTTACAAGACAAATTATCTATCCATGATAATGCGGATGTCTTTTACACGATGCAAAACTATTTTTATGCATGTCAAATACAACCCATTTGACAAATCATCCAAGTTAATCCATTTGACATGACTCTCTTGAATAATAGTCCAAAAAGTATCGGGTAATCACTCTCATGTATTTCGACGTTAAAGGTTAAAATGATTTTGACTAGTGTTCTATATTTTGTTATATCAAAAACATCAAAAACTACATTGTCAGTTGTCGTAGATGTGACAAATGTGACAAGGCTAGACAAACCAACATATGGAAAAAATAATTCTTCATTATTTTAATGTTTTTCTAGTTGGATCTTTGCACATTATTTGAGAGAGGATCTTTGGACACCACTAGCCTTTAAGGACCCTTAGAGCTAAGGTTATAAAGGCAATTGACATACATATACTACCTTTAAGGAGTTAGATTGCAAACATGCCTTAGTGATCGGGTGTTAATTGTTAGAGGTTAACTAATGATTAAGCATAATGAAAGGAAAATAGATCAAAGAAAGGACAAAGGGATGTTAGACCACCAGACCATCATGTCCCATACCACAAAGTATTGATGAGGCAGAAACAATAAGGCCTAGTATGTTCACACACTTGACTACATCCTATAGAATTCTAATTCAGTTCATACCCTCATTCCTTTAAGAATTAGCCCACACGGACTTATCATAAGATTAAGGAAAACTATAGAAAACCTATCTCATGATCCTTTATGGTTCTGCATGTAACATTAATGATCAAATTTTGCAACATGTATTGAGATTTGGCATAAAATATGCATCTTGCTTTGCATCTACGACACTATGGGTTTGGAAGGAGGAATTTGGTTCATATTCTTATTACATCAATGTGTAACAAGACATTGCTTGCAAAGTTGTTGCTATGTTTATTGAATGGTAGTTTGTTGCAAATTTGCATCTCATGAAGGAATCAAGTGATAACACACTCAATAGTTATCTCACACTATAGAAAACTAATTCAGTTCATACCCACATTCCTCTTAGAATTAACCTACACGTACTTATCATAAGATTTAGGAAAACTACAGAAAACTTATTTCATGATCCATTATGGTTCTGCATGTAACATTAATGATCAAAGTTCGCAACATGTATTTGGATTTTGCACAGAAAATATGTATCTTGCTTTGCATCTACAACACTATGGGTTTGGAAGGAGGAATTTGGGTTCATATTCTTATGATATCAATGTGCAACAAGACATTGCTTGCAAATTTGTTGCTACGTTTATTGAATGGTAGTTGCTTAACCAACAAATTAAAGTGAAACCAAATGATTGTTCTACAAACACAAATGGTGAATACATTACAAACAATGACGTACATTTTCTCTAATACAACAAACATTTCATTAGTTCTCGAATAAATCAATTAGCTCTTTAAAATTTAGAGTTTAATATAAGCATTTCAAACTTGACATCTCAAAACAGTAGAATGTCTCGATGTTACAAAAACCAAACAAAGACATGTTTCATTGTGTGCACCATGATGTGTGATCGGGGATTTTTTGGAACCAAGATAATAGACATGTGCAAAAGAGATAGGGACTTATTAGAATAGAAGAACATCCCTCAAAAAGACATTACAACTAGGTATCAACAAGTCTTTCTTGAAAAAGCCGATGAATTATTGTGAAGAATGGTCAAGAACACAATTTGGGTGATTAAATTCCTAAACATCAAAGCAATCTAATGTGAAAACTAAAGGCCCATGTAAATTGATAATAGGGGTTATTTGAATTAATGACTCTTTTGAGTTCATTGCGTGGTATGACATAGCCTCTCTTTCTAATTGTTATCAATTATAAAGAAGCTCTTTGTAGACATAAGGGGTAATAATATCTTATAATGTTTGAGTAATTCTCGAGATACTGTAGTTGATGTAATGGACAATCCAAGATTCTTGACAGACAACATATTCTTGGAAATGCTAATTTATTGTCACGTGTCATATATAACTTTGTGATGGATAGAGCGTAGAAAAGAAAGTAACAAAGGGCGTTCATTCAAATGTAAATGCAATCTTTATTTCATGAAGTCCGTGATCTTGTTGTAATATAGAGTTTAGTGAGATGTCGAAACATTGGCGGGTATTCCAAGATGAATGACAAAAATTGATGGACAAAAATTAGTTGTATTATAATGTGATATGATTATCATGCAATAGTGCTAGGACTACTTCGTCTATTTGTTTACATACTATAATCGTAAAATGGTTGGCTTGAATGCCAATTTTCCACGTGAATGGTCAAACGTGCATCCAAAATATACAAGAGATTACATCTAGAAAACCTTTTGAGCCATTGTGCGCAAGGAGAAACGTAATGAAGTCATTGGTTTGAAAATATTTCTTTCCATTATAGTTGTTCCCAATAACCACATATGTTGGAAGATCCATGTCACACGTGTTCATTTACGACTTCATTTGGTATCAAACTACTAAGCTTCTACAATATTTCAATGGCATCCAAAGACATTAAATTATAAAATATGTTCATAATAGAGTCCATAAATCGGTACTATGACAATGTATCATATGTCTAAAGCAAAGGATGTCTTTTTAGTGAACTGTTGCGGGGGGAGGTTTTTTTCGTGCCGCCCCCCCCTTGTTTCATGCTTATCACAAAGTCAATGTCATAGTTGGTCAAAGTTGCCCTCCAAAATGTACTCTTCTTGCAATGATGGATACAACTCCATCAAAACTTACCATTCTAAAAACATTTAAAAACAAAAATTAGTGGACAGTTCCATTGACATAAAAGTTGACTCATCCATAAACGGAGAATCATATCAAGAGACAACAAAAACTGGTATGCCTCAATTATTTCAATCTTGTAATGCAATAGCAAATTAGCTTTGGTGTGTGTATTAACACCATTCCATGAGCACAAATATAAGCATATTGCCTTTACTGCTCCGCATAATTACACGAGTATAAGATCACACAAAGGTAAATGCATCTTAAGAAAAGCATGTCTTTTCTATGTAATTATTTGCCCCGTGACACACCTACACTAGACGTGGAGCAAGCTAATGTGTCATGAACGTGGTGACATAAAGCATCACATTATGAGAAGAAGCAACAAGGACACAAATAATAACATAAGGTGCAAAAAAGTGTCGACATATTTCTATGTCAACATTTTTGGCAATAGCAAAAAGGGCTTTAAAAGGCCATAAGGAACATGTAGTTAGGTGGTCCATATTGAAGTTCAAAAGTCATGTATGCTTATTTCCTCGAAGTTTCCTGTGTTGCCCTAGGCATAAATGTTCAATATAGAATCTCGAAGTGATTTCATGTGGACCAAACAATGGACACTAATGTGTTTATGTTTTGTAGTTGGACGAAGATATTCTCAATATCTATAACAGTGACCTAGATCGATGGAAAGGTCTTATCATTAAAAGACCAATACACATCAGAGAGGCACACAAGATAAGGACACAATGTTGGGGCAACTTTTGCTCCGTCTCTAGAAGACATTGACATAAAGAAGTTCGAGATGCCGGCTATGCGGCGCGTCCCTCGCAAGTAATTTAACATGTATATCTCCATAATCATTCGATTATAAGTTCCCTTGTCACCAACGTTGTGAAATACGATGGATCTAGCAAGGCATCAATCGTTTGTTCTCTTTTCTTTTGTTATTTTTTTGTCCGCTTTTTATAGTGTCAAGTTGACAACCTTTATCACACTTGTGGTTGGAAAGGAGGGTGGGTTATCCAACACAACCCCCACACTAGGAAATTGTATACCGAAATGTCGACGAGAGGGTTTTGACGAAGAATGGGAGGAAGGGCGAGAGTCAAGATAGATAGATAGATATATATAGGTCAATTCATTGATCAATGGCTACATAACGGATTCGATAGATAGATCTATGTAGAGATAAATCGATCGATCAACGGGTACATAACGGATTCTATAGCTAGATCTATATAAAGATAGATGTATCGATAGATGGATTGATGGATGGATGGATTGATCAATGGGTACGTAGCGGATTCGATAGATAGATAGATAGATCGGTCAATTGATCGATGGGTACGTAGCGGATTCAATAGATAGATCGATTGATTGATCAAATGGGTAAGTCGTGGATTTGATATAGATGCCAATATACTTGAGGAGTGAGTGAGTGACAAAGTGGTGGGGTCTCATATGTCAAGTGAAGAGGAAGCTTCTCTCCTCCTTCATATTATATCCCTTTGGGCACTCTCACTCACACACATAAATACACATACATACATACATACATAACATATATGCATACATACATGCATACATACATATCTATCTGTGTGTAGGTATGGATCCTTCATTTGAGGTTTCCACATACATACCATATCTTCTTCCCCTGTGGCTGTGGAACAACACCTTACCCTAGTTTGGGCTGAGAGGGAGAAATGAGAAAGAAGTGAACCCTATATTAAACCCTAATTGTGGAAATAGCAAGACAAAGGTGAGATTTGGATAACTTTTGGTGACCCTACACTTATTTCATTAACACCCTAAACACTAATGCTAACTCTTAACTCTACATACTTTCAAGTCCTTATCTCTACCCCTAACCCTAATTCCTAATTCTGAAGAGAAAGAGTGATCTAAATCACGTTTTGCAACATCTTTTTAACCCTTAACCCTAATTGCCCAGAGAGAGAGAGAGAGAGAGAGAGAGAGAGAGCCTTCAACACTATCCAGACACAGCCATGTTTTCTTCAATAAGCCCAGATGGTATCAGAAGGAGAGGTTTCTTCCGAAGAATCTCCATCTTAAGTAGATTGCCATCTCTTGAAGGCGGAATCCCGAATAATGGTGATACTCTCGATAATTCTAGAATCATCGCGCTCCTCTCGGGCCGGGCTCTTCTCGGGGATGTCGATCATGATAACGGAGACATTGCGAGGTACAGAGATTTCTTGCATGGATCGGGTTTGGATGCATTCCTTGAGCATGTCAATGGAACGGCGGTCTCAAGCAGGGGATCGGCCCCGGCTTCAAGATCTGCCATCGAAGCCATGCCAGTATTCAAGTTCGGAAAACAGGATTTAAGCAAGGGTAAGGCTCATTGCAATTGTGATTGTGATTGCGATCGCGACCACAATTACCATGATCATGATGATGGTGATGGTGATGATGATGATGATGATGATATGCATTGTGCTGTTTGCAAAGAAGCATTCGAGATCGATAACCAAGTCAGTAAGATGCCGTGCGGGCATATGTATCATTCCGAATGCATTTTGCCATGGCTAGCTCTACATAGCACATGCCCCATATGTAGGCGAGAAATGCCCTCGCAATCCGAATCCGAATCCGAATCCGAATCGGAGCATCATAATCATAATCATCTGGCGAGCCGCGAGATTACGGACATAACCGACATACAAGGGCAGCCATATCCCAGAAGAAGCAGGCAGAGGCGGCGGTGGAGAAGAGGAGAGGATCAGATCGGGGTTGGGGTTGCCATTGTCGGGGACCTAGGGTTCGGCATCCATGTCCATTCTGTCACTCTCTGGGGTATGGACAATAATGGGCCTCAAGCAAATCGGATTCAACCCGAGAACCATAATGCTAATGCCGAGGCACATGCGGATCGCATCGGTCCTCCTCCGGACATTGTATCCTCATTGTCCTCGACCCCAGCCAATCCCGTCGAAAGACCGCAAATCTCGTTCCCCGCCTCGGCCGGCGTAAGCCCTCTCGAAAGGATTGGGACGAGGACGAGGACGAGGAGGCCGAGAGGAAATAAGCTCTGGAATTGGGTCCCAATGTTTGGGATTCAATGTTGTATATCTATGTCTTAAAACGAGATCATCTTCTACATTTTCTTTAAATTTCACAAAGTGTGTGTTTGTTGTCTCGGATTGTAATGAGGAATTGGGTTCATGGGTTCCGAGTTAAGTATATTGGTTCAATGGGTTCTGAGTAACTATATTGGTTCATCAGTTCCTAGTCAGTATATTGGTTCATCGGTTCCGAGTCAGTATATTGGTTCATCGGTTCCGAGTCAGTATATTGGTTCGATGGGTTCCGAGAGACGATAGATATGAGGGAAGGAATGTGGTGAAGTTTGTCCGTAATCGAACTTGGAACCCTTTTTTGCACCACTCCACTTGCTATCACGATTCACTACGGGTAACTTCGGGTAACGGTTGTATTTGTAGGTAACTTCTCCAACAATGATAAGTATGGAAAAGCACATATTAACCTAACAAGAACAAAGATGAACAACATTGCACGAAAATAGAACTAGAAGAGTGATAGTTATAAATGTAAGTCAGTATTTCTCCTACAATGATACGTATGTGAAACGCGTTAGCTTGTCATGGACAATAAAGATGAAGCTAAGCCCCACCGATACCTCATTTGTTTTACATTGACATAGTTAGGCACATAGTTAATCGCTTTACATTTTGATAGCATCTATTGACAATCGTCTACCCTTCACAAACCTCATTTGCGGCATGGTTTGTTACATAGTTAAATTTCTTTGCATATTGATAGCATCAATTGACAATCCTCCACTCTTGCGATATTGTATACATTATTGCAAGGAATCTTATAAAGATTCTTCATCAACTCATACTAAATGAAAATGCGTTGGGAGTTGAAAGAAGTGAAGTAATATGTGGATAGTTGGTGGTCAACGACACGATTATTCTATGTGAAATGTTATGCTAAGCATTTGTGTCGTGAAAACTTTTAAGATGTTATTCCTTAAAATGAATTATTCAATTATTTCTCAAAACGAGTTAAGTATGCTACTAATTTACTACACATTGCCTATTGTCGCATCCCAAACTCATGTGCGCATACTAGCACCTCGCTAAGAGGAGAGCATGTGTGTGATCAAGATTTGTGAGTGCTTTGAATTGGTTTACTGAGTACTCTCTCCGTTCCACTTCTCTTCAACATTGTTTGACTTCTAACCATATGTGTCCTTAAGCTTGAAAAGACATATAGGAGATGTGTGCGTATACACAAGATCCAAAAAGGGGGAAACCCAAAAATCGTGGTGACTTGTCTAGCATTTATCTCCATCAAACAAAGTTAGAGAAGTTTCCTATGCTAAACATTTCAATGAATTGCAATGGGAAGCATCAAAGGTTTGGATTGCGACTCAAGAACAATAGCACATTGAAGTTGAGGCATCGCACCGGGCTGTGTAGATGGGTGGGTCAATGTGACCAATCTTATCTTTTAGCGTCTTACCTCTATTTAACCTTTGTTAATTTTGAATTCTCAAACAAGCGAACAATCCGGAACGCATATATCACTTTATAGATATGGTAATACAACACTGTTAATACACTACTTATCTCTATCACATAGTGTCAAACTGATGTCTCTTCAATTCCCTAGGTATGACGAAATAGGGAAATATGCATGGCTTTTTTTTAATCCACCACCTAATCTGAATGTGTATTCCACCTAACATGAATGTGTAATTAAAAGCACACAACTTGAACAAAATGTGTAGTATAGCCTTAAGAATATGAACGCCCAGAAATGCCTTAGAAAATAAGACTACAAAATGCTATAAATTGTTCTTGTTTCCTTACTTTTGCTTTTCAAGCTAAGGATAGGAAACATCAAATAAGACTACAAAATGTTATAAATTGTTCTTGTTTCCTTACTTTTG
Source organism: Azolla caroliniana (assembly GCF_043228905.1). Classification (NCBI taxonomy): domain Eukaryota; kingdom Viridiplantae; phylum Streptophyta; class Polypodiopsida; order Salviniales; family Salviniaceae; genus Azolla; species Azolla caroliniana. Next base: position 17,713,747 of record NW_028230449.1, read on the forward strand.
CTTTTCAAGCTAGGGATAGGAAACATCTCTCTGAACTGAACGTCATCGCAAAAGCAAAGCAAAGCATAGTATGGTGGCTTCAACAAACCTTAATGGTGGTGCCTAGGATGACCCCCAACTTGAAATGCAGATGTCTTCATTGGTTACGAACGAATTACACCTTATTAAAATAGAGATGGTCATCAAGAAGAGGCCAAGTGTGAAATGAATAGGTAGGTAAGTTTGCTTTGATGTTTGTAATTTGTTCTTGGTAGAATGGAGGTGTGTAATAGCAACCCCATTTCCCAATGCAAACAAACTAAGGTGAAAGAGGGAAAGCAACCAAGCATTTCTCTTATCAAATAATAGCCTTTTATCTCATATCATAGTACACAAAACACATGGATTCTATACCAAGGGAAATGAGTCCAAAAAATCATTTGGTATACTTTACTACCCACTTGGTTTTCTAATGATTTTTGGACCCCTCTTCTTTCTAATGATTTTGTATCTTCTCTTTGTGTCTTGGGTTTTAGGGTTTTGGCATGTTTTACAAGTGATTTACGCCGACCCTAGTTTCTAGTTTTCATTATAGTGATGCTACCCTGGCCTTCGGTGTGGATCCTTGTTATCGCGAGGACATACTTTCCATAGAAGGGTGAAGGGGAGTTAGTGTAGGCTTTGGTCGCCCCGATTACATGTGGAGTATTGGATGATGAGGCCATATGAATCCTTTGGTTTATGTCTTTCAATGTTATATCCCCTTGGATACCACATGGCTTCAATACCGCAAACGGGAAAACTACAGGTTTTCGGACTCGTTTCGCCGCCCGATACTCCTTTGAATCATCACTTGGCAGCATCGATGATCGCTTTCCTAGGGCAGATTCACAAAAAAACTGTCAGCTCGAAGTTTAATTTGCTATAAACCAAGATTTAAGGACACATTATTGTAACATCTCTAAAACTACGAGATTGGCAAGAAAATCTGGTGAAAAACTGGTAGTTCTTCCCTGGTATTATTGTGTTCAATGTTATGAGCTTATGTGGGGCAAATCTTAAAATTGATGGTTGCTAAGGTTTGGTGTTGAAGCAAAAGCCTTACTAAAAGATCATATCAATGGTCAAGAAAGTCGTAGCATAATTATGTCTAAAACTTCTTGTTTGTGTGTGTATATTATATGGAATTGGGATCTAAATCCTTGGGAGTAGAATTTACTTCTTACTTTTAACACCACGTCCTCGTGACGTAGTCACCATTGTCATCATCATGAACATAGAATCATCGATGTTATCGGAATCTTCTAACACCGATCCACTTTCTTGGCTCGATCTTCTCGTCAAGTTTGATGGATATTGTTGTGCAATTGAAGATGAGGTTTCCTCTATGAAATGTGGTATCAACATAAAGAAAAGAATTACAAGAGGATTCAGAACATTAGCAATTGGTAGCAGGGGCAAAAATTTGTGTGTAAATCAGTGGGTTCTAGTTTGTATGTAGATACCAACCATTAATATTGGATAAACTTGAGGAGCTTAAGGGATCCTCATCAGAAGCATTCATAGTTAATGAGCCACTGCAAATCTGGCAATCAAAACCTTTTGTGTCATAATATTACACAGCATGATCTCATCACACACCAATATGACCTCTCTTTAATATGTAAAACACAGATGCATATATGGTGTATATGTATATGTATATATTTATATGTATATATATGTGTATATATGTATATGTGTATGTGTATGTATGTTTGCATGTGTATATATGTATATATTTATATGTATATATGTGTGTATATATGTATATGTGTATGTGTATGTATGTTTGCATGTGTATATATGTATATGTATATGTGTATATGTGTATATGTGTATGTGTATGTATGTTTGCATGTGCTTGTCTGAAAGATAGAGGAGGAGATGAATTGATACCTCACCATTAGAATGACAGAAAAGGCTCCTAGCCATCAGACCATCTCTAATAGTATCATGGTTATCATTGTTAACATTTTGATCAAAATCATCCCATATGGATTGAGATAACACTGCAAAACAAAACAAAAAAGAAAGCATAATAAGAGCAGCAGGAAAAAGAGATGTCAAGGTAAGACATTATGACTATATTTGGGGATCCATTAAAGGAATTAGCTAGAAGAAGTGGAGTAATTGAGAGAGTTTTTTGGGGGGGGCATTTAATTACCAGGAAGCAGGGGCTCCAAATCAGGAAGCTTATCAAGTCCTTGATGTTCATCAAGCCATCCAACATCATCAGCAACATCCTGGAAACACCATGATGTAGGCACAACAATATTGTCTTCTAGAGAACCATGATCAACAACACCTTTTGGCAACATATAATCCATATGATGCATGTGGTAGGCCATTGAAGAATACTAGGTAGTAGTGATGATGGGTAGGTGGGTTGTGAAACCCAAACAACAGAAACTGAAGGGATTGCAATGGGAACATATATATATATACATGTGTATATGTATATGTATATGTATACAGTACATGTATATGTATGTATATGTATGTATGTATGTATGTATATATATGTGTACATACAGATACACATATATATACATGCATGCATATACATATGCATCCTCACTAAGGAGAAGGACGAAAAACAGAGTAAAAAAATTGATGAGAGAGTGAGAGAGAGAGTAAGTACTAAGGACATGGTTTCTTTTTTCAAGTGTAGTTCATATTACAAAGACAAGCGAAAAAGCAAAAAAGCAAAAAACTCGAGCTTCGAACGCTACTATTGCGGCTAGACGGATTTTGTCCTCTTTGTTAATACTTCCAGTTGCCGCCAAGTTTGAAGAACCGGTCGATGTTTTTACCCCCCCCCCCCCCCCCGTGTCGGAGTAACTTTCGTCTTTTACTAATCACTTTTAGACTCGTGCTACGATAACGAAACGGTTCAAAAATACCACATTTGTGTGAGGATTTTTTGATGATTTTTCTTCTTAATGTACTTATGGATTTCGATAAGCTTATTTCCGGCAATGAGATCAGAATTCCTATCGGCATTCGATTGAAATCGAGGGGGCACATTTTCCTTGAACATTGGGTCACAAACTTGTCGCACATGCATCGTGTGTGTCTGTAATTAGTTTCTTTATGGTTCTCTCTTGTCGCACTTTAATGTTAGCTAACTTGAGTGATGGTGAGATATAATCATCTATTTATTTTTGGACATGTCCTCTAGAAAATTGATACATTTTCATTGGGTTCACCATGTTCCAAGGTAAACAATTAATCTCATCACCCATAAGGTTAACATATCCAAAGAATTACTCCATAATTAAGGTAAAACTAATAAGTTAATGTAGCATCATAATACTGACAAGTATGCTTTTAATGGCATAATCTCCGATTAGCGCAAAACACCGTCAACTGACACCCTTGTTCTACTTATGGTTGTCACAACTCAAGTGCATTATGGTTGCATGATTGTCCTTTGACCTTATAACATAAATAGATATGCACTTCGCATCAACATCACGATTCACAACACCAAACCTTGCATCTCTAATGAAAAACAAGTTTAGTACATGTAATTGAGAGTAGGTAGTGCCTTCCATAGTTAATCATGTGGTCGAATTTAACCTACATGTAGAAAAAGATGATCATTGATTGGTTGGGAGAAATATAAAGGATGTGTCACATTTTAATTGATTAAACAAAATGAAATTTAAGAATATGGAAGTGTTCATCCAACATTTATACATTAACCACTCAAGTGTCAGACTCACCACCATGCATATACACCCCCCTGAAATGTGCTTTTCCATCATTTTAGTTGTTTATCCATGCAACATCGAGATTTCACCTTTGACGAAGCTTCAGAGATTGCACATTTAATTATTTTGGATTGTAGATCAATTAGTTTGTCCATTTTTTATGGTGAATGTAAATGAACTCCAACAAATTGGGTAGAAGGTAAGCTCAAACATGCTATTGTAAACCTAGCAAATGAATTCAAAAACCAAACACATATGTTTGATAATATGGAATTGGATGTACATTGCACAATAACGAGGATTTACCTTAAGACTTTACTAGGAGATAGGCCCTTTTTGGTGATAGGTTTGTTTCATCCATACTCAAGAGGTAGGTTGCTATGAGAATAAACTTTTACAAGAGCTTGATAGCAAATTGGGCCTTCATTGTTTGATGTCTATGACTCATGTATTGTAATGGCGATTGCCACTTTGCAAAACACTACTATGTGTGTGTAAAATTCCACAGAAAAAGAACGAGGTTTAATTTGCTTGCTTAAACGTTTATACATGAAATACATACAATTTTACCTTATTTGAGGTGAATAAAGCGTCAATAATGATCCTCAATGTCCTACTTGTGAGGTCCCTTTTCTACAAGCCAACAAATACATTCAAGCACTTTTAATATCATATTATTCAAGAAAGTTGTTGGTTAGGCTAGTGAATTTGTTAATAGAATTGTACACGTTTGCTATTTTTGTGGAAATATTAGGAAATTATGGTGGCATTCACATCCCTACATTTGTTAAGTATTTGTAAAGGTAGTTTAGTAAATTTGTGAATGATGACACATAACATGTATTCTCCAACCACAATAATTGGATATCACATCTTGAAGTTTAATCCATTGCATGCTTTGCTTGTGACTCATGACCATTTGCATCTTAGAGTTTTCCATGAAATAGTCTAGATTGTCCTTTCATCCTTGCTATCATGGGCAAACATCCACATCCCTTATATGTGCCTAGATATAATATTGTGATCCCTTTGATGAGTGTTTAATAGTCTATTAGTTCCTTGTGACTTACTGCATGCATTTCTTTTCAACTTGTCATTCCTAGTGAGTACATGGGCGAATGTCGTGACACCTACGGGAAATATTTTCTTTTCCTTGAAGTAACTCATGAATACGCCTCACGTTTGGAAGTGCCATTATTGTCCACATGCATGTAGAATTGATAGTAAGGAGTGGTAAAAAATTGGATTCAAGTGACGTTCACATGGAACTATTGTGTGACAATCGTGAATTTTTGATAAAGCAAGACTTATGATTAAAGAAAGTGAGATGGTTGTTAATCTATTTTGACATTGAATTCACTTCCATAATATTATTTTCATTTCCTATAATTTTATGTTTTATACTAGGAAAACTGGGAACATGTGTGGGGATGAAAGTATTCTATGCTTGAATTTTTAGCATGCACCTTATAGGTATAGCAAAAATAGCTCCTTGACATATTTGAATTTTATCCAAAGACAACGTATTACATTGTATCCTAGACAGAAACAAGATTTAATGTACCCTAGATGAGATGTAAAACGATACGTTTCTTGATTTTCCTCACAATGTATGTTAATGTTTGATAGTACCATTGGTAACAACAAAATCCAATAAAGGATGCAACTCACAAGTAACTGACATATTGTTGGTATTGGAAGGTATAATTAAAACTTTCACGCCCATTGTTTCGTCTTCTTTCAATTCACCATTTGAGTTTTACCCCCATAAATTGTATTTCCTAAGACTCCTTTTTTGTTACTGCCCTTTAGCCCCTAATGACGACACTATCATCTTTTCACGCTTCATGTCTTAAATGTAATGATGCATTTGTTATGAGCTTTAAAAATACATTGATGGATTGAAATTGTACACCTTTAGTTTTGAAACCCATAAATATTATATAAATTTTTGTCCAAACACTCTCCCTCTACTTTTTCATATCAAAGGTTGTACCCCAGTTGTCGCAACGTTTTTATCAACCCCACACAAGAGCTCAAATCTCTTCATTTGCCTTAGTCACTAAATGCCAATGCAGAATGTAGGGCTTGAAGTAATTACCTTCTAGCCTTTATTGGCGAAACAAGCGACATTAATCCCTCCCACACTAGGGAGAGTGTTTTGTAATGATCCTTTGTCCCATGGGTCATGTTAATTGATGATGGACATTAATAAATCATCTTCTTCGTAATGAGCACTACTCTTGTTGTGATCCATGTTTTTAATTAACCTATACATGGGTCAAAACTCGATAAATACACCAATTTACAAAATGCCACTTATGAATGTTATAATCAAACACTTCACCTCCGTTAGACAACCTGTACCAACTAAGTGAGCTCATTACATCTATTTGGGCTCACTCTCCTTTTTTGTATTGGGAAAATGCTCTAGTGGTAAGCCACATCTTTATCCCATATGCCAAAGATAAAATTTTAATTAATGGTTGAACTACATGCATTGCTTTAGTACATGTCAATATGGGATGTTAAGGGTTGAACCCATAACCTCTCTCTCTCTCTCTCTCTCTCTCTCTAGTAAAGTTATTGAACATTGACAATCAGTACTCACTTTCACATACATTATGTGACAAATGTTATATTTTTTGTCTCATAGGTCATAATTGACCTTTGAAGACAATAATAAAATCTATATCTATCTAGTGTGAAAATGATTTGCCATCCACCACTTAAAAGTGGGGGATAGGGTTTATTATGCATTGGAGAACATATTTATAGTAGGGAAATTAAACCCTTTTTCCCACACAATCCTTAAGACTTACATAAGTTACTCCTCTTAATTCACTATGTGCACTCTCAATTTGCAATATTACTTGGTGAAATACTTCATTTTGATCCGAATGTCATATTTGCCTCTGAAGACGGTAATATAATGCCCAAGCATGTGGTATTTTTTGGAAACTTACAAGTGAGGACATTGAGAGTTACACAAGTAAGCCCACTCGTTTGTCTAACCAAACTCATAGAATAGTTTATTATTGGGAATGTCGTAATAATGCTTTTGTATGCACAAATGATGTGGTGTTTAGCAAGTACTTCATAGTTACCAAATATATGAGTGGAACCGCATGCACAATAACTTATGATTCTCAAAACTCACAATATGGATAAACCACACATTATGTCTACCACTTACTATAATTGAAATCTTCAAATACTCTAGAAGTTCCTTCCAATCAAATAGGAATGAATGTGCTACTCACCTCTTCGAAGTGAGAAAGAGAACTTACAATGCATTTTGAGAGCATATTGAATAGAGGATATACCAAATGTAGGCTTAAAAGAAATACATGTCTGACACTTTGGAAACAATATTGCATCTCTATGGAGGTGGTGACACATGTATGAATACAAATAACCATGGTAAAAAAACAAGTTGCACAATTTGCAATTATTAAGAGTTGGCTCACAAGTCACTACACGTGAATATTTCCCTAGGCAGCCATAAGCTTTTGTACATCTTAAATATTCATAGGAAGCACCACATCGTTCACATATAACAAGAGCATTGTGATTGTATTCCTAATGGTAAACTTTACAATACCTTCTTGTACAAACTTAGCCAAAATATTAAAATACATCAATGCATACTCCAATGAGAGGTGGTGGTGAGAGTGGAAAATCTTGCTAAAAGGCTCTCAAAGTACAGAACGAATGTAAGTTTGAAGAGAGATGTCCATAAGTTGTAGACAACCAAATAGAGATTGTCTAGGGGATTGCTTGAAGAAGCTAAATTCTAATAGTTGGTCTTGGCAAAAGAACTTATGATTACAAGACACCTAAATGGTTCACAATGCCCAAAATATTATCCTCATTAATACATGTGCTCAGATCAATCATGTGGCCCAATGGCTACAATGACATGCCATGCCACTTTATATATTGCAATCTTTTAGAAGTTCGGAACCAAATAGAGATCCTTATATATCCATCAAGCTTCCAAATATTACATGCCACTGGTTAGTATCCCATTAGCCAAATTACTCGGTTTCTAAATCAGTAATTATTTATGCCAGCATCCTTTCCGAAAATGATGCTTTGTAAAGCAAATTTCGGCAATAAAGTTGCTTTTCTAAATACTTTCTGCATTTCTCATTATTTTACAGGTATTCTATTCGCCTTGATTTCAATTCTCGCACTAGTAATTTAAGTCTTACTAAAAAAATGACAAACTTCCTTGACACAATAGTGCTAATCAATCATTATTTTGAAATCTGACCTCCTACACACACAACGTATGCAAGAAATGGAAAGCATATATTCTTAGATGAGAGAGAGAGAGAGATGTTAACACACATCGAGACTCGTATCCTGCTGCACAACACTGGAGAGATGTATTACTATGAGGCATGTCTTTAATATGACAAAAGACATTTGTTAGGACATCCACATGTTTCAAGATCTCCATCCAATCTAAACAATAAATATAAATAGAAAGCAAACCTGATTTCTCTCATTGGCAAAGGAATGGAATGAATCACTATGGCTCTATCTTTTGGCAGGCCAAAAGATACCAAGGTGCATAAAAAAGAATTAAAGAATGAAACATTACAAATGGTGCACCATCCAAGCGGAACCAATAGTATCCCAGTAGCCTCTCTAGGAATTATATCAGAAAAATTCAATCTATACAAGATTAGTTTACCATACACGTGCCAGATTCGGCATGTGTGAGTCCAATTTCCTCTGGGTGGATTGAATGAATCAGTGATATTAACTTCATAACCGTTTCATCAAGCAAACCTGTGAACCTCCAGACTGTTAACTCTGCATCCCTTTTGACACTTTGGTTATCCAACTGTGATATATTCCTCTTGAATTTCATGAACAAACCACCATTTGCGGAGTCCCAAACCTGATAAGACAAAATAAAAAGACTGAAAACCTGAGAAAACAGCATGCTAGAGGAAAATTCCAAAGTTAACTTTTAAAAATGAAAAAAAAAAACATATTGACAAAAGAAGATGCTAGAGAAAAATTCCAAATCTACTTGTGAAAAATGAATAAAAGAACAAGAAGACCAACGAGATTCCAAAGCTTATTTGTAATGATTGAAGAAAAACATATTCAGAAGCAAAATGCCAGAGAAATCCTAAAGCTTTATGGAACTAAATGAGAAGAAATATATAGAAGAAAACGAGATCACAGAATTTCCAAAGCAAGATTAAGACAATTTCGAAAGCTAGAGAGAAATGATAGAAAAAGCATCTTGAGAAAAAAGGCTAGAGAACTCCCAAATCTTGACAAGTCCAAATCGAGAGAAAGAACGTTAAATATAATAAAAAAAGTCAAACAGAATTTTCCACGCTTGCTTGTAAAAAATGTTAGAGAAAAGCATACTGAGAAATCCTGAATCTTTACAAATGCAAAATGAGAGATATTCAAAGAAATCAAGATGTTGGACACAATGTCCAAAGCTAGTGAAAATTGATAGAAAAAGAACATTGAAGAGAACATCTTAAGATAGAAGAGGAAGTCAAAAGCTTACTTGAACGAGATCATAGACATCAGCTACTGCCTCAACTATGAAGTATGGTTGCTGGACAGCATCCAAATGTACTGATGATACACCAAACTTAACGAGATCTTCAATGCATACGAAGATATAATGTGAGATCAATACAACTGCTCTTGTGACCCGTGACATTTCTGTCCATTATGAAATGTTACCGGACAACATCAGAAAAAAGATGCCAACGTTCATTAAGGTGGCACACAACCCTTCGAAAAAGGAAGTCTACACAGCCTTAATATCATATAAAGATGCTAAAAAAACCAAAGACCCACAGGTATTGATAACAATGTTATTGTCACATATACCAAAACTAAGTATTTGTAAGTTCAAATACAAAACATTCTCATTGAGAAATATCTAAATTGCCTTAAAATTGTATAAGAATTAAGTTTTACACATTGCATATTTGAACATAGCTATCCCAAGACAATAAAATCTGGCGTTAAACTTATGAAACCGTACCTGTTGAGCCTTCTGGGCAGAAAAATGCCAGGAAATACATCAAGAGATTTGATTTCACAGAACGAAGTACAAGCTTTTCAAACAATGCATGTTGTTCCTGCTCCCAGCTACATAAATAAAATAAGATACAGGTAAGCATCATAAAATCCAAGGATTTTTGTCAAGAAAATGCCTCTTGGATTAGCTATAAGATTGTATTCTACCTTTCCACATCAGGAAAAATACTGGAACCCTCCAATCTCCAAAGCATCTCAAATATTTCTCTTGATTTGCCTATATCACGTGTCACAAATAGGTATGATGCAGCATGGCCTATGTCAAGCCTGTGTCCATTAAAACATTCTTATTTTCAGAAAAATGTCAACATCATAAAAACATGGGAAAAACACTGAAATACTCATTATCTTTTTCTCCAAATTTCCCTAAGTTTTCATTATTTCCTGCTCCAGAGGGATTTGACATGTGGCATTTGGGAAAATAATAAATTTAGGGGCATTTGGAGAGAGCAAAAAATAACACGCTGGGGTATTCCGCTGTTTTTCCCTAGCATATGAATGAGTGCTGGAGAGAGGTCTTACCTTAAGGCTTGCAACCCCAACCCAACTGTAACTTTTTTCAATTCTTGAAGTTGATGAGAAGCTATCACATGAAATCCAAGATCTGAAAATTTTCGAACACTTTCAGTGCGAATAATAAGATAAAGATTAAATTATAGGTAGTAGTGATCAACTGCATTTCTATTTCTTAAAAGAGCTTTCATATTATTTCCAGCCTTCATTTATTTTAGGAAAAGAAAGAAATATTATTGCTGAGAGGGAGAATATTCTTGTCTAAGACGCACAGATACATACAGTGGAAGAATAATGTGAACTGTAACAACAATCATCATAACATCAGAAAGCTAAAACAAAAGAGCAGAAAACCAAAAGAATGTGAATATACATAAATGTAATCATGATCTTAAGCATGCTGATCAGGAAAACTGCAACTTTATAATCTCAGTAAAAAATCAATAGTTCATATTTGCAAAGAGGCTTTCTTATCTTTCAAATTGACAAGATATATACACCAAGTACCTGAGTACTTAGAGAGTTTGGCAGTCCTTAAGTTTGATTCCATCAGTATGTACAGTTTGTCTGTGCTGCTCAATAAGAGGTGAATATCCCTACATTTTGCAAACAGCTTTTGGATCACATCTGGTTCAGAAATATAAATGAAGTGTAAACATGATGTGAATCTTCGGCCATTTCTGAGACTCTTAAATACAAATCTACATATTTAACTATGACTTAAGTTATGCAACTAGGTTCACTGACCTCTTTAGCCAAGGGCAAGATAGAGACATTTGCATTTGCTTCAAAAATAATAAGTTTGTTTACAGAAAGGGCTCATTGATTTTCTTGATGGAATTTAGATGTGAGAAGACCTAATATGCTTGGTCATTCTACTAAAGCTGTAACAAAAAATGCTGTTCAATGAACAAAATTTTCAAAACAGTAACCTGAAGATTTCCTTGATTGAATAAAGAAATGTGTGTGAAGGGAGCACAAGTTTGAACTACAATTTGGGCCATACAGAAGCTTTTGGCTAGACAAGAACCAGTACAGATGTTGCAAACAGTCGCCAAAACTTCCTCCCCTCCACGTATTATGTTTTTATGATGATACCAAGTCTAGATAGTAACGTATCTCTTCAGTACGAGATTTTAGATATTTTACATGAACATAATTCATATCAAAATTTGGATTTCCAAAACAAACAATCAATGTAAGTCAGTGCTACAGAGAAGAATCTCTGACCTACAAAACCAATAAGAATCTATGTTGGACAACCTCCTGATCATAGCCACTGTCCATCATGTACCCCAGGCTGGGCCAGTTATCCACTTCCTCATGTTGACCTTGTGCTATCCTAGCCTCATGATTACTCCACTACCTCTCTAGCTAGTGGTGATCATCCTACCATAAATGAAGCAAAGGCAGCACCTATTCTGACTATGCTCCTAAGCTGGGTCTCTCTACAACATATACATAACATGCTTCCCCCCCCCCCCCACCCTTCAGAACCATTGATATCCACATCAATGAGTTTGGAATAGAAGCTTGTAAGCTTCTGATACCATGCATGTTATGTCCAGTATAGAGAGGGAATCCTCTAAGGGTTGGTATCAATGCCAGCCAAACTACATGAAAAGACTCATCCCAACTATGTTCTTAGCTAGTACAACTTCTCCAAATGGACATGATAGTGTCATAATGCAAAATTTGTTGTCCATTATGTGATCTAGCTCTCCATTGCACGTATATATTTCAACATTATATATGCTTATGACATTTCAAAATCTGTTTTTAAAATACCTGGCAACCATGATTACATGATATATTATGAAACTCCTATCATATGCAGACAATATATTGCTATTAGCCAGAATGATACAGGGTTTGCAGAAGATTTTATTTGCCTTAAATCGTCCTGTAAAGAACTGAGGGCAACAATAAAAGCAATGCAGAGGTAATGGTAGCAGAATTTCAGTAAAAGGTAGTGACACTATTTGTTGGGATATCCTTGAGCCAGGAGATGCACATACTTTGGTATCAAATTCACAACAGTATTTGTAAAATAGTCACAGGAGGCATGAGAACTTTGTAACGCTCAATGATTCTATTGTTAAGTAACCATATATGATTTTGGTCACTCAGAAATATTATGTTTAAAACACTAATGTAAACCACCATTCTCTATGCTTATCCAGCATTGTACAGGTTATAGCAAAAAGATAGTCAGAAGTGGAGAATCCAAAAAACAGCTATTGTTACAGGGGTTGGGAAGAAAACATAGACTCCAATTAAGATGATGCTAGTCGAACATGGTTTATTTACACTGGAAGTGGAAGGTTTGTACCAGCCATTTGAATACCTTGCCAGGGTAACAAACATGGACAACTTGGGTCCTGTGGAGCATTGCTATTGACACTATCAGAGATAGGAATTCAGAGTAGTTACCATGTAGGTAGATAAACATGCAGCAACACTCAGATGTTGGAAAGGAATGAGTTTTATAGACAAGCAATATCCGTACAGTTATATATACTGAACAAAACTGTCTCAATGCTGGTATAGGCCATGTGAGACAAATGAGTAGAAATTTGTGGACCAAGCCTTTATCAGGCTCATAACTGGACATATTTAGATAGACCTTTAGTCTCAATGATCTCCTTCATGATAAGATTGAGATTACCTTCATGATAAGGAGCAAAGCATAGGTCATTCCGGATTTAATGAATACACATCACTACTTGAAAAAGTATCTCTGTGATGACCATTGGGGCTGCTCCCAACCCACCTCTAACTATCTACCGTGATACTAATGTTTTTCTCCTTATCATGCAGGCAATCACCATAACTTCCAGCCTTTCAATGTTTTTCCAATATTCTGCAGTGCAGAGACATGATGAGAGAGATGCCTAGTCTTTGTTGTTGAAAGAATTGTTGCAGATAGAGAATTAAGAGGGCATGTAGAAGATCCATGACGACAAGAGGCAAGGAGGTCGTCGATCGTAGGCTGCTTAAACCGAAACTCAAGGATCTCCTCCTGACACTCTACCATCATATTTGATTTCGTTTCATCTTATTCATCAATTTCTTGTTCAAGCCACCATAAAAGAGGGTCTGAGGATTGTATCCACTATCGTGATATATTTGCCTAGAATTTAAGCAATTTTGTATTTTTATTATTTTGAAATAATGTAGAACCTAATGTTGAAGGTCAAGATGTGTATTAAGTGAAACATAAGATAAAAAGGAAGGGTGTTGCCATGTAAAGGGACACAATAAGTACTAATGGTAAGGCATTACCAAAAGATAATTTGAGAATGAATGAGGGCTTTAAGAGAAATCCTTAGCAAAAGCAAGTGTGAAATCAGAAATGTCTAACCAGTTACAATTTGATAATTCAAGTAGGATGTTGCAGCAACCTCAAATTAATCAAGGATTTCATACTCGTGGAAATCAGAGATTGTCAAACCAGTTACAATTTCACACTTGGCAAAAACAAGTGCGAAATCAGAGATTGTCTAACCAATTACAATTTGATACTTCACGCAGGATGGTGCAACCTCAATTTAATCAAGGATTTCATACTTGTGGGGCTGGACAACAAAACTCTATGATTGGTGGAGGGGATGTAGTACATGAAAATCCTGATGCAGATCTTGAACTAGTAGTTAGTACATTTATGCATACACTTGCTCATAAAGAGCACTAGAGGTTATAATGAAAGTGTTGAACTAGGTGGTTGCTTTACTCAGTAGGTTGGTAGCATATCACTAATCTTGGCCCCTAAGAGAGGATTGTTATTGGGCATCTCCTCAAAAGAAATATAAATATAATGGAAAACTTTATTTAATGGGGAATGGGGTGTTTTATGTGCAGTTGAACAAGTGTCACAAATTTAGCCTGATTTGTGATATATTGCTTTGATATTGCACATATTATGCACGTAAGGTATCACACTATTATTCAGGTGTAGTCATGATTATTCGTGATTTGTTTTGTCCACATATAGTCTATAATGATCCATATGAAGGCTTTTTGGTGATGGAAGTCAAGAACATTGATGTTTTGATATGGTTGGTAGGAATTTATGCACCCAACACTGCTAATGAATGCATCAACTTTCCCCAAAGCTGCATATCCTCTAGAGGTTCTGGCTATGGATGCTCTTTCAAGGAGAAACAGGGCACTGTGAATGTGACTGCCAAATATACATATGACTGTCTGTACTCAACTAGCTGCCCATTAAATAGAAACTAAAGTTCAAGTATTACTTGTAAGAATAATGAAATAAATCAGCACTCTTTCATACCTCTCTCGAGGAGACTCCTCCCAGAGCCGAATGCAGCCACACTTAATATGTCCAAAACAAATTTCGCCTTCTTCTGAATTTGCAATTTTCAGGTTAAAAAACTTCTCAACTGGGTCCTCACAGTTGCTACCTGAGTCAAAGACTCCATCATTCAGTAATGTTGTAGTTATTCTGCCCTCTTTCATAATCCTCCGATGCTCAAGACCTCCATATTCTGCATTGCAAGATGATGAAAGCCTCTCAATCATGTTGCATTTAGCATTAAGTTTTTATTCAAAGGGACGAGTCTCACCATTTACTTTTCCTGTCCACACTTTGCTTAGTTTCTTTTGCTTGGACTTGGCAACAATCATTTCAGAGGTGAGCTGATTTTGGCCACCTACAGATTTAGCGTTAATATCATTAATGTATGATGTATTCGAATGATTAGTTTGCAGTGCCTCTGCAGCCTTTTCCTTCGGTATATGATGGCAATCTGAAGAAGCTACTAATTCTTGGACATCCAATGACTCTTTAACACTATGATTCCCCATGTCATTTGCTACCTCACTGGAACTCAAAGGTTGGTATTGCCAAATGTTATGATAATCCCAAGGTTCATGATCATTTGAAATGGACGAGCTAGATGTTGTAATAAAGCTGATATCACTATCACACTCACTTTCACCAGACGAAGATGTCCAACCTGAAACTATGGAGAAATGCAATAATTCATCTTCCAAATCTGGGTGTTTTTGCAGAACATCTTCGTGGTAATGAGGAGGGGATGCCCTAAGATGTCCTGGTGTTCGTTGTGACCCTACTACCTCATGAATGAGTTTCCAAGGATCAAAGCTTCCATTCACACCGTTCTGATCATCATCTGCTACATCCATGATATTGTCTGCATTTTTCACACCTGATGTTTCTAAAAATCCGGTAGAATTATCCCATTCCGAACTAGCAGAAGTGTGAGTTCCAGATTCACCCTCATCGAGGCCTTCACTGAGCATAAAACTAACTTCTTGATTGCTCAAATATTTATTGTGTTCCCTTTCTCTTACCGAGTCTTCATTATTGTTAGGCCCATTTGTCAAGGTTTCCTTCAAACTTCTATGTTTCTGCCTCTTCCGACTCCTACTCCAAAACTTCCGCAATTTTTTGAAATCCAGATCTCCCAACTTTGAATGTTCCTTTCGAAAATCATAGCTTGGATGGCCCTGTCCAGAAGGGAGCACACTATTATCCAAAAGTACACGTAATTCTTGAAGCCAGTATATAGATTTTTCCATCTTCAATATTTCTGCCTTTTGCATGAGCCGAATTGCATCTAGTTTAAGTTGATCATTGTCATCTAAAAGCTCATGTTTCCTTTCTTTTACATCTACAGAGAGGTTGCTAGACATGGGAAATCCTGAGGAGTCACTGTCTTCCACTTCATTTGCATGCAGTTGTGCATCATCTATTAAAGCAAGCCTTGATAACTTTGTCTAAAAAGATAAAACAACAATTTTAGTTGGCATTAAAATTTATTCGTTTACTTAAGTTTCATAAAATAGTTTACCCGTGAATCATAGTTTCCTATATCATATGCATGTTGTCGATCCTCAGCTGGGGTGTAAGATCCATATACTGCTTTAATCTTTTGCCGACTTGAGATAAATTTTTTCACCCTCCATAGCTCTGACATTGAAACTTTTTTTCCATCCAAGTAAACCTGGCTGATTTTCATTATTTCTTATTGCTACTTTAGATAAACTCAATCACTTATTTTATGAACTAACCAATGCACTACCTTGGTGGGATCTGGAAAGAAACTGAAAACTTCTTCTCTGTAAAATTTACATGCAGTTATTGGATTTCCTTCCAGCAAAATAGTCTGAAGAGACGGAATTGTAGCCATTGATTGAATCTCTTTAAATTTGGAGATCAGGTTGTTTGAAAGATCGATTGCCTCTAAAGAAGTTAGTGCAGCAATCCCATGCAAATTCACAAGGGCATTATTCTTCAGCACCAATTTTGTAATTTGACTTTTGATCTACACATCATCAACCATCATGTACATCTCATTAAGAAAAGGATATGTAGAATAATAAAACTCCAAAATAACTCTGATTTTTTCTTTAGTTTCAAAAATGGCCCTGATATTTTTCACTATTTTCCAAAATACCCTTGATCAATCCATTCCCTTCTTTTTCTCATTTGGGGGTTGGCCAGGGGCATTTGAGGAAATAACAAAAAACATTAACATATCCCCTATCTTTTCCTAAAATAAAATCTTATTGGTTGAATATATTTTCCCTCTCCCTGTTGTACCTGTTTTAGGGATGAAATGTTCCGCAGTTGATTAAATCCAAGATCCAAGTACCTCAACTTTCCACAGCAATGTAGATTTGCTGTTTTTGCAAAATGATTCCTACTGAGATCCAAGAACTCAACAGCCGGCAGTAGCTGTAAAGAATCATCCATAAGAACCATGCCATTGTTTGAACACGAGACAAATGTTAGCCGAGTCCAAACTTGAGACTTCTGTACTTCCTGAATGCGCTCTGTGAAAATGTGCCTTAATGCATCCTATATTAAATAGAGATAACATCAGAAAATGGCATGAAATTTGAAAGAGGCGTTTTGCTGTCTCTTTATGATAGATTGAATCCAATCCGATACCAGGAAACCGGTTATGATCATCACCAACACATTCTCTTTTTAATCTATTCAACATATTTATCCAGAAATGTAAATCTTTAATTTGATGTCAACCCACCAAATTCATTATAATATAATGATTAAAGCAAGCAGATTCCATTATAGCAATTCCAATCTCAATTTAACAATGGCACTGATCAAAACATAAACACAAAAAGGTACAGGAACAACTTTTAAGAGGCCAAAATGGTTTATAAGACCAAAAGATTACATCTTAACATGCTGCCTCGTCTTTAAGAAAAAACCAAAGTAACTACAACTAAATATACTATATAAGAAAATCTAGTTATATAAGCACTTAAGATTCCAAACTTAGAGGGACTGAAAGTTTTGCCATTGAATATGGGCTGCTCCAAGATGAGGAGATCTCCGAAGTGATGGAAACAACTCTCATGTTGGGTGATCCTGGTCTAGATGGTTGTGGCCTACGTGCACAATACAATTCTATTGCCCAATTTATTGTAACTCCTTTTGAGTGTCTTAATCAAGACCCCACTTGGGTAGTTGATTAATTTGTAGCAGGAGTGAGATCACAAAGCCATTTGGAAAATCCAAACTTGGAAATGCAGTAAGTACACATGTCACCAGGTCCTAAAAGCTAGAGAAATGCAATTTTTGCAAAGTATGATTTGGACTGGATTTGAGATGACAAGTTCAACAAGGTGTTTGAACACAGACTCCTTGGGGCATGTGTGTTAAGGCCCACCATTGACTTAATTAATGAGAGATGCCTTTGCATTGAATGAAGTAGATACCTAAGATATCCCAAAAACTGTCCCATCATTAGTAGGTTGTTCTTAACTGCTGTGTACTTGCATAGAAGTTCTATATAAACCAAGTCCATGCTCTTGGATAAAGCTTTGACTACATGTTCATTGAATCTTATTATCCTTGATTTAGAATTCTTTTATGCCTAGAATTATTTGTAATACATTGTCCTGGTGAATCTATGGCTTGATCCTAGAATCAGAACTGAGCCTATGGGCAGAGAGAAATGGCTGCCGTTCAGCTGAACAGACAGACTTTCAGAAGGAGTTCACAACTTTGGATCACATATTGATCGTCTGAGCGAGGACTTATTTTTGCTTTGTGGATTTCGGAAAAGCCTTCAACACTGTACCACATGCTTAGCTCATGCAGCGGCTAGACGCCCCTGGTCTCCCAATAGGTTGTCAGAGGCTGTGACTAGCACAATTGGAGTAAAACAAAGATGCCTACTATAACCCACTACATTTGGTCTCTATTTAGATGAGGTATCACATTACATAGAGAGATTAGGCAGTTCAGGAACATACCTAACAGGTATAGCCGTAAAAATATTACTATATGATGATGATATTGTCCTGATCTCCAACAGTCCAAAGCAACTACAAAGACATCTAAACACCTTAAAAGTATTTTGTGTACAGACAAGGTTTGTCGGTAAACATTGATCAAACTAAAGTGATGCCATTTAAAACAACTCAAGCATGTGTAACAAGATCAGCATCAGAATTCTCCTTGGGAGAGGAAAACGTGGCATCCACTCAATCCTACACATACCTAGGAGTAACATTCAAAGGGCCTTGGTTCTTCTAATAGAAGGTTGCTTGTGCTCAACTTTCTCGTGGATATGCAGCCCTTGGTGCTCTTGAACATGTAGTGCACATTTACAATTCCAAGAGCCACGAACTAAATTGTGGCTATTTGATACACTTGTCATACCAACTCTTCTCTATGGAGTAGAAACCTGGAGACCGAATCTTAACAAGGCAAATAACTGGAAAGATTTAGAAGAGCTCTAGTCTCAATGATTGCCCACATGATAAGGAGTGAACCATCTGTGCCCCGTGATATAATCTGAGCAAAGATGGAACCAGCCCCAATTATTACCGAGGCATTATTCCAATCAATGACCAACATCCAACGGCTTTGGGAGCTCCCTAAACAAAGGTACTTGTGAAGTCAATTTTTGCTTGGAAGAAAAGATCGTGGTAAATACATTGGATGCTAAGATGTATAAGAATAAAGCACAATGTAAAAAGTCCAAAAATTAAAAGAAGAATGAAATTGAAGGAATATGAAGTTAGAGGCGTTTTCCAAAAGTAGAAAAACCAAGAAAAAAGAGAAAAGAAGAAAACGCAAGAAAATGGCAGAAAAAGCAAGGTAGAGAAAAAAGCTCATAACTTCTTCATCTCTTATCCAAATTTCAAAACAAAAGATTCATAAGAAAGCTAACAAAGAGAGCTTGCTTTTCTGATAAATTTGGAAACATAAAGCAGAAATAATGATATGAAAAAGGCATCACATAAACTCGAGCATATGTAAAAAGAAAAGAAAAGAAAAAAGCAAGAATAACAGAACTAAAAACCTATAAATATGAAGGTATTCTTAGCAATTGAGAAGAGAAAGGAAGAATAGAAGATCTACAAGAGAAGGAGGGAGTAAGATGAGAATATCTATAAGAAGAAGGGAGGAAGAATAAGGAGGCTAGAAAAAGTGAGAAGAAGCTTAGTAGAAGAAAGGGTGAAGAAGAAAAGACTATTTTCGATTATTGTCATTGAGGTTAGAGTAGAGTTATTTGGGGTTGTTATTTGTAGAGTCTAAGAAGATGATATTGGTTTCCTAATAGTGTATTGAAGTATTTTTTCTCTTCCTCTACTCTTCTCTATCTTTTTCCTCACTCTCATCATCAGTACTCAACACTGATACTTATGTCATGAAAACAACTTGTTGAACATGGCGATACTCATTGGTGGTATGTTGAACAATGGGTTGAGTCACATGGCATGAGCATAAATGCACTACCCCCTATACCTTGGATTGCTCCCAACTAAACATGACCAAAGTGGAAAAGAATAGAGTGATCCAAACTGATATTATTGACTTGGAAACAAAATAACATCGCTCAGCCCCACATCTCTTGGTAGGAAGATCGCCCACTATAAGACACTTTCTACACACATCGAAAGATGTATTCCTCATCAGGCCCTCTTATATGGATATGCTTCGATCCAATACATTGCGCAGTGTAATAGGGCAGCTGCAAACTTCTTCCCATCAGTTAGCAATTGAAGTAGGCAAATATGCATAAATACCTCTTGAAGAAAGAAATTGCCAATTGTGTTCTCAGGGAGTGAAATCTGAAGAACAAAATTGTATCAATAATATTGTAACTTTGGTCTCGTACGTCCTTTTGGTCTTCTGCAAGCATTTATTTCTTGATTTTTGTCTTAAAAGAGTATTGTAGTAAACAAAACTACAGGTACAAACTCACAGTATCACATTCAAACATCAGAGAGATTGACTTGATCACAAAAGTCCCACCAAGGGATGGATATGCTGAATATGTAATATCATTAAATGACAAATCGGCATTTCTTCTAGTGAGAAATGTCACAAGACAACAAGATTTGAATTCCCATAGAAAAACTCACCTCAAGTTGTGGATAGGATGCACAATTCTATGTTGGCATAAAAAAATTTAATGCATTTGTGACCATGTGCCCACCGACAATTATATAACTCCCAATATTAAGAAAATCAAAGACAAACTGGTATTATTGTTCTCAAGGCAATGATGAATTCAGTTAAGCAAATACCAAATTCAACAGAGATAAAAGGAACTCATGGCATTATTCATGCTCATACAGCTATACCCTTGCGGCAAGACCCATTTGTATTAATACATATACCTGGCCTCATATATCACTAATGGTATTAGTCTACCCGGTGAACGTACCAAAGGACAACCTTACCAACTGAGTTCTATCCCTCCTATAAGGTTTTATACCAGTGGTAAGCCACGTTTTTATCAACTTATACACCTGGATTCAAATCCCACTGCACTAATTTACTAGATGGCACAGCAGATCACACAGAATGCCAAGGTTCAAAGCTCAACCACTGCATTAATTTACTAGATGCCCCTAAAGAATGTAGGGGTTGCGAGCATAACCTTCTGCCCTCTACCACGCAACTTTAGAGACTGAACTACGTTCACCTGGTGTCTCTTTCTTTCAAATACGTAGATATTAATTCTATTTATCATCCTGCAAATTCATTCAACATTAGAAGAGAACTTACCGCTGAATCCTGACATATGAATCTCTCCAAAATGGGACGAAGTTGAAGCAAACCTCGGGCAGGTGAAGTCGAAAGATCACAGCCCCGAAGCTCTAGTGATTTTAAGCTTAAAAATGGTGACAATGTAAGAGGACACGGATCCCGACATGATGAAGACAACACAGAGACGATTTTCACTGCAGGAAGCAAACTTAGTATTCGGCTCAGTTGCTCAAGAGCACGATGATCTCCAAGGTCAGATATATATGCTCGAAGATAGTCTACCGGTGCTCCAGTTCTAAGCCTTTCAAGTTCATAAAGCGCATCAAGTCTAGTTTGAACATAATGCAAACCAACTGGATTAACCTTTAGGACAAGACTCCCATCCAATAAGCTTCCAGCTTTATCTTCCACAAACCGAGCTAATAGGTTCAAGTAGTGGTCCCCTGTAATGATCACCATGTTGCCTTTGAGAGCAATAAATTATCATACTAGAACTGTTTTCAACGAATTCTGTTCTTCACAGGAGTAATCTCCAATTGATAGATTGCAGAGTCTAAACAAAGGAAATCCAACTAGTCTCTTTCGAGCAATAAATCACGGTAGAAAATATTTCAATGGATTCTGTTTGTTTTCTTCACTGCATTGGTCTCCAATTGATAGAGTTCAGTGACAAAACAAAGGTTGTTACTGTCAAGGTATGGCCCTCAAATCATTGAGACTAAAAAGAATACCCTATTTTCTCCTTATAGTACAATTCCCAAGGCTGTGGATGTAACTAATTTCTTGTGAAAGCCATGAAATTGTGGTCATGAAATGTTTTCAATGGTTTCTATTTGTTCCCCACAAGCATTTTTAACTTACAATACATAGATTCCAGAGATTAAACCGAGCAAAGTATCAAAATATGCAGTCTCAAATCATATAAGGTACAACAGAGTCGCTGCTTTCTGCTTATAGTACAATTTCTGAGGCTATAAATCCAATACTTTCTCAATTGATCCATGTTTCTTATCATAGTTATGGAATGCTTTCAATGTTTGTTCTCTTCTGTATTACCTCTAATACATAGATTGCTGTTGCTAAATCTAGCAAATGCATTAAAATATGGGCTCTCAAATCATACTGTCTTTAAAGAATTCACTGTGTTCTCCTTATTTATGATTTACGAACAGTTTCTTGTCAAATCCATGAAATATCTGTAAAGTTATTGTCTTCGACTAGAACTGCATTGATCTAAAGTATAATCTGTTGCAATATGCATCTCCAATCATACAAGATTAAAAATATGTGACTTAAAGCTATGGTTTTGCATCAAAATGAGCTGATCCAGAGACCAAACCATGGATAGTTTGTCCAAATATGATTCCCAAATCACGTAGACTTCAAAGAATTTGCTAATACATGACTCTTAAATCATATAAGATTCAAGTTTAAACCTCTGATCTGTCCTTACTGCACCATTCGTGACGATGTGAAAACACCCAGCTTCTGGTGTAATCCATAGAAACAACTCCATTAAAACTACATTTCCATATAAACTGCATTGATCTGGATATTAAACCAATGACAACATGTCAAACTACGATTCTCAAGTCATACCAATTTGTCAAAATCGACAAATAACTATTTTTCTCTTCCTTATAACATTTTCTGAGTCTAAGGAAGTAACCAGTTTCTGATCAAAACGATTCAGATATCTCCATTGTACCAAAGAGTATATGCGAAAATATAAGTCTCAAATCCTCAAACAATTCGTTAATTTTCTCCTTGATGCTATGCAACGAACAAGCTTCTGATGAAATCGACGAGGAACGCCATTAAACCTAGGTTTTCGATAGAAGCATTAACACGCTACAGGATCGATCCCGAAAACTCATTTTTTCTAACTTTCTTCATCTGACCTTTCGTTCGAAGACAGATGAATTTAATGTGATCTTCCGCGAAACATAGATCTACATCGGAAATCGTAGAGCAAGAGATTTACGGGTGCTGTACAGGGAAACGAGCAAGAAGTTAAACACGAGAAGCTCTGATATGACAATTTGGAAAGGGGGAGAGATTCTGGCGAATAACAGAGAGAAGATAATCTGACGAGATCCGGAGGCAGAGAGGAGGAGAAGAAGCTCTTACCTCGACGATGGCGATGGCGATGGCGATGGCGATGGAGAGAGACAGAAAGATTATTATTAATAATTAATAACTAATAATAATAGCAATTATTATTATTATTATTAGCTAATAATTATCAATTACTGATTATTATTGTTATTATTAAGTATTATTACAGGAATTTCTGAATGGCAGGGTCTCCCGCTTAGCGAGCAATCAGCGAAATTGTTCGGTTTGAATCGAAGCCACCAAACCGTGGCTTTAATGGCTTGACGATTCAACGGTTTGGTTCAGGTTCAAGTTTTCGTAACGGTTTGGTTTGGGGCGATCAACGGTTTAGTTCGGTTTTTACGGTTTAGGGGTTTAGGGTCGAAAGACATGAAGATCCTGGTTGACCCCCGACAGACGCAACCAGACACCCCCAAAATGATCCCCCAGCTGAATTGCTTGTCTGTCCGAAACCATGGCCTGGGATTGGCTTGCATTATTGTTGTTGTTTGGGGCTCGTTGGTGTCTACCTCACTGATCCGATCCTATCCGGCTGCTGCCACAATGGCTTTGTTAGATGTAACGGTATTATTGGGGATCACACGTCTAGAGAAGAAGCAAAACAATTCGCCCCAATCACTGTTGGTAGCCACAACATGCCATAAGAAACCACTGCTAGAACGAAAACTGGTCCACTTCGATGATTTACCGAGCCGGCCTCCTTGCAGTTTGCACAAATTGTTGGTTGTAAAGAAAAGTTGGGATTTAGAGAAATTATTTCTCAAGCTCCTCGCTATGTTGCTGACGAACATCATTTGTTGTTGATGCGATGATCCCTGCTCGTGTAGTAGATAAAAGAAACATTGGGATTTTGAAAATGTATTTGAAGACCGTCGTCTTGTTGATGTATATAACACAAACCCATTGTCGCACAAGATAATTGGGACATGAAGATTACTGGGGGCCTCCTAATATTGATATGTCACAAATTTGTTGGTTGCCAAAAAAAAAGTCATTGTTCAAGTATTTTGCTTTGGACAAAAATCTATAACGATACAACAAAATATCATTGATCTCAAGAGAAGTGCGCCAAAGAGTTTCTTTTCCCACATGTCACGATTGGACAATATTTTTAGTAATTCGACAAGCAAAGAAAGTGTGTCAAGTAAGATATAACCCTGCTCTCCCACCTGTTTATCTAAAAATCAAAACTCGATGTGTTGGTGTTCATAACATGCAAATATTCAATCCGTGATTGATTGATCAACTTGACAAGAGGCAATAAGAGGTACTATAGTTTATCTTAAATAATCTCATACATGTTCCAAAAGCACCCTCACATGCATTATGCGTGCATGCACCCCCTTATGCACTATCAACATGGCATTGATTCTAGAGCCTAGCATTTACAATAAACAAGTCAAACATACGGTGAACAAATCAGTGGTATTTGATAATAATAAAACTCACACGAATTTGCTATATAAACCTTTGTGTCTACTTCTTAATGTCTCTACTCAAGTATTTGATTGATCAAATGCATAGCAATAATTACACATCTGAGGCTAGGAGGGCACTCGAGTGCATTTCCTAAAATTTGTGTTTTGGGATGTACCCATGGAGGTAATCGAAGATACTCTCAATCAAGTACACAAATGATACATCTCGGATACAATTTTCGGAAAAGCAAATATGAGATATGTCCCTATGCCCCTATAGAACCAGAAATGAGTGTGTGCATGTGATGTGCTCATAAAGACCTCATAAAGAGTGAATGTCAAGTGTGGAGAAGATGTGACTCTTCTACAAGTCAAATTGTTCTCCACTTGTCCCCTAAAAACAACCCCCTTGTATATCGGATATAGTTATAAAAGAGGATGTTTGGGATAGATTCGACATAAATGATCCGGGAAGTTTATATTTATGACTATCAAGTGAATAGACGATGTGCAGTTAAAATTTTCATTTATTGTGGTCACTAAAAGCATAAGTAACATCTTTGAATTATCGGCCCGCTTAACAACTTTGATTGAAGGAGCCCCTAAAAAAACACTATGACAATTCTATCAACGGATTCCAAGTAAAGCAAAACATTACAACATTCCATTTACACTTTCATTGCTAAATGCTATATTGTAGAAATAAACATTTTAACCATGTCATGGTTACCCTGGATTGTAGCCATGCAATAGAAACCCTTTCAATCAAAGTTGGCATCAAGCTCAATTCAAGAACTTTCTTTTAACCATATTATGGTTAGCTTGGATTGTAGTCATGCAATAGACACCCTTACACCCAAAGTTGGCATCAAGAACTTTCTTTCATCTCCCATACTTTTTTCGAGATTGTACAGTAATAAAATGCTCATTATGTCCCATAAAAGCTACAATTCATTCTCTTAAAGGCAAGAGACAAATGAAATAAAATATTGTACGTACTTACATATACATTAAAATACAATAAAAAATTATGAGCAAAATATCCCATTAAAGTATTTAAATCCGCACCAATTGAATCTCTGACTAAGCCCGCAAGATGAGTACAACCCAATCCAAATTCTTATTTTTAACACCTATTTGTATGGCACAATCTAGTTCACATGTTATTGTGGGTCACAATATGCCCACTTAAAATATGGAAGTACAATAGATGTACGTTATGTTTTGCCTTCAAGGTTCTCAACGAGCACATAATAATTTGAATTAATGTTCTCTGTCTTTTAGTTTCCTGATTTCAAGTATGTTTTTTCATGTGTGCGTTGCACTGTTTGTTACTCTCAACGCAACATATCAATATACAAGTGTCCATGTGTTTTCAAAATCCAAGAAGAAGGACTTCTCACTTCGGTTCAAACATCGTTAACCATTAAACACGCCATGCTATATGGTAATTCTAAATTTCTATGCACGTAGAAGAGGCTAATTTCTAAGCCCTAACACACAACATGTAAGTTCTTGTTTTGTTTTGTTTTGAATAATAAGTTCCTCCTCCTCCCTATCTCATAATTCTGGTCTCCCTATCTCTCTAGAGCGTTGCTTAAAGTGATAACTAGTCCACAACAAGATTGATGCCGAAAATATCCTTAATATAACCACTAAGATATCAAGCTAGATTCATGTTAGATATTCAATGCTCCATTACATATCTTTATATCTAATCCCATCATTGGGTGATGGATATTTATTTTTTAATTGCTACATTTTCCAGAAGACCCTTGTGACCGATGTAGAAATGCATCATCTCATCCTTCTTTTTATCAAGAAAAACAAGAGAACACCGCACCAAATCTACTAGTCTAGCAATGTCTCTTAAAGGGCGTTGCTGTCATTTTTCACTCTCTCTTTTATGGGAAAAATGTACTGGTGTCAATGTTGTAAAGCCACGTTTTAAGGAGCAAACTATAGGGTGCCTAGTCTCAAACTAAGAGTATGATGAGATTATATCATGAGTAGAATGATATTACACATTGGTCAAGATTGAATCCACAACCTCAAGTTTGCAAAACACAAAATTGACTAGGGTGCCATTATGTTAACATATTTGAATTTTAGAAACCGAAAGTGGTAACCTTGTGACTTTATAAGCAATCATCATGGGACAGACTAGAGACATTTTATATAATTACGTATAGAGACTCATTTTGCATGTTCACACTTGTCAACACCCTTTTTTAATGTTAATCACTAGAGTCTAGGTTCATGGTCACTAATGAATGCTCACATTTGCCCCCACCCTAATACCAACTTTGGTTAATGAATCAAGCAATGTCAGGGAGGCCTTTCTTTTCCATACAATGGGTGTCTTGGAGCCTAACTAGAGTTATGATTGCCTTGAACTTCTTCTTAGTGCATCACCTCAATTTGTACTAGTTTATATTTTACATCCTTGAGACATGAAATGGTTGAGGGGAGGAATGAAGACAACAATAGTGGAGTAGATAGTTGTTTGGGAAAGCATATTGAATATCTGTTACAATAACAAATAGTTATTTGTGGAGATGCCAATAACATAGTTTTGGGCTCTCAAAACATGTTGTGACTTTTGAAGAGGCATAGAATGCTTAAGATGAATACACTAGAGTTGTCAAAATCTTGGCTACAAGGTTATTGATGCGTAAGATGTTGATCTATAATTTCAAACACGTTACCTAAGCCCTAATCTATGTTGGAAAGGCAAGACACATTTCGATTGCAAAGTATTTGTTTACTCTAGAGTCTATCAACATGCACAAAAGATCATTGGCCTCGACATGCTTCCTCACATTTCAACAATATATATCGACATCCAATTGTCCAATTTCCAAAGTGCTCCATAAATGTTCCTCGCTAATAGTTTCTTGAATTGTTGTTAATCATTTCCAAATCTTTCCCTAAGTGTTCCTCATTAATAACTTGCCTACCAACAATTTAGGAACCAATCCTTGATTAATTTATGATGCCACGATCGAAAACATAATCGCCAATGATCAAAATGAAATAGCTAACATTCAAGAAAACATTGCCCAACTTCTCTATTATGAAAAATTCATAGATGTTTTGCACACATAATTGCTACTAATCAAAATAAAATAGCTAACATTCAAGAAAACATGATAGCATGACACTACATTGCCCAACTTCTATATTGCGAAAAATTCATGGATGTTTTTAAGGAATGTGTAAACAAAGACCCAAAATACATTGAAGAACTCATAAGGGTAATAATATCAGGTATTGTGCAATCTTTCCTTGCCTATAAAGATCTGGTTACAAATTGAGCAAATTTAAACATGCATACTCCATCAAAAGGAATATAACCAATCATTTCTGGAATAAAAATACATCAAATAAAAATACACTCAAGCAAACCAATGGTATACAAAATCCAAGAATTTTCTCTCTAAACATGAAGATGAAAGGAGAAGCATAAGCTGAGTACCCTAAAAGAGAGCCAAAAAAATGGATGAAAATGGTGGGGTGTCGCTTAAGGAAGAAAAGTACGAAAATAAGTTTTAAAAAAATATATAAAAAGACAATGAAAGATAAATGGTCTTAAAATTGTCATTCAAGACTTTCCTTGATTTAAGCAATGTCCTTGTCTTCCTCATGCTTCCTTAGGTGATTCAACATATACAACAATTGTTTCATCAATGGCCTTTGATCCGGAGATGGGGAAACACAACTCATGGCTATTTGTAATAACTCCACCATATCCTCTTCGAGACCCGGAAATCTCAACAACTCCACATCGAACACTTCCGAGGTCCATTCTTCTTTCACCACCGATTGAACCCACCTCGGCAAATCGATCCCTTCCTCACTCACCGAGGCTGTCGACGGGGCCTTCCCGGTCAAAAGCTCAAGTAAAAGCACACCGAACGAGTATATATCAGCTTTTGTGGTCACTTTCCGGATGTCGGTGACCTCGGGGGCTCGATAGCCCACTACTTTGCTTGCCGCCGGAGTGGTACTCACCAGTTGAGCTAGGCCATAGTCGGAGACGCAACTATTGTAGTTGTTGGTTAGAAGGATGTTGGAAGACTTGATATTTCCATGGGTGAAGCCTTGAGAATGAAGATAATCGATGCCAAGTGCTGCCCCAAGGGCAATCTTTACTCTAGTATCCCAATCGAGCGGGGTTCTATTGGCTCCTTTGTTACCTGCCCATGGCGCTCCAACACATAAGTTAAGGACTATATAAAGGGGGGTGGGGGTATTCTGGCATGAGAGAAAGTCTAGACCATATCTATCTAGCCAGTGTATGCATGGAGAAATCAAATTAGGCTTAAGTCTACCCCTAAACCCAAGGTGAGGTATCCAAAATATATAAGGACAAACATATCCATCCATTTAATATATCCATGAACCTTTACTAAAGTCTTAGTTATTGTTGTCCATATTCCATCCCATAGCTATACCAAGGACAAACCCATCCCACTTGTATATCTATAAAAATCTCAGGCCTAGTCAAGTTATGTGTGGTGTCTTTATTGTGTCATTCATTTAGTAACAAAAGCCATTCAAATAGTAACAAAACATTTTCAAACAATGATTGAGAAATACCACATCCAAATTTAGAACATCTACAGACACTCACAAGATAATCAATTCAGAAGCAAGCTAAAATGAAAGCCACGTCAAATTTAGCACATCTATAGCCACACATAACAAGCAAACCACTTCATGAGGAAGCTTCACAAAATTGATGTCAAATCTAGCAGCAAAGCTCGGTATATGATAAGGTAATGTCAATTCAATACATGTTCACAACAAATAAACTTTAAAAACCCATGCTAACAATCTTGCAAATAGAACTAAACAAAATAAAAAAGGACAGAAAAAAATTTGCATCACTAACAACAGGAATAACAACCAAAGAAGGAAAGTGATAACCAAAACAAGAGTACAGAGGGAATACCACCAAAGAAAAGAAAGAAACTCACCATGAAGAAGGGCAGACAGGCTCCCATTGGTCATGTACTCATTCACCAGCAATTTCTCCTCTTTGGAGTAGTAATAAGCAATCAGAGGCACTAAATTCTCATGCTTTAGCTTCCCAACATGATCCATCTGTTGCTCGAATTCCTTCCGTTCGATCGTAACATCTTTGAGTCTTTTCACAGCTACAATGGAGCCACTCTCAAGGATAGCTTTATAGGCAGTCCCAACACTTCCTTTCCCAAGCACTTCAGCAGAAGCCCTCAACAGATCTTCAAGATCAAACACATGTCTCGTTCCCTCGAAGAAGACAAGGCGGTTCCGATCGGGATCCGAGGTCGTCGCCGAATCGACCTTCGGGACACTCTCCAAAGGATAGGGTGGCTCCTCAAGTGCCCTAGAGGCCACATGGCTAGGGTTTTGCTCTGTATTTGGCTTCTTCTCCTTTTTTGGGTGCTTGTTCTTCAGCACAAGTATGCAACAGAAGAGCAACACCAGGAATAGGAAAATGATGGCTATAACAATCCCAGCTATGGCACCTCCACTCAGCTTTTTCCGATCCGAACCAGATGAAGTGTTTGCATTACTTTGTGTTGATGCAGAAGAAGAAGAAGAAGACGGTGATGGTGATGGTGATGGTGATGGTGTCTCTACATTGCATGGTGTAAGAGGAAACCCACATAGATTATTACCAATAAAACTGTTTCCACTTGCCCTTCTGTAGACCTCTGTTTCTGGTATAGACCCAGAGAGATTGTTATATGCAACACTAAAGTTGGTTATGGAGGATGTGTTTACAGAAGCAATGGGCCCAGATAAGGAATTGTTCTGCAGGAAAAGCGTCTTAAGGCGGGTCAGATTTCCTAGAGAGGAAGGCATGGGTCCACTGAAGTTGTTATAGGAGAAATCCACATGAACCAGATTTGGCCAGGCTGTGAAATCAGAGGGCAAATTTCCAGAAAACTCATTATCAAAGAGGTACAGGCTTCTGATGAAGCTACAATTACTCAAATCTGATGGTAAAGAGCCAGAGATCTTATTAGATCTGAGACTCAATACTCTTAATTCAGTTAAGAGGCCAATGGATTGTTCAGGAATTGAGCCAAACAGACTCATCCCAGGTAGTCTTAATCCAGTGACTCTCTCCAGTTCTGTTGTTCCACTACATTCAATGCCTTTCCATTCACATACAGTGTTATTATCTGCCCATTGAAGACGATTTGCTCTGTCTACTGATTGTTTGAACCGTGTTAGCCCAATTATATCATCTGACAAATCTCCATGAACCCTTGTGATTTGGTTTGCAGAGAGACACAGTATTACTTGTAGCAAAAACAGAGCAAATCCAAAATGAGAATGTTTTCTGGGGCTTCTGTATCTTCTAAAATTTGTCGTTACCTCCATAGCTTTTATCTAAACTGGGTGCTGTGGGAGCTAAACCAGAGCATTTTCTTCTTTCATCAGAGGGGAAAGGGGATTTTTTTCTTTAATATAAACTGATTCTTTAGAACTTTGAGTGTATAGATTTCTATTGCATTACCTTGATGAAGCTTTTTTTTTTGTTTTTGTCAGGATTCAATATACATTCTGCAGGCTGTCCATACTTGCATAGGTAGAAGCAAGATTACTCTGTTTTGTAACAAAAATGGAGGCAGAACTAAATGAGAGGAAAGACAGATGTGGAGATATTTGCCTGCCTGCCTGCTGCTGCTGCTTTCTAGTTCCTGTTCTTGTTCTTCTCAGCACTTCATCATCATGGGTTGAATGCTTACTTTCTGCACTGATTAGAGAGCTGTGGCTATGGCTGTGGCTATGGCTAATGGCTAATGGCTATGGCTATGGCTATGGAGTCTGCAGAAACAGAGCCTGCACTACTGTTAAGAGACAAAAACATAACCCAAGGAAAAAAAAATAGGGTTCTGATTATATATTGCATTTATTTATTTAATTTATTTATTTATAGAAATTTATCTATTTATTTAATTTATAATTAAACCTATTTGCAGATTTCAAAAACGCCTCCCTCTGTGTGTTTTTTTTTTTTGTGTGTGTGACTTAATTATTTTTAATTAATTATGAAAGAAACGAATTGCTATTTATTTATTTCTTCAATATTATGAATGATGATTTTGTTTTTTGTTTTTTTTGGTTCAGAGAAGAAAATTTCAAAGGCCCTGAATTTCATTTTTTTTCTTAATTGACTTATTAAAGGAAAATAAAACAGAAATTCAAAAATTCAGCGAAGAAAGAAAGAAAAATAAAGCAGGGAGGTTTTTTTTTTTTCTGGCCATTCTTTAGGTCAAATTTTTTTTGGAAGCTTTTTTGACATTATTTTCTCTGTTTTTTTTGTTTTTGCAGGAAATAATTAGGTATTGAATGAAAATTTTCATGGCATTTTAAGGCCAAAAATTTAAATAAACAATTTTTTTCTCATCTCTACATAGTTTCTAATTTGAAGTTATAATATAATTTATTAAAATTTCTCCTTCTCAATAATCCAAAAAGCAACATCTCTTTCTGTTATTTGTTGTTTTACTTAAAAAAGCAACTAATAAATTTTCACCCGAAAAAACTAATTACGTTTTTTTTTTCCCTGCTTAAAGAAAGAGCAGAGGAAGACAAATTGACAATAACTAATTAAGTGAAGATTAATACATTTAATTAATTAATTCCACAATTAAGGTGTTCAATTCAGAAGAAAAAAAAACAAACTTAACTTTAAGCAGAAAAGCAAATTCATAAAAAGCAAAAAGCAAAAAAAAAAAAGGCAACACCTTTGCATTAATAGATAATAAATGGATTAAGTGAAATAAAAATCTAAACATAATAAAATTAATAATAATATGAAACTTTAATAAGTGATAATAATAATAATTTTAAAACAAAATTGGTTTGATCTTAAATTCTTTGATATCAATTGAAACTTTTGAAAGCACCCTTCAATGGATGACTTCAAGTCCTTAACTAATAAATGAGAGGCACACAAGGTGTCTTGCATTTTTCAACACCGTGTTTTCCCGACTAATTGTTTTTTTTCAACACACCATGACCCGTAGCTTTAAATCATTCTTTGGACCTTCCACAGATTCAAAAAACTCACAAAACCATGTTTTGATCGAATGCTAATCATGTCTCTTCTCGTCTCATTCATGTGTCGTGTTCGTCACCTGAAACAACACGGACAATCCTTCTTAAGTTGTAGCCTGATTGGGTCCCCTTTCCTAATCAATCAATCCCTATGGGAAACTGATCGATCTCGTGTCCTAATCTGAGTTGTTTTCTATGTAGAAACACCTTAGATCTCGTGTTTGCCGCCTGAAACACTGGCGATCAAATTGAGGCAATCTTTTTGGATTTGCACCGCCTGCTTCTACGTTGTAGCCCGATCGGCTTCCCTTTGGGAAGCCAATCTATCCCTAGGGGCAACCGATCAGAGTTGCTTCAATGCATAATCGTTGGCAATTAAAAAGCAAAATGTGAACAATCTTAACCTATTTGCTCGTTTGCAAACGGTTGACAAGTGTGCCCATAATCCTCAACAACCCATATTTTTTATTTTGTTGTTGAATTGTCAGAAGGATCTTCGTTGGTATGCATATTCATATCATACTTTCAACAAACTACTTTTTCCCGTTCAATCGTTGATTATTCATTATGTACCTCTTTTTTTGAATACCTATCCCCACTATGTACTTGTCAAGGCCAATGAGTATATATGCATTGCTCAATGCATTCAATGTGATACTATCATATATGTATGCCTTGGACGTTTGGAACAATGCGCAAAAATACCACCTTTTGAAAAAAACTCATGAGGCCACGGTTCGGTCGAGATTCCTAAAATCTATAAAGCGTTTACTTTTGTCGCTTTCCCTCTCATACGAACATTTCATTTCCTCCCAAGGTAGACTAATCAGTTTTACGAGTTCAACATGAATTTTCTTCATTTTATTCAAACAGTTTGTTCATATCAAAGTAGGTAACCCAAATTACAATTTTCAACAAAAATAAAATAATATCATTGCGTTTCCGTATTGTTCAATCATTTGATTTCCTCTCAAAGTAGACAAATTTGGTCTACAAAATGATCACATTTTCCCTTTTATACGAAATCGCTTCTTCTCTTGTAGCAAACAAGTCAACATGGCAATCCTAATGTTATTAAGATGGACATGAAGAAGGTCCATTTCCAATTTTGGTCGGCAAGAAAACATAGGTTGCAATCTAGACTTATAAAAAAGAATCTTTATTACCTCATAACAAAATACAATGTAACACAGAAATTATTTCTATTTCTCTATAAAGCGTAGCGGACACAAATGTAGATATAATTACACCACATTCTAACATGAAGAATATCTCCCGATGTCTCTAAAATGTGAGGTTCTTTGATAATATATATGTATATACTCAAGCTTCACGGATCTTATAAATAGAATATCAAAATATCATAAACATTGAATTCTATATTGCTCAACGATGCTATCTAACACCATATTGTGGTCTCGATTTTGATTCGACATTTTTTTGTATTGAGGTTGTTTTTTGTGAACATTGCCTTAGAAGCCAATACCAACACCCACTTTGATTGTGAATAATCTTCGCAACACGGTATAATTTTCAAATTTTTTTGTGCTTCACGAATATTATTGTTGTCTAGATATATGTAAAGTCAGTAGTTCACGAGACCCACCTTCCTCCTTGCGAGTCCTCGAGCGGTTTAGCCAATTGTTGTCAAAGCTTCAAGACTTCTAAAGTGTCCTAAATTTGCATGTCCTAATTGATGTTTCGCAATAAACAATATAGTTTCCATTTACGAAAATATAAGATGATATTTGGAACACATGTATAGTTTCGATATTAGGTCACCATTTAGTAGAACAATACTTTATAATATAGAACAAATGTTTCGTTTATGGTTTATTTACATAATTAAATCACCTTGATCCTTTCTACTATCTCGTGGACTACATAGAATAACTTTGATAAGAGAGCCACATCATAGTTGAAATAAGAAGAAACTTATTATTGCAAAGAGTATTGAACACTTTGCAAAGAATAATGTTTTACATAAGCACATAACGTTTTATGAATCAATATGAACAATGAAATTGGACATACATGTCCCCTATATCGTGGTGCATTATAATTGATTGTGCATATGTTTATTATATGTTCAATTGTTATTGTATATATAGCTCAATATGTAGTGTTACGTAAACATTGTATTTCTAGGTACACCAAAGCTCAAATAAATTATATTATGGTCTCACTTTTATCGATATGATTGTTGTTGTTCACAGACAACTTATCAAAGGTATGAAGTTTTTTTAGTATTAGGGAAGCTATAAAGTGTGCATACTAGAGTGAGATTGCAAGTGAGTTCACATATAATTCTCATGCAATTTGGTAAAGTAATTGAGGCAAAGTTTCTACAGATTGTTGATTCTTAACAAGTTGATTTATAGGAGCTAAATGAATTACAACCATCTCCCTCTCTAAAAAGGCAAAAAACATCTTCGCTCTTTGACATCTAAAGGTGCATCTGGATGATACTTTACTCCGTCCTAAGAGGATTTGTTTTCAATCACATGGTCTCTAGTACTCTCTACATGTGCATCATAATGTACACCTGCTTTCTAGCCCTCCTTTTTAATTGACCTGTGACATAGACCACCATTCTTAATTGAATGATCATTGTAATGAGAATTAGCATAACCATGTTATCTTAAATGATATACATTTCTTTCCATACCCTAGCTACCTAATGTCAATGTAATTCATTTCCCTCTTTTTGCAAAATTAATGACGAATCAACAATTTGGGCACATACTAGGAGTTAACCTACAAATATTGGAATTTGGCATAATGTATAATTTGCTTGTCACTTTTATAATTTAATAAACAATGCAACTTTTCATGACTTTCCATAGAGACTTGTCAAAAGAAATTGTTTACATGTAATAAACTAGACATAATGTGCACATCACAATGAATAGATTAATTACTACCTCTTACACGCGAATGACTCGATGAATTATGAGTTATTGCGTTCATAAATAAACAAAAGCCTCATGAATTGACCTCGTTGGTTGTGGAAGACATCCAATTAGTTTGAGTAAGAAACACTCAACAAATTTTAAAAAATTGTCGCTCTTTTTAATATAGCCTTTATAACAACTTCAAAACTACAACTATGAAAACGGTCAATTGCCTCTATTAGAGAGGTAGTGTTGGAAATTCCTAGCTTATATTTTTGCATGTTAGTGTGTTGAATCTCATGTAATTTTCCTCAAGTATCCAATGTTTCTCATCCTGACCCATCAGCTTTGTCTCCCCACTTTATTTCTTATGATAATATCCAATGTTTCTTATTTTGATCCATCAACTTTGCATTCCCACTTTATTTCTTAAGATAGTATCCAATGTTTCACACTCTGACCCATAAATTGTGTCTTCCCACTTTATATCTCAAGCTAGCATGTGTTATGCATTTTGTGGAGTTTGTTGTACGACGGTGATTATATGCTTTACTCACATGAGAGACAAACATGGCTTGTTCCCTTTATGAGCATTCCATATTTCTGTTGCCTTAAGGTATTGTTTTCAACTTTTGTGTTCCTGAATAGAGAGAAATTGGCTCGCATTTTGGTACGATATAAACTACATATAAACAAAAAGTGTTATAGTAAAGCCCATCTCCCAAAAGAAGCTAATCATCTAATGGGATGATCTAATGCTGGCCTAATAGGATTATTTTGAAACAAATTAATTAATGAACCTAGTGATTTAAATATCGGTAAAATTTTGAGGATAACATGCATTATTGACAAACAAAAGGTAATATATATGTATAGGATATGGTTATTAAAGTCATGAAGATAAAGAGGAAATTTGTATATGGCAAGTAAGAAGGCCTAATCCAAACCATAAAAAATTGCCCAACAATGTTTTGGGTAATGTACATGATTCAAATACATACATACATGTCAAAATTACAACAAAGATTTAAAACATGTCATTACTAGTTGTAAAGAAATGAAGAGTGTAGGTGATCTAGGAAATTGTGTGTGTGTGCACAAGACAATGAGAGAGAGAGAGAGAGAGAGAGAGAGAGAGAGAGAGAGAGCCCAGATGGATGTAGCTCAGTTGGTAAGATTGCCCAATGGAGACTAGGTGGTCATGGGTTCAACCCTTACATTCCACAGTGGCATCTAGTGAAATAGAGATATATATGAAGTATATAATAGAGAGGTGAAGAAATTGGGTTTCGAACCCAAGACACAGTGGAGACCAGGTGGTCATGGGTTCAACCCCTACATTCCATAGTGGCATCTAGTGAAATAGAGATATATATGAAGTATATAATAGAGAGGTGAAGAAATTGGGTTTCGAACCCAAGACACAGTGCTTGTAGTGTTATCGACTTATCACTAGGGTAAGCTAATTACAATAAAAAAGAGAGAGAGAGAGAGAGAGAGAGAGAGCTTAGAGATAGAGAATAAGAATTTATATTAGAAATTAAAATATAACAAAATACATCCAACAGTTACTTGGTTACAAAAGGGTTGGTTGAAATACCAACTAACTTAGGGC
Organism: Azolla caroliniana; assembly: GCF_043228905.1. NCBI lineage: Eukaryota > Viridiplantae > Streptophyta > Polypodiopsida > Salviniales > Salviniaceae > Azolla > Azolla caroliniana. The sequence continues at coordinate 17,751,225 of NW_028230449.1, forward strand.
AACTGCCCTTTCTACTATTTACAAAACTAGCCAGAACCTAGAGTGTCGCTAGTGTGAAAGTCATTCCATTGGGGAAGTTGGGTTTGACTCTCAACACTAGCAATCATAAAAGTGCTTTAGGGGTGAATATGATGCTATCAAGGGTGATTCAGATGTAGTATTTCGAAAGCAAGACGATTTTAAGAAGTGGGAAAGGATGAATGTCTTCTTCATGGTTTATTGTTGTATATGTTGGAGGTATTAGCCACCTCTCTGGGTATTTCCTCCACCGATATGAAGCAAGTGGCCATGTTCAAATGGTCTTGGTAATGATTGGGAGATATGTATGGTTGTGGTATCCTAAGAGCAGTTGAAAAAGGAAAGTGTGTTGAAGTATCATGTAAATTACTTTAGACATAATATAAACCATTGTAGGCAAAGAAAAAAGTGTTGTAGAGGGCATTAATATATGTAGGAACATCATAAAAGTGCTCTAGAGGGCAACAATATGTGTAAATACATGCATCATTAGGGTAAAGCAATCATCGTTCACTCCCTATTATCCTCGATCTAACATAAACATCTAAAGTTTGTCAACAAGGAACCTTTGATATAGGGTAATTTGGTTGCAATATTTCAAAAGAAAATAGTTACATTATTGTTTCCTAGCATATGTCATTGTCATGACCATTTATACAAAACAACATATGTATTTACTACAATAATATTCATGATAAGGTCACAAGGGAACTTGAAATAGTTTTAAACAACAAGTTATCACTGTGATAGTAGGAGGAATGACAATTCAAATGCCTACACTATTTATAATGCTTACTATCTTTTCATTTACATCTTTGGCATTACTAGGAATGAATGGGTTTGCATCACAATCATTAGTATTCCCAATTCGTGCTTTAATGAGTGCCAAGTGGAGATCATGCATGGGTTTAACCATGCTATATAAACATTTGATTTAGTCATTGCTGAACCATTTTGATTCAAGGTTAGTCTTTAACATATTCTTGTAATTTTGTTCTTCATATAATTAGTTTAGTTAGCATGATCAAGATTGGCTAATGATGGTAGTTGTCAACTATGAATCCTACAATAACGCCAAGATTTGACAATGATTAGACATTTTGGAGTCTACAAGCCGTTGGAATTAATTTATTGATCAAGCTATTGTTGGTTGCAACCTTGTAACTTGTTGAGGACCAGATTCATAGTTATAAATGCATGTTGCCAATCAAAATGTCTTCCACATGAAGCATATGGATTACGTCAATCCTTACCAGTTCTAATGGTCCATGAAAGTTTGTCTCTTTGGATTTTATTATTGACATTCCACCCTCCAAAGTTATTGATGCCATTTTCAATGGTTGGCTCATTAAGATATCACATTTCCTTCCATGCACAAATACTATCAATAGTCGAGAGATAATAGATCTAGCTATGCATGACGTATTCATGCATGATGGTCTTTTCGATGATATCATCAATGATTGAAGCCCGCATTTTCTCTATAAATTTTGTAAACATTTGCTTTGGCTCCTCCAAATTGAAGGTAATCTCTCATTGACCTATTGCCAACAACACATTCCAGAGAATGACCAACACCATCTTCCAAGATCTAATAACTAGAGGCGTCCTCACCATCTATTTGGATGACATCATTATCCACACAACTACATGGGAACAACACTTGGAAATCCTCGTGACAGTGTTAGAGTGACTCAATAACTTTAACTTTCAATTGCAATTAAAAAAATGTAAATGGGCAAGTTGTCACATACATGACAACATTCATGTCAAGATTTGAACTCTTGATCTCTTATATATAGTCAAGTGTTGTGTTCTAACCAACACGTCCAAATATATGGTCATGTTATGGATATCTTAGTAGATTATTAGTAGATTATCTATTTCAAGTTCTAGGAGTTTTTAGAAAGTTCTAGAATATTCTCCCGAATATTCTAATGCATGTACTTCGACTCACAATATAAATACTTGTAACCTCATTGGTCCCTTTCAAGGGATTCAACACTAGTCATTGACACATCAATCTAGTATTCTTCTTCCATTCCATCTTTGTCTCCGTCTTCATCTTTGTCTTTATTCTATTATGTCGTTCCTAGCATCTTAAGTTCCTCAACTCGTTGCTCCCAACTTCTCGAGTTTCTATCCCTATCACGTCGAGTTCCATGTTCGTAACCTTATCGGTCGTAGCCTCGTCATCTGTGCTTTGTCGTAGTCTAGGGTTGGTGTGTCCATGATAGTTTGAATCCCTTCTAACTAGAAGCATCACCCGTCTTCGTCATCGCCCTTGCTTCTAGAGTTACCATCGTCACCGTCCTTGCTTCCAGAGTTACCATCATCAGCATCCCTTCGTTTCCTATCTTCCTCGCCATCTTTATCTCCTAGTTTATTCTCATCGTTGTCTCTATCTTTTAGTTTCTTATTATCATCATCCTTATCTTTGCGCTTCTTATCATCTTCCACATCCCTATCTCTGCATTTTTTGTCACTGTCATCCTTTTCCCTGCGTTTCTTGCCATTTTCATCTCTATCTATGTGTTTCTTATCCTCTTCATCTATTTCTCTGTTTCCATCATTGCCATAGCCACAATCATTGCTTCTAGAGACACTTCCTCAACATCATTGTCTTCATCACTTCTTCTTTGACATCATCATCTTCAACACCTCTTGGTGTCGTCATCAACACTACTTTGCCTAGCCTTCATCGACATCAAGTTTTCCAGTTCCCGATGAGGACTGCACATGGTCGTTCACGCAGGTTGATGTTCACTTCTCCGGTGAGGACTGTACATGGTCGCTCACGCTCGTTGGTGTTCTAGTTCCCGGTGAGGACCGCACATGGTCCCTCATGCTCATTGGTGTTCTAGTTCCTAGTGAGGACCGCACATGGTCACTCATTACCGTTGGTGTTTGTGCCTCCGATGAGGACCGTACATGGTCTCTCATGCCCATTGGTGTTCATCTCTGCGGTGAGGACCGCACATGGATGCTCACGTTGGTGTTCCAATATCCAGTGAGGACCGTACATGGTCGCTCACCCCCTTGGTGTTCTAGTCTCTGGTGAGGACCACACATGGTCGCTCACGTTCAATCGTGCTCCTATTTCTGGTGAGGACTGCTCATGGTCACTCACTCCTCAACGTACTTTGGTTTTCCCTTTCAACTCACCCCTACACCATGCTTTCGAAAAGGCGGCCGTAAAGGGAAGGATAATGTCACAAACATGACAACAATCATCTCAAGATTTGAACTCTTGACCTCTTATATATAATCAAGTGTTGTGTTCTAACCAACACGTCCAAATATATGGTCATGTTAGAATATTATTAATAGATTATCTATTTCAAGTTCTAGGAGTTTTTAGAAAGTTCTAGAACTAGAAGGTTCTAGAGGGTTCTAGAATATTCTCCCGAATATTCTAATGCATGTAATTCGACTCATAGTATAAATATTGGTAACCTCATTGGTCCCTTTCAAGGGATTCAACACCAGTCATTGACACATCAATCTAGTATTCTTCTTCCATTCCATCATTGTCTCCATCTTCATCTGTGTCTTTATTCTCTTATATCGTTCCTAGCATCTTAAGTTCCTTGTTAGCCTTGTCATTCGTGTTCCATCCGAGTCTGCGGTTCGTGTGTTCGTGACACCATTATACAACTAAAATTTCTTGCATACGTAATTTCCACCATAGGAATTAGCATTGACCCTGTCAAGGTGGTTGCCATCAGAACTTATCGCTCCCCTTCATTTGTAAAAGTTTTCCAACGATTCTCGGGCCTCATCAATTTCTCCTTGCGTTTTGTCCCTAACCTTGCCAAGGTCATGACACCATTCAACCATCTCTTGTAGAAGGACACACCCTTCACATGGACAGACTCCTATACTCAAAGATTCAATAAGTTGAAAGTCCTTCATATACAGAGAGAGAGAGAGAGAGAGAGAGAGAGAATGATGATAACAAACAATATATTATATGAAGAGAGGATACAAGAACAACTAGGAGGCTTAAAACTGGCGTTGAATCGAATTGGTTTTGAATAATTGCATGTGCCTCTATTTATAGTACTATCATGAGTACTCCTGAAGTTTCTAGAATGTTCCAGAGTAATCTGGAATATATATGAATTTCCTATAGTGAAATAATAAATGAAATTAATATCTTTTGTATTACAATGCATGGTTTAATGGTAAATGTTCAACCCTTGTAACACAAGATCATAGCTTCAAATACTTTTGGAGCCATACCATGCCATATTATGACATTATCCCCCCCTTTAAATGATGAGTGTTACGAGTCGTCTTTGATTGAGGACCTGGTTTGTCTAGATATTGACAATGGAAGTCTTCAAGAAGAGCTTGAGCATTCGTCAAATTCGTTACTAGTTCCCAAGTACGCTCGCTTGGACTATATCCTAGCCAATCAACTAAATAATAGAGCTTGTTGCGAACTATCTTGGAATCGAGGATGGTGGCAACCTCGTACTTAGGTCCATCTTCAAGTTTGATCGGGGGTGGAGGTGGTGTAATACAATCTGGGATAGTGCTGTCCTGATAGGGTTCTAGAAGAGAACTATGAAATACCAGATGTATCTGTAGTTGTGGAGGTAGATCAAGGTGAAAAGTGACATCATTAATTTTTCCGTTAATACGGAAAGGGCTTAACCATCGATAATTTAGTTTGTCACACTTGATTTGCCGTCGTAATAGCCATACTTGATCTCCAATATCAAAAGAGGATGGAAGCCGATGTCAATCTGCATAGTCCTTCTGTGTTTGTTGGGCACGATGTAGATGGATAGATAGTTCTGCCTGAATTCGTCGTAGCCGCTCCAAATGATCCTCTGCACTAGGATTTGTGGGTAACTCAGGAGTTTCTAACACACACCAACGAGGATGATAGCCGGTATAACCGTAGAAAGGTGTAACTCTAGTAGAGGAGTGGATAGAATTATTATAAGAAATTTTATCGAAGTATAGAATATTTGCCCAATCATCTTGTTGATAGCTTAGGAAACACTGAAGATATTGTTCCAACATTTGATTGGTACGTTCTGCTTGTCCAGCTGTTTGGGGATGATATCCGGAGGAGAGATTGCAAGTGAACTTCAACATTTTGAAGAGATGCTTCCAAAATTTAGAGACGAATTGAGGTCCATGATCACTGATGATATTGTCAGGAAGACCATGATGCTGAAATACGTCACACATAACAATTCCCGCGGTTTCTTCACTAGTGATTTCTTTAGTACATGGCACGAAATGTGCCATCTTAGTATATCAATCTACCACTATTAAGATCACATTGAAGCTGTTCGACTCTGGAAGATCCGTGACAGTTTGCTTGGGATCGGTAACGGTTTGCTTGGGATCGGTAACGGCTCCAACAAACCATATGGATGATGTCTAGGCATCTTCGCTCTACAACATGTATCACATGTCTGAACATAGTCTTCAACAAATCTTTGCATATGGGGCCACCAAAATGATCGTTGTACTAAATCCAACATTTTAGTACTACCAAAATGTCATGTTGTGTATGTGTCATGACAATTTTGTACTATTCAAAGGTGATAAGAACCATTGGAAACCTACAAAAGTTTCTTAAAGAAGAGTAAACCATCATGACATTTGAATTGTCGATAATCTGTACCTGGTTGTTGTGACCGTGAACAAGATGCTCGAGAGGGATCAATTTGATCTAGAATAGCTTGAGAAAAAACACCTATCTTCAAATCTTCACGTATGGTATCGATAATGCGGGAATCCAATGGAGTGTTGGATCTTCAAATCTTCAAAAACCCACATTGCTTGAAGTCGTGTTGGAACTAGGATTACTTGCTTTTGATTGTCGAAGGTTGGATCACCAGGATGAGTAGCTAGATGCGAGCATTGTGATAATGCATTTGCCTTCCCCCTAGGGGCTTCACTGTGAAAACTTGTATGATAGCACGCGAGTTCATCAAAATGGGTTTAAATTAACCATTGAGATACAGAATGTATATATATAAGGGTATTAACAAATGCATGAAAAATATATTTACATAAGGGTATTATCAATTATGCTATAGAAAAAAATTACATAAACCCATGAAATATTAGATATTTCAATGAGATAATAAAGAATATATTGTGCAAACAATAGTCAAATTTGGAGTGGCATGCATACATACATACATATACATGCATATATGTACCTACATTTAAACATTACATCCATAAATATGTATATACATACATTACACCCATTTATATATGCATACTAACTAAACATGAATATATATACAAATATATATTATCATATGTAGATATGTACATACACATACATAAATACAAATATGTAAATGCATACATGCATAAAAATTACATATTACATATCATATAATCCATTCATATTACATATCATATAATCCATTCATATTACACAATATACAAATTTACATACACATACATACACTGCATTACATACACACACACACACACACACACACACACACACACACACACACACACACACACACACACACACACACACACACACACACACACACACACACACACACACACACATATACACATATATACATGCATACATACATACATACATACATATATATATATATATATATATATATATATATATATATATATATATATATATATATATATATACATATACATATACATAGATACATATACATATACATATACATATACATATACATATACATATACATATACATATACATATACATATACATATACATATACATATACATATATACATATACATATAGACATATACATATACATATATACATATACATATACATATATACATATACATATTGTAAAATGCCTCAAAACTCTCTCCCCATTTCCATTCCATCTGAATGCCTTTATACAACTTGGTAATACATTCCAAGATCCATTTGGTTATCTTGGCACACTTCTAGTTAATTTCCTCTAACTAACCTTTTACTAACTATAGCATAACTAACTAACTCAAGGTTTAACTCCCCTAACCCTAGTTATAGCCACTTGGGTTAGGTGAGGGGTTTTAGCATGTGGTTTTACCACATGACCCCACAACTCCCCCCTTCAAAAAATTTGAGCATGTCGACTGTGTCTGATGGCGTCTCTGCTCCTTGACTGTGGGAGCTACCTCCGTCGCGTTGCCATGGCTGAACACATCTCGCTTGCTTGTGTGTGACGACGGCTCTGCTTCGTCTTGTTGGCTGGTTGAGATTGAAGGGTTTCCTGAGTCCTCCGCGTAGGGGACATCATGGTGAGTTTCTTCTTCTTGTGCTGTGGATTGGAGCATATATGGCTTCATCCGTATCACGTGCACATAGGTAATTCGTCCATTAGCATCTCGACGGAGGGAATAGGTGTTGGCCCTCATTGAACGGATGACCGTAAAAGGGCCAATCCATCGATTCATCATTGATTCACTGAGTCCTTGTCGTCGGATTGGGAAATAGACTAGGACCTTTGCTCCGGTTGCGTACTCTACTTCCTGCCGACCCTTATCATAGCACCGTTTTTGTCGTGACTGAGCCAATTGTAGGTTCTTGTGTATGCTCATCCATAAGATAGGTTGGACCTGTTGCAAGTGCAACCACCAATCCATTGCATCGATTCGAGTATGTTTTTTGGGTAAATCCACCTTGATGTCGGGGGGTAAACGAGGGTCTCTTCCATATAGTGCTATGAAAGGACTGATTCGAGTCGAGGCATGCACCGAAGTGTTATACGCATGCGTGATGAAGGGTAGGATCAAGTCCCATGTTGTGTGTAGTGGATCGATGAATGCGGTAAGTTGTTGTTTAATCGTCTTGTTCATCCGTTCTGTCAATCCGTTCATTTGGGGATGATATGGGGAGGTGAATATTTGTTGAATGCCTAATTGTGTGGCTAATGCTTGCAATACCTCTTCGCTAAATTGTGGTTCTTGATCTGACATGATGCGAGCTGGACAACCATGTGGGAAAATGATCCGCTCCATCAGCTTCGTTGCTATGGTGACAACTCGTGCATCCGGAATTGCGGCGGTTTCGGTTTCGGAATTGCGGCGGAATTGACGTCAAGTATTCAGATATGACTAAGATATACATGTTTCCTGCCTGGGATTCAGGAAACGGGCCGATGATATCCCATCCGATTAATTCAAAGGGTTTAGAAACAGTAATAGGCTAGAGTAGGCCGTCATTGGAATGGGGTGGCTTAATTTGTTGACATGAGTGACATTGTTTGATGTAGGCTGCGATTGTTGTACGCATTTGCGGCCAATAATATCGGAGACGGATCTTGTCCAACACCTTGTGGAATCCAAGGTGGCCAGACATCGGGTGATCGTGAAAAAATTGCATATATAAATTCCTCAAACTTTGTGGTATGTAGATTCGTGGTTGTTTCCCTGTTTGTATAAAGTATAAGACATTGTTTTGCAATTGGAAATGGCTGTGTACCTTTTTGCTTGTTGTTGATTGGAAGTCATGGGTGATTTGTCATATTTGTTCGCCGGCTTGTTGTAGGGCTGCTATCTGGGCCATCGTTGTGGGTAATTGGACTACTGTAGGGTTGAATTGAACACATTGTGTTTCTACTCCTAACGACCCATCGTCGATCACATTTTGGACTCCTTTTTTATAAGTTAATGTGTACCGATGCTCATGTAAAGCCATTGCCCATCTTAATAAGCGACCTGGTGGGTGTGGCTTGTTGATTAGATGGACTAGGGGTTGGTGGTCTGTTTCGACGTTGACGTGGGTGTCGTGTAAATAGGGATGGAACTTTGTGAAAGCCCATACGATTGCTAACCATTCCTTTTCTGTTGTGGAGTAATTCTTTTCTGCAGGAGTAAGGGATCGACTTATATAGGCAATTGGGCGCTCCACTCCTGTTGCATCCGTTTGTTGTAGGACGACTCCCAATCCATGATTGGATGCGTCTGTCTGCAAAAGAAAGGGGCGTGAGAAATCTGGGTGAGCCAATTGACCTGCTTGGTGTAGTGTATTTTTTAATTGGATGAAGTTGTTCTCACATTATGTTGTCCACTCAAACTTGGAGCCTTTTCGCAATAGGTGTCGTGGGGGTGCTGTCATGGTGGCCATATTCGGAATGAATAAGAGTGAAAAAGTCGCCATGCCTAAGAAACGTTGCAAGGACTTGACTGTGGTTGGTCGGGGAAAATTAGTCACGGCCTCGGTCTACTTTGGGTCCATTTGAAAGCCTTCGGCAGAAATTATATAGCCCAAAAACTTTAGTTGTGTGCTACCCCATCTGCATTTTTTCCACTGTAATTTCAAATTGTGTTGTTGTATTCGTTGTAGAATTGATTGTGTTGAGAGACAAGCTCAACATCGGCTGGATCGGCTGAAGAAGTCGAGGACCAGATCGGTTGCGACCGATCGGTTAGGCCGAGTGCGTAAACCGGGAGGCTGTTAGGAAAGATATTCCGTGAGGAATATGTTTGGGAGTTAGTGTAGGAGCTCTTAATGAGCATTGAAGTACCGTCAGTACTTCGGTCAGTCCTTCAAGGACTTGTATAAAAGTGTTTATGGAACACACATGTGTATAGAGTGGTGAATAGAGATTTGAGTTGTTGTTGAATATAGTTCTTGTGTTTTCTCTTTCTCTCTCTCACTCTCTCTGTCTCTCCTGCGTATACTGCGTATACTGCGTAAGCTCAAGCTCTCCATTAAACCTGAGTGTTCTTCCTTCTGTTCGGTCTTCATACTTGCTTCCGCACGCTACTTTTTACATGGTATCAGAGCGCGAGGGTTGAGAACCTCTTTGCAGCCGACACAACTTGACGAAGAAGAACAAGAAGAACGATGGATAGAGGCATGGCGAGCTCGCTTCCAACAGAGAAGCTCGACAGAACCAACTACGCATCTTGGTCCTACAAGATGCACCAGTACCTGCTCGGGCATGACTATTGGAGTTATGTCGAAGGAGCTAATGACGCGGCACCCGAATCGACACACAGAGACTTCCCGTCGTGGGAGCAATCAGCGAGCAGGGTACTATACTGCTTCGCATCATGTGTGGGCGAACAACTATTGAGCTATGTTCGGGATGCAAAGACGCCGAAGGGTGCGTGGGAAAATCTGAAGAAGATTTTTGCCGCGAGCAACACAGCCAGGAAGCTCCAGCTCCGATAGGAGTTGAGCAACCTACGACAACGTGACTTGTTGGTGGCGGACTATACCTCGAAGATCAAGGATATCTGCGACTCCCTCGCCTCCATAGAGGTGAACATCGAGGAGAGCGAGATGGTCCAGTTCTGTCTCGGAGGTTTGGCGTCGAAGTTCGGAGCGTTCCGAACGGCTGTGTGTACCCGGGAGAATACGCCGTCCTTTTTCGACTTACAGTCGATGCTCATGGTAGAGGAGAACCACGCGGGTGCGTCGACGAGCACGCACACCGACAACAAGATGTTGTACACGGAGGGAGAAAGGCCCCGTGGTCGTGGCGGACGAGGCGAGTCGGTTCGCAATGGAGGCGGCCGACGAGATCAAAGAAGAAGGCCGTGTGATTGCGCAAGGGTGCAGAGATGGGAGGATGTTCATCCTCGACTCCATTGACGGTGGCACCGCAGTGTTCGCGAAGGGACAAAAAGCCGAGTCGGACATCGACTTGTGGCACAAGCAGATAGGCCACGTCAACCACCAGCGGCTTCAAGATCTACAATCGAAACAGGTAGTGTTCGGATTGCCCAAATTAAGTGGCCGAAAGGCACAAATTTGTGAAGCCTGCCAACTCGGGAAGCAACACCGACTTCCCTTCCCCAACGAGCGAAACCGGAGCCAGAACAAGCTCGACCTTATACACTCCGATGTATGGGGGCCGACACAAAACGTTAGTCTTGGCGGGAGCCGATATTTTGTCTCCTTCATCGACGACCACACGCGGCACACGTGGATCTACCTCATTGAGAGGAAGAGCGAAGTCTTCGACTGCTTTCGGGACCTCAAAGGGTTCATGGAAACGGAGACGGGACGAAAGATCAAGTGCCTGCGGTCGGATGGCGGGAAAGAGTACTTCTCCGGTCAATTCAACGGTTATCGACAACAAATTGGAATTTGGTGCTGTCGTGAAGATCCGTCACTATGCGAGGATCGTGAGGCGGAACCGCCGGGGTTCTGGACCGGAAGGATTCAAACTCGGTAAAAGCTTTGGCGCAAGCTTTAGCGAGAAAGTACTTAAGATAGATTGGGAAAGAGAGAAGTTGAGATTACACGATTGAGAGAGATTGATTGAACTTTTAACTTTAGATTTAAGAAACAAGTTACACGATCAATTTGATAACGAATTTCTTCCTCTTAATTTTCATAAAAAAAACCGTGTTTTTTCTCCTCCCCCTTCCCTCTTTTATAGATGCTCTCATGCATATGATGCATGTGAGGGTACAAGACATGCATAAATTGCATGTTTGCCATTTGGCGCTTATGTATTACATGTGGTGCATGATAACCATGTCACTCATTTTAGTTCTTATGTATGAGAATTTACATGTAAAAGTACAATGATAGAAATATAATTTCAACTAAATAGCATGGCTTAATGGTAAGCCAATTGACTCCTAACTTGGAGGTGTAAGGTTCGAATCCTTACTTGCCCTCCTTGTATATGTAAATATGTATATATATTTATATATTTATTTATCTAATCGCCGGACGCCGGTTCGCCGAATACCGTCGGTTACCGGTGCCACCGCCGGATGCCGCCGTCGGATACCGGTGCCTCGTTGGATTGCCGCCGGATCACCGACTCCATCGCCGGTCCGGTTTTGGTTGGCCAAAACCCTTTACAAGTAGCTAGCCCACCTCCACTCTTAGTTCAAGTTCCCTTGAACTCTCTATGCTCCACACATAGACACAAAGATAATATCTTTTGCTCCACCTTATATATGATGAGAGCTGTATTTGTCGTGCCTATGTGGGATATCTCACAATTTTCTCCTTTCCTTTTACAAACTTTATACCCTCATATCTTGACATTTAGTTGTCCGTTTCTCGTGTAATAAAGTGCATTCGAAACCTCCATCATTTTGTACTTAGATATTAAATTTATTTAAAATGTTATCTTCACAATTATCATACTACGTGATTCATACTCGATTTCGTACGTTTTATGGGATTTTCACACTATTGCCGAAAATCTCCACGACATCCACCCCCACCAAACTGCACGTCCTCCGGTACGTGCCAAGAAGAGAAGAAATGAGATTTCGGCTACGATGATCAATTAGATTCCTCCATGTCTTCATTTTCATCAGGCCTATTATGTCCATTGTCGAGGTAATCGAGGTCAGGATCCTTGTCTTGTCTTTTCTTGAAAATCTTTACTCTTTTTCCCGCAATGGGTACAACCAACCTTGATCCGTCTAGTTCCGCAAGGTGGTATGTGGCATTATCGTTGGCACTTGTCACCACATACGGCCCGAACCATCTTCTTGCGAACTTCCTTGTTGTACTGTGTTGATTGTCAAGGGTGCTGTCGTAAACCAAAACCCAATCCCCTTCTTCAATCTTCTTGGGACGAAGTCGATGCGTGTTGTCGAACCGAACATTGTTCTTTACTCGGGCTGCCTTCATCGTCTTTCGCACTTTTTCTTAATCTTTAGGTCTTCTTTCAAGTTGCCTTATCCGCGTCGCTAATAACTCTTCTTGGCTCATCTCGTTCTCCCACGGTATCGCTACCCATGAGGCGATCGTCCTTTCGATGGGCATAATCGGCTTTTGTCCATACATAAGCTCCGTCAGCATATACCCTGTCACCGAGCTATGTGTCGTTCTATCGGCCCACAAGGCATAGGGTAATAGTCGTGGCCAATTCCCGACTCGACCGTTGCATGCCCGTACGATGGCTTTAACGATAGGTCCATGCCCTCGCTCGATCTTCCCATTTGCTTCCGGATTGTAGGCAGTCGTGAGGGAGAGCTTCACGCCTAGTCTTTCGAAGAGCTCCGTCGCTTCGTGCGCGTCCAACTCGCCTCGGTCGGCCACTATCTTCCCTACACATCCATATCGGCAAACAACATCTTCAAGTAAAAATTTACGAACGGCTGAAGTCGTCTTATTTGTCAAGGCTCGTCCTTCCACTTGATTTGTCAAGTCTTCCCTTGCCAACGCTAAGTACTTCATTTGTCCCACTCCGATTGGCATCGAGACCAGATCCACCATCCATTTGAAGTGAATGGTGAGTGGGTATGTCGGCTTTAACTCATCACGATGACCTATATTTGAATATATTTGGCAAGTTTCACATGTGGACACGAAATGGAGTACATCTTTGTACATGCTTGGCCACCAGTACTTCTCCTTCAATTTTTCGAACGTCGCCCATGTTCCTCTATGACCTGCCCAAGCACTCTCGTGGAATTCGGTCATCAGCGTCTCTTGCTCTTCTTTCTTTACCACCACTCGACGTGGTATTCCTGTCCTTCTTTTTGGATGTCGCCAAAGGAATCCTCCCTTCAAGAAGTATCGGTAAGCTTTCTTTCGGATTCGTAGGGCCTCCTCCTTTGTCAACGAAGCATCTGTCGTCAATGTTCTTAGGAATCTACCGATGAGTAACCATTCTCCTTCGTACTCGTTCTCGTTGAAGGCGTGGAGGGTTTGCGTGTCCTGGTCTTCCGCCGACAATCGAGCCATCTTGAAGAAGTCGAGGGCGACATCTTCATCTTCTGAAACCATGTTACTTCCATTTGAAAATCTTGCCCTCGACAGCATGTCAGCCATGGCGTTCTTCTTCCCTGCAATGTGACGGATCTCTAGGTTTAAAGACTTGATGTAGGCGATCCACCTTAGCATAGCAAGATCTGGGGTCGCACATCCCGAGACCATTCCGAGAATTGGGAGACAATCTGTCTCTATTATCACTTCTGACCCGATCAGGTAATGTTTGTCCGTCTTCACTGCCGACACAATACCCCAAAGTTCCCGCTTGACTTGGGCATATCTTTGTTGCCGTTCGTTGAGAACCTTTGCTCCGAACCGGACGGCATATCGCACATTATCTTCACCTTCTTGATTGATGACCCACCCGATTCCGGTTGGGCTCGTATCTACGGTCACGTAAATTGGTTTCCCTTCGGCATAGTCGGCCTTCCTTAGTGCTGGAGCTTCAAGAAGCAGTTTCTTTAATCTTCGCATCGCCTCTGTGTGCTCGTCTCGCCATTCGAACTTTATTCTTTTCTTTAGTAGTTCATATAACGGTTTGGCGACATGAGCGTAGTGAGGAATCCATATATGATAAAACGCGCACGCTCCAAGGAACCTTCGAACCTCCGTTTGGTTTTCGCATTCTTCTTTCATGTCTTGGATTGCGTTCACTTTGGATGGCGAGGGCTTCCGGCCGTATGCTCCACACAAGTGACCTACCACCAAGATCTCCGGTTGCCCGAATGCAGATTTTTCTCCCGAAAATGTCAAATTCGCATCTTCGAGCCTTTGAAGCACCTTCTCGCAATCTTTCATATGATCCGCAACGAACTTTCTACAACTTTCCTTATCTTTCGATTCATCTTTCTCCTCATCCGAACATCCTTTTATCGGAATATCATCCAAGAATGGCATCGTGATGTCCGGAATGCAATCCTTCAAGACTTTATTCATGGCATTCACCATATGAGCCACCGAGTTCGTTGCGCCTTGGGGTAAGGTACACATCCGCACAAGCCCGATCGGAGTCCTCATGGTTGTAATGTCCCGACTGTCCATCGCCAATTGGAATTGGTCATATCCGGAGTAGAGATCGCCAATGGAGTAGATGGACTGGCCCGCAAACGCTTCGGCAAATTCGTCCACACTCGGACCGATTCCGGCATTTCGAATTGTCACCTTGTTGACGGGTTGAAGATCTTGGATGAATCGCAATGATCCATTCTTCTTCGGCACCGTGAACCACCTATTGGAATAAGGAGCATTCGACGGTTCTAGAATTCCCATACTCACCTTCTCCTTTAAGAGCTCGATCAGCTTCAGAAGGTGTGCTCTCGGAACCGTTATCGGTTTCAAGTTCGAAGGCACATGAGGCACTGTGAAGATTACCATCGGCTCTATAACCTTTGGGTCGGCGCATCCGATTTCTCGTGGGAAGAATGCGAAAGCCTTCCCATGTCTCTCAAGCATATCGCGAAACATTCGGTCCTCTTCAGGGAGAAGGAAATCCTCCTTTCCAACTCGTAGCTTCCCCTTCGTCTCTTTGGTGAAGACATGACCTATCTTCTTCGGATCTGTTAAGCTTGGATCGTTAGCGACTTCCTTCATCTTTTGCCAGCTATCTTCTGGTAGCGGAACCGCAACTGGCTTGATCTTCTTATCCACCGTTTTATATTTCGTGTTTGCCATTTGGCGCTTATGTATTACATGTGGTGCATGATAACCATGTCACTCATTTTAGTTCTCATATATGAGAATTTACATGTAAAAGTACAATGATATAATTTCAATAATATGGCTTAATGGTAAGCCAATTGACTCCTAACTTGGAGGTGCAAGGTTCGAATCCTTACTCGCCCTCCTTAAATATGTATATATATTTATATATTTATTTATCTAATCGCCGGACGCCGGATGCCGGATGCCGTCGGTTACCGGTGCGTCGCCGGATTGCCGCCGGATCACCGGTGCCTCGCCGGATGCCGTCGCCGGATATTGGTGCCGGATGCCGCCGGATCACCGGCTCTATCGCCGGTCCAGTTTTGGTTGGCCAAAACCCTTTACGAGTAGGTAGCCCACCTCCACTCTTAGTTCAAGTTACCTTGAACTCTCTATGCTCCATATATAGACACAAAGATAATATCTTTTGCTCCACCTTATATATGATGAGAGCTGTATTTGTCGTGCCTATGTGGGATATCTCACAATTTTCTCCTTTCCTTTTACAAATTTTATACCCTCATATCTTGACATTTAGTTGTCCGTTTCTCGTGTAATAAAGTGCATTCGAAACCTCCATCATTTTGTACTTAGATATTAAATCTATTTAAAATGTTATCTTCACAATTATTGTACTACGTGATTCATACTCGATTTCGTACGTTTTATGGGATTTTCACACTATTGCAGAAAATCTCCACGACAGCGCGAATTCAGTTGTAGATACACGCCGGAGCAAAACGGCGTGGCCGAGAGGAAGAATCGGTCAGTTGTGGAAGCGGCACGGGCAATGATGGAGGAGAAGAGCTTGCCCAAGTTCTACTGGGCCGAGGTGGTAAGGACCGCGGTATACATCCAGAACCGGATCGGAGACAAAGTGTCGGCGCACGAGCTATATTTCGGAACGAAGCCGAACTTGCGACACTTGAGGGTGTTCGGTAGCATTGCGTATGTGCATGTGCCGAAGGAGAAAAGGAGGAAGCTGGACGCAAAGGCCGAGAAATGCATCTTGGTCGGTTACTCGGACGAGCAGAAGGGTTATAAGTGCTATAAACCTTGCACCAAACAAGCGCGTGTTAGCCGCGATGTTGTGGTTGACGAGTCCTCGTCGTGGTACCATCCTCCGACTCCGAACCCCGACTCCAATCCGAGTTCTAACGATGAGGTCAGCGAGGCCGAGATGCCTTCGGGTGAGCCCGAAATCGAGACCCGCGAAGAGAGTCCGATTTCACTCCGTTTAAGTGGACCGATTGGACGACTGAGTCAGTACGACCAGTCCGATGAAGAGCCGACGAGTAGTGGAGACTCGACTGTGCATTCCCCGCGCAGGAAGCCGAGGAGACGGCTTACACGCAAAGAGAAAGGGAAGAAGAAGGAGTCGGATTTCGGCACGGATAGGAATGAGTCAGACCGACGCGAGTCCGAATCCGAGGGAACCGGTGACGGGTCTTTAAAGATAAGACCGCATCGACCGAGAAGGCCTCGACATCGGCTAATGTGAGATTACACCGATCTACCCGCCAGAAGAATCCTGTTTTGCGGTTCGGATACAACGAGTACATGGCGCATCATTATGCGTACATGACCCGTGTAGAGGAAGTGAGTGAGCCGGAGAGCTATGCAGAAGTGGTTAAAGACGCGAATTGGCATGCCGTGATGGAGGAAGAGATGCACGCATTGGCAGAGAACGAGACTTGGGACCTGGTTGACACACCAACAGGGGTAAAACCGATCGGGTGTAGGTGGGTGTAGAAAGTCAAGTACAACACCGATGGCTCGGTCAACCGGTACAAGGCTCGGCTAGTGGCAAAGGGCTACGTGCAGAAACACGGCATCGACTACGATGAGACGTTTGCGCCGGTCACGAAAATGACGACCGTCCGTGTTTTGCTCGCAGTAGCTGCGGTGAAGGGGTGACACTTACATCAGATGGATGTAAAGAATGCGTTCCTGCAAGGTGACCTTGAGGAACAGGTGCACATGGTATAGCCCCCCGGATTTCACTCCGGAACGAACTCCTCGGCAGTATGCCGACTGAAGAATTCCCTTTACGGACTGAAGCAAGCCCCGCGTGCCTGGAACGCGAAGATCACGCAACAACTACGTCGGATGGGCTTCGTCACGTCAAAATCGGACTCTTCCCTATTCATCCGGAAAGGTCGACTCGGACCGGTTAGTATTCTACTATATGTTGATGACTTGGTCATCACCGGCGTCGACCTAGGTGAAATCGACCGCGAGAAGCTCCAGCTTGCGGCATCGTTCGACATGAAGGATCTGGGGGACCTTCATTACTTCCTCAGGATCGAAGTGATCCGTACCCCTGAAGGCATATTGATCAGCCAACGCCATTACGTGCTGAGTATGCTCTTCAAATTCGGGATGGCCGACTGTAAGTCCGTCTCGACTCCTCTAGATAGAACCGTCAAGCTTCGTCCCGATACGGGAAAGGTATGCGACCCGACGAGGTTCCGACAAATTGTCGGAAGCCTCATATACTTGACCATCACCCGACCCGACCTCAATTATCCGGTCGGGGTGATCAGTCAGTTCATGGCGCGACCTACCGAGGAGCACCTTCAGTGTGCGCAACGCATACTGCGGTACGTAAGTGGCACTAAGGACCGCGGACTGCTATATCGGACCGGTGCAGCCGCGCAGTTAGTCGGCTACACCGATGCTGATTGGGCTGGCAACACCGCCGATCGCCGATCCACGTCTGGATACGCGTTCTCCCTCGGGAGTGCCGCGATCGCGTGGAGCAGTAAGAAGCAGCCGACAATTGCACTGTCGAGCACTGAAGCTGAGTACCGAGGAGCGGCTGTCGCGACATGCGAAGCCATATGGTTGAAGCGGCTACTTAAGGACCTGCAGGTGGAGGTGTCAGATCCGACGACGATCTACTGCGACAACCTCAACAACATCCAACTCGCGAAGAACCCCGTTTTCCACGCACGGACCAAGCACATTGAGGTGCACTACCATTTCATCCGTGAGTGTGTCCTTTCCGTGAAGTCGAACTTCAGTACGTGTCAACGGATCAACAGACTGCCGACATCTTCACAAAGCCTCTTGGTCTGGACAAGTTGCGGCAATTCTCAGGTGCGCTCGGGTTGCGTCACCTCGACGTGCCAAACTTGAGGGGGAGAACAGTCCCGAACGACCAAGCAAGGCAACAGGAAAGGAGTAGAGACCGCGACACCGAGTCTGAGTCGGTTGACTCGGTTGTCGAGTTCGACTTCGGATCGGCTGAAGAAGCCGAGGGCGGACCCGCGGAAAAGTTCAGAAGAGGACAAAAGGGGAGCAACCGAAGGAGAGAGCTGAAGCAAACCACGCATGGGGAAGATGACGCCACCGAGGGCGAGAAGACCGAAGACGAGTTGGAGACAGCCAACTCGGACGAGAGCGAAAACCGATCGGAAGTAGCCGAGTCGGTTCGGATGTTTGATTCAGACACGTTGAATCAACCGAGGCCCAAGGGGAAGAAAAGGCAGCAGAAGAAGTGTCGACATCGCAACAACAGAAGAGCTAATAAGGGCCACATGAGCAGACAAGCCGACCAGAAGGGTCGAAGCGCGCGAAGTCGAACAGGTCGAGGAGCGTGAGCGAGGCGTGAAGCCAGGAGGAACCGGAGTTGTGAGCCGGAGGATCCCGAAGAGCCTCGAGTTGAGCTTGAGGGGGAGTGTTGAGAGACAAGCTCAACATCGGCCGGATCAGCTAAAGAAGCCGAGGACCGGATCGGTTGGGACCGATCGGTTAGGCCGAGTGCGTAAACCGGGAGGCCGTTAGGAAAGATATTCCATGAGGAACATGTTTGGGAGTTAGTGTAGGAGCTCTTAATGAGCATTGAAGTACCGTTAGTACTTCGGTCAGTCCTTCGAGGACTTGTATAAAAGTGTTCATGGAACACACATGTGTATAGAGTGGTGAATAGAGATTTGAGTTGTTGTTGAATATAGTTCTGGTGTTTTCTCTCTCTCTCTCTCACTCTCTCTGTCTCTCCTGCGTATACTACGTATACTGCGTAAGCTCAAGCTCTCCATTAAACCTGAGTGTTCTTCCTTCTGTTCGGTCTTCATACTTGCTTCCGCACGCTACTAAATAGCATGGCTTAATGGTAAGCCAATTGATTCCTAACTTGGAGGTGCAAGGTTCGAATCCTTCCTTGCCCTCCTTGTATATATGTATATATATTTATATATCTAGTCGCCGGACGCCGATTCGTCGGATACCGGTGCCTCGCTGGATGCTGTCGCCGGATACAGGTGCCGCCGCCGGATGCCGTCGGTTACCGGTGCCTCCGCCGGATACCGGTGCCATCGTCGGATACCGATGCCGCCGCCGGATGCCATCGGATGCCGGTGCCTCGCCGGATGCCAGTGCCGTCGCCGTCGCCGGATTGCCGTCGGATCACCGTCACCAGATCACTGGCTCCATCGCCGGTCCGGTTTTGGTTGGCCAGAACCCTTTACAAGTAGCCAACCCACCTCCACTCTTAGTTCAAGTTACCTTGAACTCTCTATGCTCCACAGATAGACACAAAGATAATATCTTTTGCTCCACTTTATATATGATGAGAGCCGTATTTGTCGTGCCTATGTGGGATATCTCACAATTTTCTCTTTTCCTTTCACAAACTTTATACCCTCATATCTTGACATTTAGTTGTCCGTTTCTCGTGTAATAAAGTGCATTCGAAACCTCCATCATTTTGTACTTAGATATTAAATTTATTTAAAATGTTATCTTCACAATTATTGTAGTATGTGATTCATACTCGATTTCGCACGTTTTATGGGATTTTCACACTATTGCCGAAAATCTTCACGACATCCACCCCCACCAAACCGCACGTTCTCCGGTACGTGCCAAGAAGAGAGAAAGTGAGATTTCGGCTACGATGATCAATTAGATTCCTCCATGTCTTCATTTACATCTGCCCCATTATGTTCATCGTCGAGGTAATCGAGGTTAGGATCCTTGTCTTGTCTTTACTTGAAAATCTTTACTCTTTTTCCCGCAATGGGTACAACCAACCTTGATCCGTCTAGTTCCGCAAGGTGGTATGTGGCATTATCGTTGGCACTTGTCACCACATACGGCCCGAACCATCTTCTTGCGAACTTTCTTGTTGTACTGTGTTGATTGTCAAGGGTGCTGTCGTAAACCAAAACCCAATCCCCTTCTTCAATCTTCTTGGGACGAAGTCGATGCGTGTTGTCGAACCGAACTTTGTTCTTTACTCGGGTTGCCTTCATCATCTTTCGTGCTTTTTCTAAATCTTCAGGTCTTCTTTCAAGTTGCCTTATCCGCGTCGCTAATAACTCTTCTCGGCTCATCTCGTTCTCCCACGGTGTCGCTACCCATGAGGCGATCGTCCTTTCGATGGGCATAATCGGCTTTTGTCCATACATAAGCTCCGTCGGCATATACCCTGTCACCGAGCTATGTGTCGTTCTATCGGCCCACAAGGCATAGGGTAATAGTCGTGGCCAATTCCCGACTCGACCGTTGCATGCCCGTACGATGGCTTTAACGATAGGTCCATGCCCTCGCTCGATCTTCCCATTTGCTTCCGGATTGTAGGCAGTCGTGAGGGAGAGCTTCACGCCTAGTCTTTCGAAGAGCTCCGTCGCTTCGTGCGCGTCCAATTCCCCTCGGTCGGCCACTATCTTCCCTACACATCCATATCGGCAAACAACATCTTCAAGTAAAAATTTACGAACGGCTGAAGTCGTCTTATTTGTCAAGGCTCGTCCTTCCACTTGATTTGTCAAGTCTTCCCTTGCCAGCGCTAAGTACTTCATTTGTCCCACTCCGATTGGCATCGAGACCAGATCCACCATCCATTTGAAGTGAATGGTGAGTGGGTATGTCGGCTTTAACTCATCACGATGACCTATATTTGAATATATTTGGCAAGTTTCACATGTGGACACGAAATGGAGTACATCTTTGTACATGCTTGGTCACCAGTACTTCTCCTTCAACTTTTCGAACGTCGCCCATGTTCCTCTATGACCTGCCCAAGCACTCTCGTGGAATTCGGTCATCAGCATCTCTTGCTCTTCTTTCTTTACCACCACTCGACGTGGTATTCTTGTCCTTCTTTTTGGATGTCGCCAAAGGAATCCTCCCTTCAAGAAGTATCGGTAAGCTTTCTTTCGGATTCGTAGGGCCTCCTCCTTTGTCAACGAAGCATCTGTCGTCAATGTTCTTAGGAATCTACCGATGAGTAACCATTCTCCTTCGTACTCGTTCTCGTTGAAGGCGTGGAGGGTTTGCGTGTCCTGGTCTTCCGCCGACAATCGAGCCATCTTGAAGAAGTCGAGGGTGACATCTTCATCTTCTGAAACCATGTTACTTCCATTTGAAAATCTTGCCCTCGACAACATGTCAGCCATGGCGTTCTTCTTCCCTACAATGTGACGGATCTCTAGGTTTAAAGAATTGATGTAGGCGATCCACCTTAGCGGCTTTTTGTTTTTGCTTTTTGCGGCTTCTCTTCTTCCTCGTCCGATTGTTGTCTCTTTCTCTTTACAAGGTCCACGATCGTGTCATGGAACTCCTTCTTCGTAATGCCAAGAAATTCCCTCAAGGACAAAGTTACGTGGCTATCAAGAACTCGTTCTTCGAGAATCTTCTTTAGGTCCGTCGTCTGCTCTATGTCCGACCTTAGTTTATAGGTAGGTATAGTTCTTGTCCTCCGAGCGGGGTCTTCGACACCAACCTGCACGGGCCGAACCGTTTCTTCAACTCGTACGCTTGGCTCCCTTTTTCGGCTTGATTCTCGTTCCTCCGTTTGTAAAGGTCGACTCGTCTCTGTATCGTCTTTCTTTTTGCGTTCCTTGTTTCATGTCTTTTTGATGGGCCTTGCTCTTCTATTCTCTTTCTCTTTTCTTCGACGAACACCTCGTGGTTGTCGCACATCACCTCTGCGAGTATGGTGTTGTCGTCCACCGGATCCGACCACCCGGTTATGCTTTGTACGCTTCGGTCCGCAAGCTCTACCTCGTTCGATGTGACTTTTCCCTTCTTCTCATATTTGAGAACGGAAGTCCAAAACTTTGCTCCTGCTCTAGCAGCTTCAATCTTGTCTTTCTCGACTCTTATTCCGGCCGACGCGGCATAGTGCATCGCATCCACATGAGTCGCATCGGCATCCTCCATAGATTTCTTCATTCCTCCTCTTCCGAAATTCACCCGTAGGGGTCTTCTAGTCTCGCTTGAGCAGATCATGTTGTCCTCTATGTATACGATATGTTGTCGAATCGCCTCTCGAAGGCTCGCACAATCCCTTCTCATGTGGTCCATGCTATCGCACCACACGCATCTAAAGGGTTCTTTTCCTTTAGGGCCCCGACGATTCATGTTGGCTAGCGTGACCTTCTCGAACTTCTTCGCTAGCTCTTCAATGATGTCGTCATCAATCTTCTTTTCTTCCACGTTACTTTGTCTCAGCGGCTCAGCTACTTTCGACGGTCTTGCTTTCACCGTGGTAGTCGGTCCCGTCAAGTCGGTGTCATCAACCCATTGGCGACGCTTGTCGAGCCTATTGCATGCCCGCTTCACCGCGATCCAGTCCGCTACGAGCCCATTTGCTTGGGTATCATCTTCGAGAAGAGTCCCCAACTCCCGTCTATCCTTTATGTCCACGGCCTTCAAGAAGTACAAAGTCTTGTCCTCTTCAAGCAACACTTGGTCCGTATTGGGGAGACGACTAAACATCTGGTCGATTCGTCGTACACCCTCGAGACGCTCATCTTCTTATTCTTCTTCTCTATCCACTTCATCAGGGCATGTCGAGTCATCCTCGTTGAGTATTCAGTCACGAACTCCGCTAGTATCATTTTCTCGAACTCGGACCATGTTGTCTTACCTTCTTGAAGCTCGATGACGCGTCTTTGGATGTTGTTGGCGACAACTCTCTTGAAGCTTGCGATTTGACGTGCCTCAGACACGTCCCTCTGATTCATCTCCTTCTATATGCATCAAGGAACTTCGTAATGTTCCTTCCATCGAATTGGCCCTCGAGCTCTACGACACGATCGACAGCCTTCTCCACGCTCGCGTCGTTGTCCCGAGATCTCATCATTTGCTCGATGATTAACATCATCCTTTCGAGCTCTCTTGCTTGGTTGCTTGAGGACGCCATCTCCAAGTATTAATCTCGACTTGATCCTTCCTACTGCCTCTTTCACGTCGGGTTCACCACTTAATTATGTCGTGAAGATCCGTCACTACGCGCGAATCGTGAGGCGGAACCGCTGGGGTTCTGGACAGGAAGGATTCAAAGTCGATACAAGCTTTGGCGAGAAAGTACTTAAGATAGATTGGGAAAAAGAGAAGTTGAGATTAAACGATTGAGAGAGATTGATTGAACTTTTAACTTTAGATTTAAGAAACAAGTTCACCATCAATTTGATAACGAATTTCTTCTTCTTAATTTCATCATAAAAAAAAACCGTGTTTTTTCTCCTCCCCCTTCTTTTATAGATGCTCTCATGCATATGATGCATGTGAGGGTACAAGACATACATAAATTGCATGTTTGCCATTTGGCGCTTACGTATTACATGTGGTGCATGATAACCATGTCACTCAGTTTAGCTCTCATGTATGAGAATTTACATGTAAAAGTACAATGATAGAAATATAATTTCAACTAAATAGCATGGCTTAATGGTAAGCCAATTGATTCCTAACTTGGAGGTGCAAGGTTCGAATCCTTCCTTGCCCTCCTTGTATATGTATATATGTATATATATTTATATATTTATTTATCTAGTCGCCGGACGTCGGTTCGTCAGATGTTGTCGGTTACCGGTGCCTCGTCGGATGCCACCGGTTACTGGTGCCTCGTCGGATGCTGTCGTCGTCGCTGGATTGCCGTCGGATGCCGGTGTCTCACTGGCGCCTGATCAACGGCTCCATCGCCGGTCGGGTTTTGGTTGGCCAAAACCCTTTATGAGTAGCTAGCCCACCTCCACTCTTAGTTCAAGTTACCTTGAACTCTCTATGCTCCACACATAAACACAAAGATAATATCTTTTGCTCCACCTTATATATGATGAGAGCCGTATTTGTCGTGCCTATGTGGGATATCTCACAATTTTCTCTTTTCCTTTCACAAACTTTATACCCTCATATCTTGACATTTAGTTGTCCGTTTCTCGTGTAATAAAGTGCATTCGAAACCTCCATCATTTTGTACTTAGATATTAAATTTATTTAAAATGTTATCTTCACAATTATTGTACTATGTGATTCATACTCGATTTTGTACGTTTTATGGGATTTTCACACTATTGTCGAAAATCTTCACGACAGCGTATGGAATTCAGTTGGGCCCTACTCTTGATGAACCAATCACATTCGAGTGCGAGTGGGAACAATTGATGTGGAAGTACGTAGAAGGTGTGCGTGATTGTGGTGGAGCTTAGCTTGAGTGTGTAGACGGTTGTGGTGTTGGACTTATATAGGTGTTGGTGATCACTGAACAACACCTTGATTGGGGGGCTTTTGGAGGTTGAAAGATTGAGGCGATCAACCAGATCTTGGCTGATGGAAGATATGCTACTACCGGAATCAAAGAGAACTTCCTGTGGGCTATTGAGAACTGCGGGCTAGTTGAATAGCATGAGTGGGTGAGGAAATTTTTATACTGAGTTCTGTTGATTATGATGCTGCAACATGCTAATCGCCGAGATGGCTGAAGTGGACTGTATGAAGCATTTTTCTTGTTATGAGGATGAGTGAAGATTGTGGTGCCGTCGAAGCATACTATAGAGAGTGGGTGAGGAAAACTTTAGATTAACTGCTTGTGTTAATACAGAATGTTTATGGACAGTGCCAACTTATCAAACAATTATGTGGGTTAAAAAAAGACAAAGGCTTCACACGCTTATAACATTGGACAATGGAAGTATGCAAGCCACAATCTTTAAACCAGGGGGACATATAGTTTGCATTCAGTATGGAGGCCTTGACAATCTTCACGAGGCATCAAACAAAGAGAAAAACAGAGGGTATTGGGATCTTGAATGGAACATCCCTTGAGGACTCTTGATCACCCGAAACGGGTGAAAGAAGATGGCTATTTACAGCCTGCAACATGTTATGGAGATTGAAGGTTCTTGATTGCATAACAAAAGGGTGTAGATTGCATTTTACCTCGTTTGGTAGACCTTTGTGGAAGCTTTTTATAGAACAATTTTCAGATTGATTGTTTACTTTACTCTATGCTAGAGTCAAAACTTTTCATCAAAACTTTTGTTTTTTCAACCAACATCTTATAAAGATGTTTTGGGGAAGTTTTTGTATGTTGTTATGACTTTTCTAAATACTAATGGAAGTATACTTTCTTTTGAAAAAAAAAATTGTGGCCATGGTCGTGCACACGGGAGAACTTGAGGATGTGGATGCTTGTATGTGCGGGGGTTGTGCTCCCTTCAACACCTTGTGACTCAGTTTTCCGACAGGTCGGCCCGGTAACTGTTGTCAGCCAACTGTACTTGCACATTCTGCTTCTGTGTGTGGTTGTTCCATTTCCGACAATGTTTCTTCATGTGCCCATAGTTGTTGCAAAAAAACACTTAGGTCGTCCTTGTGCATCACGTGTTGCCAGGTTCCTTCTTGCTTGTAGTTGAGCATTCTGGATATCGATCTCCATCGGCGTGGCGTTGCTATTGTACTGCTTCTCAGAATTGACATTGGACGACCAACTCATTTGGAGTTCTGTTTGCGTTGCTGCTTCAATGCGTTGCGCAATAAGGATGGCTTCTTGAAATGTTTTGGGGCCTTGGTCGCGCACTCGACGATATATTTCTGGGCGTAGCCGTGGCCATAAGAAGAATAGCTTCATCGATTCTGGCATTGTTGGATTTGCGCGAGTAAGTAATTGTTGTAATCGGATTGTGAATTGTGTCACTGGCTCATGTTGTTGTTGTTTGATAGTCTCTAGTTGTTGTAGAGCTGTCTGAGTTGAGTCATGGTGAGCGAAATTCCCGATCATGAGGGATTTAAGTATCGACCAATTGTTCTTGGACTCCTTTGTTTGCTGTATGAACCATGTGGCCGCAATGCCCTCCAATAAGGTTCACATCTCTAGTGCTTTTCGTGCTTCGGGCCACTAATGATAGCTTGCCACCATCTCAAAATGAGCCAAGAAAGGATGTCCTCAGACGACAGACCTGAGAAGGATTTAGGTCGTACTTGTGGATCTGGGTGATTTGTGTGCCTATCTGTCTACGAAGAGAAAAAAGATAGCATGGCCTGATTAGTCAAATTTGATTGTATTGCGATGTTAGATACCGTTTGTATTAGTTGATCCATCTGAAAAGTTTGACAATTTTCTTGGTGGTGTTGCAGAAATTCAAGATTCATGTCGGTGCATTCTGTTGCTCCGTTGTTCTGTATTGGAGATGCCATATGTATGTTGGTTTCGACTTGCTATTGTTGCGTCTTGTTGTGTTGGGGTAGCGTTGCGGCTTCTTCTTCTTGATGTGGTGGTGTCTAATTTGTTGGAGTAGCGTCTTGTTTTTGCTTCAGTTTTTTCTTAATTTGGTGTGTTGATTGTTGCCCGTCTTCTCCACCAATGTGTGTAAAATGCCTCAAAACTCTCTCCCCATTTCCATTCCATCTGAATGCCTTTATACAACTTGGTAATACATTCCAAGATCCATTCGGTTATCTTGGCACACTTCTAGTTACTTTCCTCTAACTAACCTTTTACTAACTATAGCATAACTAACTAACTCAAGGTTTAACTCCCCTAACCCTGGTTATAACCACTTGGGTTAGGTGAGGGGTTTTAGCCTGTGGTTTTACCACGTGACCCCACAATATATATAGACATACATACATACATACATACATACATACATACATACATACATACATACATACATACATCTATCTATATATATATATATATATATATATAGCCTCTGGTTTTACCACGTGACCCCACAATATATATAGATATACATACATACATACATACATACATACATACATACATACATACATACATACATACATACATACATACATACATACATACATACATACATACATACATACATACATACATACATACATACATACATACATATATATACACACATATATACATATACATATATATATATACATATAGATATACATATATATAGATATAGATATAGATATAGATATAGATATAGATATAGATATATATACATATACATATACATATACATATACATATACATATACATATACATATACATATACATATACATATACATATACATATACATATACATATACATATACATATACATATACATATACATATATATAGATATATATACATATATATATATATATATACATATACATATCCATACATATACATATATATGTGTATATATATATATATATAGGTTATATGGAACCATACAACCTACAATACTTACATATATACATACATACATACACACACACACACACACACACACACACACACACACACACACACACACATCGGATATATGATTGCATATTACATACATATTGAAAATATAAATCCATATATGATCCATACACATACTAGACATGAAAATATCCCAAAAATATATATACATTAATTCATTACATATATACACATACGTACATTCATACCTGTACATACATTATTATATTCATTCATAAATTGCTACACACATATATTTACATACATACACACACATAAGATATATGACTGCATATTACGTACATATTGAAAACATGAATCCATATACTATCCATACACATACTAGACATGAAAATATCCCAAAAACATACATACATAAATACATTACATATATACACATACGTACATTCATACATGTCCATACATATATTCATTCATAGATTGCTACACATATATACATACTTACATACACACACATCGGATATATGACTGCATATTACGTACATATTGACAACATAAATCCATATACGATCCATACACATACTAGACATGAGAATATCCCAAAAATAATACATTACATATATACATATACGTACGTTCATACATGTACATACATATCTTCATTCATAGATTGCTACACATATATACGTACATATGCCTACAATGTAACATATACAAATTTTACGAACATACATACATACATTACATATGTACATACATATCACCACATACACGAACATAGACACACACATGGTCATACACACTATAATAGTACATATTGCATACACATACATACATATTATGCACATATTATAAACACACATCCAGACACATTAAATCATGTGCATTGACACATGCATATATGCATACAGGTACATACATACATATTCCACATATCAGTATATATATAGGTCATACAGGGTCATACAAGTTACAATACTTTCACACACACACACACACACACACACACACATTAGATATATGTATGCTTACACATACATTGGATATATGCATGCATATTATGTGATATTGCAAACATACATCCATATATGAGCCATAAACATACTAAACACAATAAATACACCGAAAATATACATACATACATACATAAATACATTACATATTACATGTATACACATATATGCATTTGTACATGGACATCCATATATTCATTCATACACTGCTACACGTGTATAGGTACACATGCCGACAATGATACTTGTATAAATGTTACCAACTTACATCCATACATGTACATACATACACACATACACACATACATACGTGCACATGTGTATATATGTATGTGGTGTGTGTTGTATGTGTGTATGTATATATTGTATTGTATGCATGAATAGACACACATAACACATACACACGTGCCATACATACGATACATACATATGCACATGTAAAGAATATATATACACACACATGACATACATATGATACATTCAACACCCGCAAAACAATACAATATGTACATACACACACATACATATATACACATGCAATACAATACATACATATGTACATCAATAGAAAACACACACACACACACACACACACACACACACACACACACACACATAGCCACATGATATATATACAATGTACATAATACATACATACATACGTAGAAATATAGAAGACACACACACACACACATAGCACATACATACGTACACAGATGTGATACACACATACATACATACACACATATAACACATACGTGCATGGACACGTGCCATACATACAATACATACATATGCACCTAAATAGAACACACACACACATAACACATATATACATTATACATAGTCACATGCCATACATACAACACATGCAACACAGTACAATATGTACATACATACACATGCACACATGCCATACATACAACACATGCAACACAATACAATATGTACATACAAACTCTTGTAAGAGCAACATCCATCTAGCCAATCTCCCTATCAGTGATTGTTTTGTTACTAACTACAAAAGAGCCGAGTGATCGAGATGGAGCGAAGATAGTGCCGAAACTTGGTAATGTTGTAGATCATGCCGAGCGCTTCTCTCTCCGTGGTCGAATAATTTTGTTCGGCAGCTGAGAGACATCGACTAGCATAGTAGACTTGCCGGTGTCGTGAAGAAAACTGGCCTTATGCAAAATCGGTAAAAAAGGGGTATGAACCGGCCCTTACGTGGGGCACAAGTATTGAGATGGTGTACATAATTAGGAATAGGCCGGCGTGATGTGCATATCCTAGGAAGGGTGTAATAATAAGCTAGTAAATTGAAGCGGATCTCTGTCCGAAGGGACAGAGAATAAAGGTGATGTGATAGGATGTAACGGTCCCCCCCCGGCGGCCTATAAAAGGGGAGGGGTGAAGACAGAAAAGATATCGCGTTTTGGTTAGGACGAGGTGCTCTCGAACTAGTAACTGAGCTCTCTCTTCCTCTATCATTGTTTTCTGTAAGTTCTGAGTTGGTTGCCTCTCCTTCGAGGAAAGCCGTGTGTCTTCCGACAAGGCTCTACTGTGTGTGTGCATGGGTGTGTGGTTGTTTGGGTTGGGTCTGTCGCCAACTATCCGGTTATAATCTTGCAAACAATGTAACCTTTTTTGTTGTAGGAATCGAATATGTTGTTTTCCCTCTCTCTATGTTTCTGTGAGTCTCTCTTTTACGTGAGTGTACATCTTGTTCAGTTATGCGTTAGCGGTTCATTCGGCCGGCAAGCGTTGTCAGTGGCAAACGGGCTTAACGGGCCTACACTTGCGCTTCTCTCGCTTGCTCCTCGGTTCAAGGCCCCCATGGTCCCGCCTTATTTCCTACGTGAAAGCGGAACAACATGACATAATTTGGTGAACCCGACGTGAAAGAAGGCGACAGAGGAGTCGAAGATGAGGGAATCGGAGCTCGCTGAGGCCATGGTGGCAACAATCGATCGGATAGTAAGTGCTTGCGAGGGCACGAGCGCCCTCAACAGGGCCATTGAAGCAATTGTCGGCACAATAGGCCGGTTCGGAGGGAAGAACGCCACTAGCTATCTGGTGTCCTACCGAGCCGAGATGGTGATGAGAGACATCCCAGAAGACAGGCGGCTGGCCGGATTCCCTCGGGTGGCAACACCGGGCATTCATGCGGAGGTTCTCGAGGTGCAGGCCGGATGCCGGACCTAGGAAGAGTTCGAGGGGTGGCTGCTCGAAAGGTACGGGCTCGATGACGCGCTTCGGTTATCGAAGCAAGATTTCATGGTTTGGGTGGAGACCCCCAAAAAGGGGAGGAATGCGTCGGCGCTTCTCTGGGAGTTTGAAGAACGATTTGCGCGGCTCTCGGCACTGAACAAAGCCATGCTGGACACGAGACGCGTTTTGTTGTTTGTCAAAGCCATGGACGCGTGGGATCGAGATTAGGTGGGTCTCCTGCTAGAGACGGATGACGGGTTGACGGCCGACTGGGCCATGGGGAAGAGAGTCTGCGGCCGTTTTGACAAACGACGTGAGTGGGGGGACGAGGGATCGTTGGCGGCGAGACCCGTCCCGGCAAGGAAGTTCGATGAGCCTTCGCCGACACGAAAGGAGGAAACCCGGGATTGGCTCGAGACGGGCCTGACCTCAACCGACGTGGTCAAGGGCCCACCTGGAGGAGCGACTGTTGAGGAGCTGACACAAATGATGTGTGACCTACAGATCGCGCAGGCCCGGAGAGACAGTGGAGGACAGTCACACGACCGGAGGCCACCAGTTGGACAATGATGTATGTGGTGCGACGCGGTCGGACACAGCCAGCGAGACTGCGTGGAGTTTGCCGAGTCCCTTAGGGGTAATGTGGTGTACCTGTGGAACGGACGGGTGCACGCTGGTGATACCCGGAGAGTCGTGGGGACAAATTTCGGGCGCGGCGGGATGAAGCGGTTAATGGAAGAAGCGGAGGCATGCCATGCAGAGGCCGTCCATTATTCGACATCGGCCGCAATCCGTGTAGGAGGTAACGAAGACCGGAAAACAAATGACTCTGGCTTTTGGCCCTTGGTGCTAGAAGGCCTCTCTGGCGCACGACTGAAGAGGGAAGAAGCGGACCGCGTGGAGCAGCGGGTCCGGGAGGTCACCGGGTGGGACGACCTGGTAGAAGAGAAGACCGGCTTCGTGGAAGCCGCGTGCCAGAACTAGTTCTGGTGGATGATAAGAGGGCAGGGAAGGCCGATGGGGCCACGGCCACGAATCGGTACGAAACCCAGTTTGGGCTAAAGAGGAATGATGACGGCAATCCCGACATGGCGTATAGAACAAAGCCGATTGGTTACCGGCTGGGCACCGAAATAGAAGGGACGACAGACCTACGGAAGGTCCTCGAGGAGCGGATTCTTGACAACAAGGTGGAGCTCTAGCTGAGGGAGGTGCTTGGGATTGCCAAGAGAGAGTTCCACGATTCCATCGTGGACTTGGTGAAGCGTAAACGGCTCTCGACGAAGCCGGAGCCGGAGAAGCCGGTGGAGGTGCGAACGACATGCCTAGAGGACGTGGCCCTTGAAGATGAGTTGGTGGAGAGCCACTATTCGAAGTTGCACTGGGCAAGGGCTACTACGGAAACCCCCGTTTGGGTCGGGGACGTCCAAGAGCCAGTAGTAGCGCTGATCGACCTCGGGTCGAAGATCAACATGATGTTTATGGACTTCTATAAGAAGGGAAAATGGCCGATCAACACCAAGCACGGCTGGAAGATACGCGCGGCGACGCGATGTCGTGACGATTTTCAGCTACGGTGTGAAACCGAGTGAGACGAATAAACCAAGGATGTGCAACATTGCACATGCACTTAGCAAATAAGCCTAAGGCCTAGTGGCACTTGAGTTCATACAGAGGGGTGGAAGCAAGGTTTGAACCTTGCACCTCTAAGATACAAGATGTTTGCCTTACCACTAGGACAACTATCATATAATATAAATTTTATGTATTTCCTTTTCATATACGAATTATAGACGAAACAACCATAGAAAACCATGTGCACAAAACCATGGTTCTAAACCCATGGATTGTGCATGTCATAAGCAAAACCGTGTCCCCAAAACCATGGTTCTAAACCCATGGTTTTGTGCATGAAGAGAGCTATAAAAACCCTAGTGGAGCTTGTGTAAAGGGGGGCTCAATATGTGATATCACCAGCACCACTATCATCAATATAATTATATTTGTCTTTATCTTCTTCATATTTTTCTACTTCTTAAGTGTACAATCTTTCTTCTTCTCAAGTGAACAAATTTCATCCAATCTTACATTGATCGTCATCTCTTCGATAATTCCGCGAACGTCCTCCCCAGTCCAAGACCCCGGTGGTCGCTCGAGTAGCACACGCATGCGCGGATCTTCGCGACAGCACACCACGGAGGAGCTACACGGGGCCTGATTGAATGTACGTGTGAAAATCGGCGATGTCGAGATTGATCAACACTTCTTTGTGCAGGAGACATCCTCGCACTTGGTGATACTCGGCGAACCATACATTACGGCGGCACACATGGAGACAAAGGTGCTGGATAATGGTTCGGCATACGCACGCGTGAAAAGCCAAGATGGGCAACACTCCGTCCAAATTTTGACGATGCGACCGAACCATGAGCGTAACCGCGAGACCCGACGATCGTGGTGGGTTTAGAGAGGGCTATCAAGGCGTGGGGCCGTGATAGTCCGGACTCTCCAGCAGAACCCCACAAGTGTACTATAGGTAGGAAGTTTTGGGTCTCTAACAATGGAGGTTGTATGATAGCCGGCGTTGGTGGCCGAGAGAAGAAAAGGGCCGAGGAACGTTTCAAGAGCGCGGAGTCCTCCGCCCTGACGAAGAAATTAGCAGCGCCGTTGTCGCGTTATTACGCGCGTGCGTGTAGAAGGGCGGGACCGCGGGGGTCTTGGACCGAGGAATAGCTGAGAAGGAGGAGAACGGAAAGGCAGTGAACACACTTGCACACACACAGACGCGGGAGCGCACGGGAATCACAGTCCGACAACACAACAAACGAGACGACTAGAAGTCTGTGTATATGAACACGTATGTATATAAAAAAAAAAGACAAAGATATATTGAGACGGTTACAACCACAGGCCGGCAAGGCGAACATCGACGCCTATTCACTCACATACAGAAGAGCGAGATGGAGACTCTGCGGGAAGCACACGGGTGTTCCTCGGAGCAGAGTCAGCCTCCCGAAAACCTGCCCAAGCAAATATAGAGAAAGAAGGAGGAGAAGAGCTCGGTCCCAGTCCGACATCACTTTGTCCTCGACAAAAGCCCCCCCTTTTTCATTCCTATCGCGCCGACGACTGCTTCAATGGCCCTATCGAGGGCGCCTGCGCCTTCGCGCGCACTCACTATCCGATCCACAGTCGAAGCCATGGCTTCCGCGAGATCCGACCCCTTCATCTTTCTATTCCTCTGCCGCTCGTTCACGTCGGGTTCACCAAATATGTCGCGTTATTACGCGCGTGCGTGTAGAAGGGCGGGACCGCGGGGGTCTTGGACCGAGGAATAGTTGAGAAGGAGGAGAACGGAAAGGCAGCGGACGCACTTGCACACACACAGACGCGGGAGCACACGGGAATCACAGTCCGACAACACAGCAAACGAGACGACTAGAAG
Organism: Azolla caroliniana; assembly: GCF_043228905.1. NCBI lineage: Eukaryota > Viridiplantae > Streptophyta > Polypodiopsida > Salviniales > Salviniaceae > Azolla > Azolla caroliniana. The sequence goes on from NW_028230449.1 coordinate 17,785,719, forward strand.
TCCGTGTATATGAACGCGTATGTATATAAAAAAAAAGACAGATTTATCGAGACGGTTACAACCACAGGCCGGCAAGGCGAACACCGACGCCTGTTCACTCACATACAGAAGAGCGAGATGGAGACTCTGCCGGAAGCACATGGGTGTTCCTCGGAGCAGAGTCAGCCTTCCGAAAACCTGCCCAAGCAAATATAGAGAAAGAAGGAGGAGAAGAGCTCGGTCCCAGTCCGACAACACTTCGTCCTCGACAAAAGCCCCCCCCTTTTTCATTCCTCTCCCTCTCTTTTATAGCCCAAGGAGGGAGGCCGTTATCATTCGTTACATCATATTAATTCTCTGTCCTTTCGAACAGAGATACACCTCTATTCTCTCCTTATTGAATGCGTGCTACCTAGGATTTCACCTAAGCCGACTTGTACCTAGCTACTTACTATACAACGAAAAGTGTGCTCGCGTGTAAGGGCCGGTTTACACACGCTAAACTCGGTTTCCGCCTAGGGACGGTTTTCTTCACGACACTGTGGAGGCGGTCTCTTTCGACGACACCTTGGGAGAGTTAGGGCGGGTGGTCAAAGAAGGCCTCAGTGAAGATCAGCTCGTCTTGGTTATTTCCGTGGAGATGTACGAAGTCATTGCCGACTTCGGGGAGAGGGTCAGGTCGGATCGGACGACCTGCGTAGATGCAAAGCACAAGACCGTGGACTGGAAGGTAAGGCTAGTCGCGACTCCCTTGCCGGAGGTTAGTGGGGAGCGGAAAAAGGGGGGCATGTCGGACCCAAGTTTAAGGAATCTGGCCGGCATAGGACACCGGTTCACCGACATAACGCTACGAGAGCTCAAGGTCGGTGGGGGTGGCTTTCTACTGCCGGCGGAGGAGGACCAGTTTCGGTGAATGCTCGAAAGGCACGGGAAGGCCTTCGCATTCGTGCGGGGGGAGATCGGGTGCGTAGACCCGATGATCGTGGAACCAATGGTGATCTTCATGGTACCGCATGTGCCGTGGAATTTCAAGCCGATTCCGGTACCTAGAGCTCTCATCCTGAAGTTGATGGAGCTGCTGAAGCAGAAGGTGGAGATGGGCATCCTCGAGCTGTCGAGTGCCCGATATTCGAATCGGTGGTTTATCGTGCCAAAGAAGAATGGCACGCTGCACTTCATTCAGGACCTGCAGCCGGTCAACAAGGTGACCATTCGGACGCAGGTGTCAGACCGACCATTGATGAATTCGCAGAGGCCTTCGTTGGGAGGTCGATCTATTTGGTCGGTGATTTGTACTCGGGGTACGATCAGTTCCAATTGGCTGCGGAGAGCAGGGATATCACGACGATGCGGACTCCTCTCGGCCTGGTGCGGATGTGTACCCTACCGCAGGGAGGGACCAACTCTGTGGCACACATGGTGAATGCAATGAATAAGGTGCTGAGGGACGGCATCCCGGACATCACAATGCCATTCTTGGACGACATGCCGATAAAGGGGTGCCCGGTGGAAGAGAAGGATGAGTCGGTTGGGCCGGACGGTTGCCGAAGATTCGTAGTGGACCACATCGGCGATTGCGAGAAGGTGCTTCAAAGACTGGAGGACGTGCGGCTCACCTTCTCTAGAGAGAAATTGGCTTTCGGGCGGTCAGAGATCCTAGTGGTTGGGCACTTGTGCGGGCCTTATGGCCGGAAGCCATCTCCGACAAAGGTAGAAGCCATCTTCGCAATGAAGGAAGAATGCAAGTCGGTTACGTAGGTGCGAAGGTTCCTAGGCGCGTGCACGTTCTAACATATCTGGGTTCCGCATTATGCACACGTCGCGGAGCCACATTACGGGTTCCTGAAGAAGGGGTGTAAATTCCAGTGGGGCGAGGAGCATGTGGAGTCGGTTAGTAGACTGAAGGAGGCGCTAACCGCGACACTGACACTCTGGAAAGCGGTTTTCGGGAAGGAAGTCCCAATTTACATTACGGTAGACACGAGCCCGACCGGGATAGGATGGGTGCTCAACCAGGAGGACGAAACCGGCATGAGGTTCCTCATCTGGTTCGGAGTGAAAGTGCTGAGTGAGCAGCAACGAGGATATGCCCAAGTTAAACGCGAACTTTGGGGTATCGTTTCGGCGGTCAAGGCCGACAAAGACTACTTGATCGGGACAGAGGTGATAATCGAGACGGACTGTCTACCGATCCTTGGTATGGTTTCCGGATGCGCGATGCCGGACTTGGCAATGCTCAGGTGGATCGTGTACATTAAGTCTCTGAACTCGAAGATACGGCACATCTCTGGTAAAGACAACGCCATGGCCGACATGCTTTCTAGAGCACGGTTCGATGACGAGGACGACATGGTTTTGGAGGACGAAGAAGTCGGCGTAGACTTCTTCGAGTCGGCTTATGTGATGACAAGGGCGAAAAGCACTTTGGCACTTAACGAGTTGAACGAAGGGGAGTACAACGGGGAGTGGCTCCAGATCGGCAGGTTCCTGAAAACAATGGCGCCAGACGTGACATGGACAAGGGAAGAGGCTAGCCGGATGCGGAAGAAAGAGTACCATTTCTTCTTGCGGGATGAGAGCATATGGAGGCACCCGAAGAAGCGAGGCGGAGTCCCACTCTGCGTAGTGGTAGGAAAGGCAGAGCGAGAGGGGTTGCTAGCGGCGTAGCATGAGAGTCCCTAGGCCGGACATCGTGGGACATGTGGCACATTCGAGAAGCTAAAGGAGAAGTATTGGTGGCCGGGCTTGTACTGGGACGTGCACCGATTCGTGATAACATGCGAAAACTGTCAGTTGCATTCTGCGATCCGACATCTAGACAAGCTGCACCCAACCTACCTGCCGACCGTTCATTTCAAGTGGATGGTAGACTTAGTAACGATGCCGATGGGGGTAGGGCAGATGCGGTACTTGGTGCTTGCGTAGGAGGATTTGACGAATCAGGTGGAGGGCCGCGCCCTACAAAACGAGACGACCGTGGCCGTGTGCCAGTTCCTGATCGAAGAGGTGGTATGCCAGTATGGGTGTGTAGGGAAGATAGTAGCTGATCGGGGAGAGCTGGATGCATGGGAAGCCGAAGAGTTGTTCGACCGATTAGGGGTTAAGCTCTCCCTCACTATTGCGTACAACCCGGAGGCTAACAGGAAGGTAGTGTTGGGATTTCGGTCCCTCCGGATGGGATGTCCGGAGATGAATGACGACAAGCCCGGTTGCGGTTACGGAACCGGATGATGAAGAGTACCCGGCATGAAGCCGGATGAAGAGTACCCGGGTACGGATCCGGATGATGAAGACCCCGGTTACGGAGCCGGATGATGAATGTACCCGGAGAGAGATCCGGATGCGGGGACATATTTGTGAATATGTTTGCCAAGGGCCCTTGAGGCTACATTTGTAAATAAGCCCGAAAGTCATATGTGTATAAATATGACTTAGGGCAAACAGTTTTATGTTGTTGCTCAATTTTATGTTTTAGCTGAGAGAGCGAAGTGAGAGCAGCCGAGAGAGAGAGGGAGAGAGAGAAGAAGAGGTCGTTGCCTCTGTGTATTACCGCCACCTGTGGCGAAGACAGTGAGCTCAAGGTTGTTGCCTTGTAGCTTCACCATTGTACATCTCTGTGTATAGTGATAGTTGGAGTTTGACGACTCCCGTGGTTTTTCCCACTTAGGGTTTTCCACGCAAAACAACCTGTGTACTCTTCTCTCTATAGTCATAGTGCATTTTGTATTTCCTGTTTTCTGGAGTTGATCCTATTCCTCGGTTGTGGCCGAGCACTGTTTTTCAACAATTTGGTATCAGAGCGACGGTAACACAGAAAATGGAAGGCGGCGGCAGCGGGCAGCCGGGCATGATGGTGCTGAATGCGCAGAACTACGCCGACTGGAAGATCAAGATGGAAGATCTCCTGATTGTTCGGGACCTGTACGAACCGATTGACAGGTCGGAAATACCGAAGGGAGTACTTGAGTCGGAGTGGAAGCTCTTGAACCGGAAAGCCGTAGCGACGATCCGACAATATGTCGATGTAAGCGTCCTACAACATGTGGCGAACGACACCAACGCATATGAGATGTGGAAGAAGCTGTCGGGCCTCTACGAGAGGAAGAATGCGTTGAACCGGACCTCCCTGATGAGGAAGATAGTGAACCTCAAGTACCGGGACGGCGAGAGCATGGTGGAACACGTAAGCACGTTCATGGGATTCGTGAACCAGCTTGCGGCGATCAAGTTCCCGTTGGAGGATGCAATGCAAGCCATCATCCTGATGTGTACATTGCCGGACAGCTGGGAGAACTTGGTGGTGACTCTCAGCACCTCCTGCACGGAAGATAACTTGTCCTTACAAACGGTAAAGACAAGTATTTTGAACGAAGAAGCGCGTCGGAGAGATAAAGAACCGGCCTCCGACTCGAAGGCGCTGCTTACCGAATCGGAACGGGGAAGACAATGGAACCGGAGTCCGCAAAGACGGGAGAAGTCGGGAACCCGGTCGCAGTCAAGAGGAAGGCCCACATGCTTCCACTGTGGGAAGCCGGGGCACTTCCGGAAGAATTGTCGGCATTACCGAAAGGACAACGGAGCCGACGACACCGATTCGAAGAAGTCACCGGAGAGAAACGGTGCATACCGGGGAGCCACGGACCGGAGAGGTCCGGATCGGCGAGGGCAGGACCGGAAAGGAACGACGGCACTCGCGGCAAGTGAAGAAGAGATAATGCTCATTACCGAAGAGAGGGAGCTGAATCTTGCCGGTGTAGAGATGACCTGGGTGGTCGATTCCGGAGCGTCGTTCCACCTGACCCCGGAGAAGAAATACTTCTCATCCTACACAGCCGGTGAGCATGGCTGTGTCCGGATGGGAAATGAAGGTACATGCCGGATTGCCGGCATAGGAGACGTGTGGCTGATGACATCAACCGGATGCAAGATGCTGCTGAAGGATGTACGACACGTTCCGGAGGTTCGATTGAACCTGATTTCGGCCGGGAGGCTAGACGATGAAGGCTACACGGGTAGCATCCGGAACGGCATCATGAAGTTTAGCAAGGGGAGCCTGATAGTGGCTCGGGCCCGGAAAGTCAACACACTGTACCTTATGAATGCCCGGTTGTGTCCGGAAGAGTTGAACGTGGCAGCCGACACTGCCGGTGAGCTGTGGCACAAAAGACTGTGCCACATGAGTGAGAAGGGGATGAAGAGGCTTGCAGAAGACAACCTTATTCCAGTGAAGCATGTGCACCTGGAGAAGTGCACCGACTGCCTGGCCGGTAAGCAGAACCGAGCCTCCTTCCACTCAAGACCACCGACGAGACGTAGCGCACCATTGGAGTTGGTGCACACTGACGTGTGTCAAGTAGAAACGAAGTCACATGGCGGAGCCCAGTACTTCGTGACATTCATTGATGACCACAGCCGGAAGCTGTGGACGGCACCGTTGAAGACAAAGGACCAAGTATTGTCCGTCTTCAAAGAACTCCACGCGAGAGTGGAAAGAGAATCCGGCAAGAAGCTGAAAGCGATACGAGCGGATAACGGAGGGGAATACCGGGGGCAGTTCGAGGAGTACTGTCGCTCGAAGGGAATCCGGCTCGAGTTCACTGTGCCGAAGACGCCGGAACTGAACGGGCTGGCCGAGAGGATGAACCGGACCATAATGGAGAGGGTCCGGAGTATGCTGGCGCATGCGAAATTACCCAAGGGGTTTTGGGCTGAGGCAATGTCGACGGCGACATACGTGATAAATAGATCACCCTCAGTGCCTCTGGACGGAGACACGCCACAGAGAGTGTGGACCGGTAGGGAAGTATCCTACCGGCATCTGAAGGTGTTCGGGTGTCTCGCATACGTGCATGTGGCAAAGGACCGGAGAGGAAAGTTAGATCCAAAGACCCGGCCATGCATATTCCTCGGTTACGGCGACGACGAGTTCGGCTACCGAGTATGGGACCCGGTCGACAAGAAGATATTCAGGAGTCGAGATATCATCTTCATGGAGGACAAGACACTCGCCGACTGGGAGTCGGAGAAGAAGATGAAGAGCTCCAAGTCGACCGGTGAGGATAAACTCTACGAGGAGCAGTCCCGACCGGTAAGGGACCGGTTAACACTCGAAGATCCGGCCGAAGACGGTGAAGAAACAGAACCGGCCGAAGAAGATGAAAATGATACCGGAACCGGCCCCGATCCCGAAATGGATTCGGATGAAGAGGAAACGGAGGAGCCGGTTACCGAAGCTCCGGAACGGAGATATCCTCTAAGAGAGAGAAGGGCCCCCCGGAGATTTCCGGAACCAGAGCACGTGCTGCTAACCGACGAGGGGGAGCCGGAGAGCTTTGAAGAAGCGAAGCATGACACCCATAGCCGCAGGTGGCTAAGTGCCATGCAGGAGGAGATGGATTCCCTGCATGAGAACCACACATATGAACTTGTGGAGTTGCCGAAAGGAAAACGGGCACTCCGTAACAAGTGGGTGTTCAAGCTGAAACCGGGAGACGCCGGAAACCCCCCGAGATACAAAGCCAGGATCGTGGTGAAGGGGTTCCAACAGAAGAAGGGCGTCGACTTCGACGAGATATTTGCCCCGGTAGTGAAGATGACCTCTATCCGGACGGTGCTGAGCATAGCGGCAAGCATGGACCTCGAGGTAGAACAGATGGACGTGAAGACGGCATTCCTTCACGGTGACCTCGAAGAAGAGATATACATGCAGCAACCGGAAGGATTCGAGAAGAAAGAGAAGGAGCACTTGGTATGCCGGTTGAAGAAGAGCCTTTATGGTTTGAAGCAGGCTCCTCGGCAGTGGTACCGAAAGTTCGACTCCTTCATGACCGACGAAGGGTACCACAAAACGCAGTCCGATCACTGCGTGTTTGTGAAGAAGTTCGAAGGAGGAGACTCTCTAATACTTCTCCTATACGTGGATGACATGTTGATCGTCGGACGGGACCAGGTCAAGATACGGATGCTGAAGAAGGCTCTTCACCGAACCTTCTCAATGAAGGACCTGGGTCCGGCGAGACAAATACTAGGGATGCACATCATCCGGGACCGGAAGAAGAAGCAGTTGTGGCTGTCACAGGAGAAGTACGTGACAAAGGTGCTTCAACGGTTCAACATGTCGGAAGCAAGACCGGTCGGGTCAACACTCCCGGCGAACTGCAAGTTGTCCAGCAAGCAAAGCCCCAAGACAAAGGCTGAGAAAGAGGACATGATGAAAGTACCATATGCCTCTGCCGTCGGAAGCTTGATGTACGCAATGGTGTGTACAAGACCGGACATAGGATACGCAGTCGGAGTGGTGAGCCGGTACATGAGCAATCCCGGCAAAGAGCACTGGAACGCGGTCAAGTGGATACTCCGATACCTGAAGGGCACGGCAAACGTGTGCCTCCGATTCGGCTCCGGTAAGCCCGAACTCGACGGCTTCACCGATTCGGATATGTCGGCAGATGCAGATACCAGCCGATCCACATCAGGGTATGTGATGACGTATGCAGGGGGAGCTGTTTCATGGCAGTCGAGGCTGCAGAAGACGGTTGCGTTGTCAACCACGGAGGCGGAGTACATGGCGGCCGTTGAAGCCGGCAAGGAAATAATATGGATGAAGGACTTCATTAGAGAGCTCGGTATCCGGCAGGAGGAGTACCGACTCTACTGCGACAGTCAGAGTGCCATCCACCTTGCGAAGAACGCGGCCTATCACTCCCGGACGAAGCACATCCAGCGAAGATATCACTGGATCCGGGAAAGGATAGAAGACAAAGAGTTCGTGCTGACGAAGATCCACACGGACGAGAACGGCTCAGATATGTTGACCAAAGTGCTCACACCCGACAAGCTGGAAGCATGCCGGAAGAGGATCGGATTGGAGAGACATCCCATGCCGAAGTGAAGGGGGAGTTTGTTGGGATTTCGGTCCCTCCGGATGGGATGTCCGGAGATGAATGACGACAAGCCCGGTTGCGGTTACGGAACCGGATGATGAAGAGTACCCGGCATGAAGCCGGATGAAGAGTACCCGGATACGGATCCGGATGATGAAGACCCCGGTTACGGAGCCGGATGATGAATGTACCCGGAGAGAGATCCGGATGCGGGGACATATTTGTGAATATGTTTGCGAAGGGCCCTTGAGGCTACATTTGTAAATAAGCCCGAAAGTCATATGTGTATAAATATGACTTAGGGCAAACAGTTTTATGTTGTTGCTCAATTTTATGTTTTAGCTGAGAGAGCGAAGTGAGAGCAGCCGAGAGAGAGAGGGAGAGAGAGAAGAAGAGGTCGTTGCCTCTGTGTATTACCGCCGCCTGTGGCGAAGACAGTGAGCTCAAGGTTGTTGCCTTGTAGCTTCACCATTGTACATCTCTGTGTATAGTGATAGTTGGAGTTTGACGACTCCCGTGGTTTTTCCCACTTAGGGTTTTCCACGCAAAACAACCTGTGTACTCTTCTCTCTATAGTCATAGTGCATTTTGTATTTCCTGTTTTCTGGAGTTGATCCTATTCCTCGGTTGTGGCCGAGCACTGTTTTTCAACAGGTAGAGCGCGGGCATGGGCCGCTTGTTAAGGCATTAGTACGCGCATGCGAAGGTCAAGTTGGGAGTTGGTCGAGGCTCCTACCTTACGCACTATGGGCGAACCGAACTACGCATAGTTCGGTGACCGGGTTAATGCCGACGGAGCTGATGTACGGGCAGAAGCCGATCATGCCGGTGGAGCGGACGATTTCTTCCTGGGCAGTGGTGGATTGGAAGGACGAGATGAGCCGGGAGGAACTGTTGGCAGCGAGGATTCGACAACTCGAGCGAAGATTGGAGGACGTGGAATGGGCTAAGGCGAGGCTGTACGCGGCGAGGGTGAGGAATAAGGGCCGGTTCGACCGAAGAAGATCGAGGAAGGTGATTGGGTGTTGGTTTATGACAACAACCTCGACAATCAGTAGAAGGCGACGCGGAAGTTTGCGAGGAGGTGGTTTGGGCCCTATACCGTAACGAGCGCAAACGACAATGGTACTTACCACCTTGCGAAGCTCGACGCGACACAACAGCCTCGACAATCAGTAGAAGGCGATGCGGAAGTTTGTGAGGAGGTGGTTCGGGCCCTATACCATAACAAGCGCAAACAATAATGGTACTTACCACCTTGCGGAGCTCGACGCGACACAATAGCCTCGACAATCAACAGAAGGCGACGTGGAAGTTTGCAAGGAGGTGGTTCGGGCTCTATACCGTAACGAGCGCAAACGACAATGGTACTTACCACCTCGTGGAGCTCGACACGACGCGGATAGCGGTGCTGGTAGCCGGGAAGAGGATCAAGGATTTCAAGAAGCAGCATGAAGACGAGCTGGACCCGGGAAGCGAGGACGACGATGACAACCGGTTCGAAGCGGGTGAAGTTTCGGAGAGCGACGGTTGACCGCGAGCCGGTTTTCTCCAACATTTGTCCTACTATGGCACATGCTGGTGGATGTGCGGTTTGGTGGGGGTGGATGTCGTGAAGAAAACCGCCCTTAGGCAAAATCGGTGAAAAAGGGGTATGAACCGGCCCTTACGCGCGGGCACAAGTATTGAGATGGTGTACATAATTAACAATAGGCCGGCGTGATGTGCATATCCTTGGAAGGGTGTAATAATAAGCTAGTAAATCGAAGCGGATCTCTGTCCGAAGGGACAAAGAATAAAGGTAATGCGACAGGATGTAACGGTTCCCCCCGACAGCCTATAAAAGGGGAGGGGAGAAGAAAGAAGAGATATCGCGTTTTGGCTAGGACAAGGTGCTGTCGGACTGGGAACCGAGCTCTTTCATCTGTCATTGTTTTCTGTAGGTTCTAAGTTAGTTGCCTCTGCTTCGAGGAAAGCCGTGTGCCTTCCGACAAGGCTCTATTGCGTGTGTGCATGGGTGTGTGGTTATCTGGGTTGGGTCTGTCGTTGGCTATCCGGTTCTAATCTTGCAAATAGTGTAACCTTTTTTGTTGTAAGAATCGAATATGTTGTTTTCCCTCTCTCTATGTTTCTGTGAGTCTCTCTTTTACACGAGTGTGCATCTTGTTCAGTTACGCGTTAGCGGTTCATTCGGCCCGTAAGCGTTGTTAGTGGCAAACAGGCCTACGCTTGTGCTTCTCTCCCTTGCTCCTCCGTTCAGGGCCCCCACGGTCCCGCCTTATTTCCTACGCGAAAGCGGAACAACATGACATAATTTGGTGAACCCGACGTGAAAGAAGGCGGCAAAGGAGTTGAAGATGAGGGGATCGGAGCTCGTCGAGGCTATGGCGGCAATAGTCGATCGGATAGTAAGTGCTCGCGAGGGCACGAGCGCCCTCGACAGGGCCATTGAAGCAATTGTCGGCACAGTAGGCCGGTTCGGAGGGAGGAACGCCACTAGCTATCTGGTGTCCTACCGAGCCGAGATGGTGATGAGAGACATCCCGGAAGATAGGCGGTTGGCTGGATTCCCTCGGATGGCAACACCGAGCATTCACGCGGAGGTGGTTGAGGTGCAGGCCGAATGCCGAACCTAGGAAGAGTTCGAGGGGCGGCTGCTCGAAAGGTACATGCTTGATGACACGCTTCGGTTATCGAAGCGAGATTTCATGGATTGGGTGGAGAACCCCGGAAAGGGGAGGAATGCGTTGGTGCTTCTCCGGGAGTTTGAAGAATGCTTTGCGCAGCTCTCGGCACTGGACAGAGCCGTGCTGCACATGAGCCATGTCTTGTTGTTTGTCAAAGCCGTGGACGCACGGGATCAAGATCGGGTGGGTTTAGGGTACACATACGTACATTCATACATGTACATACATATCTTCATTCATAGATTGCTACACATATATACGTACATATGCGTACAATGTTACATATACAAATTTTACAAACATACATACATTACACATGTACATATATATCACCACATACACGAACATAGACACACACATGGTCATACACACAATAATAGTACATATATGCATACACATACATACATATTATGCACATATTATAAACACACATCCAGACACATTAAATCATGTGCATTGACACATGCATATATGCATACCGGTACATACATACATATTCCACATATCACTATATATATAGGTCATACAGGGTCATACAAATTACAATACTTTCACACACACACACACACACACACACACACACACACACACACACACACACACACACACACACACACACACACACACTAGATATATGTATGCTTACACATACATTGGATATAACATACATACATTACACATGTACATATATATCACCACATACACGAACATAGACACACACATGGTCATACACACAATAATAGTACATATATGCATACACATACATACATATTATGCACATATTATAAACACACATCCAGACACATTAAATCATGTGCATTGACACATGCATATATGCATACCGGTACATACATACATATTCCACATATCACTATATATATAGGTCATACAGGGTCATACAAATTACAATACTTTCACACACACACACACACACACACACACACACACACACACACACACACACACACACACACACACACTAGATATATGTATGCTTACACATACATTGGATATATGCATGCATATTATGTGATATTGCAAACATACATCCATATATGAACCATAAACATACTAAACACGATAAATACACCGAAAATATACATACATAAATACATTACATATTACATGTATACATATATATGCATTCGTACATGGACATACATATATTTATTTATACACTGCTACACGTGTATAGGTACACATGCCGACAATGATACTTGTATAAATGTTACCAACTTACATCCATACATGTACATACATACACACATACACACATACATACGTGCATATGTGTATATATGTATGTGGTGTGTGTTGTATGTGTGTATGTATATATTGTATTGTATGCATGAATAGACACACATAACACATACACACGTGCCATACATATGATACATACATATGGACATGTAAAGAATATATACACACACACATGCCATACATACGATACATTCAACACATGCAATACAATATAGTATGATCATACACACACATATATATATACACATGCAATACAATACATACATATGTACATCAATAGAAAATACACACACACACACACACACACACACACACATAGCGACATGATATATATACAATGTACATAATACATACATAAATACGTAGAAATATAGAAGACACACACACATACACACACATATAACACATATATACGTACACAGATGTGATACACACATTTAACACATACGTGCACGGACACATGCCATACATACAATACATACATATGCACCTATATAGAACATACACACACATAACACATAGATACATTATACATGCACACATGCCATACATACAACACATGCAAGACAATACAGTATGTACATACAAACTCTTGTAAGAGCAACATCCATCTAGCCAATCTCCCTATCAGTGATTATTTTGTTACTAAGTACAAAAGAGCCGAGTGATCGACATGGAACGTGAATTTTCGGCCGCGAAGATAGTGCCGAAACTTGGTAATGTTGTAGATCATGCCGGGCGCTTCTCTCTCCGTGGTCGAATAATTTTGTTCGGTAGCTGAGAGACATCGACTAGCATAGTAGACTTGCCGGTGTCGTGAAGAAAACCGGCCTTAGGTAAAATCAGTGAAAAAGGGGTATGAATCGGCCCTTACGCGCGGGCACACGTATTGAGATGGTGTACATAATTAGGAATAGGCCGGCATGATGTGCATATCCTAGGAAGTGTGTAATAATAAGTTAGTAAATCGAAGCGGATCTCTGTCCGAAGGGACAGAGAATGAAGGTGATGTGACAGGATGTAACAGTCCCCCCCCCCCTGACGGCCTATAAAAGGGGAGGGGAGAAGACAAAAAAGATATCGCGTTTTGGCTAGGACGAGGTGTTGTTGGACTGGGAACCGAGCTCTCTCCTCCTCTGTCGTTGTTTTTTTTAGGTTTTGAGTTGGTTGCCTCTCCTTCGAGGAAAGCCGTGTGTCTTCCAAGAAGGCTCTACTGTGTGTGTGCGTGGGTGTGTGGTTGTCTGGGTTGGGTCTGTCGCTGGCTATCCGGTTATAATCTTGCAAACAATGTAACCTTTTCTGACCAATTGAGTGGTTGCACAACTGTTGCTTGTGATAACGTGATCTTAAGAGCCTTATATGCTTCATCTTTTGGTGCCATCCCTTGAAAAGGCATTTTGTGAACCACCGCATGTAGCGGGGTCGCGAAATCAGCCAAATATCAAATGCATTCGGCTATGCTAGTGAATTTGACCTAAAAATCGGAGAAGAGCCTTTGCGGTGGTCAGTGTTGGATCGGTCAAGATGGTATTTACTTGATTGGGGTCCATTGCTGGATACATTGAATGCACATCTCGCCGAATTAAGGCTGAGCCGAGCTTGCTGACATTGTTCTAAGCACAGGTGTAACTGGTCGAGATGCTCCACTTGGCGGCCATAAACAACAAAATCATCTAGAAATACTTGCATGAAGGCATGAATATACTGATTGAAAATCTCGGTGATGATATGCTGAAATGTGGAAGGCGCCTCTTTCTGTTGGGAGACAGGTCCCTCCGGATGGGAAGTGAGAAGAACAGTGCTGATGAGCAAACTTGGCTACGGAAGACCCGGTGGGAACCGGATGAGGTGTACCCGACAAGAGCCGGATGGTGAAGGCCCGGTGAGAAGTGCTCACCGGATGAAGGGACATATTCGTAAATATGTTTTTGAGAGTCCATCGAGGCTATATTTGTAAATAGCCGAAAAGTCATATTAGTATAAATAAGACTTAGGACAAACAGAGAAAGTATGATTTGTTGCTATTCTTGTTGGTGCAAGATTAGAGCGAAACAGTGTACAGAGAGAGTGAGAGAGAGGAAGAGGTCATTGCCTCTATTGTAACCGCCGCCTGTGGCGAAGATAGCAAGCTCGAGGTCATTGCCTCGGTGCTTGACCATTGTACATTGTGATATAGTGATAGTTTGCAGTCTAGTACCACGAAAACACGAAAACACCCCACTCTATCGCGAATGCTGTTTTCTCATGGTCCTTGGGGTGCATTCGGATCTGATTATATGCATTGAATCCATCCGGAAAGTTGTACCTCTCGTGGCTTGCTACTGCATCTAACACATCGTTTGTTAAAGGAAGGGGAAATGCGTCAGTAATTTCTCCGCGTTCAATTTTTGATAACCAACGCACACCCGAATTTTGTCATTTTTCTTTGGAACGATGACGATTGGGCTAAGCCACGTGGCATGTTTCACGGGCCGAATGAACCCAACTTGGAGGAGTTTATCGATTTCTTCTTTGACCTTTGCCGCGTAATTGGGGTTCATTCTATATCGGCGCTGCTACATCGGTTGGTCATCTTGTTTAAGATGGAGTTGGTGTTGGTAGTATCAAGGAGCTAACTCTTTTATGGCGCTATACGACTAGGCAAAAACATCTTTGTAATCTGAGAGCAAATTTACCAAGGCCGCTCGTTCATCGTGTGCGAGTTCTTTCGCTATTTTTAACGGCCGTGGGTCCTCACTTGTGCCAAGGTTGATTTCTTCGAGTGTTAAAGCTTTTACTCGTCGTGATATCACCAATTCTCTTTTGAGAGCTTCTCAAGCATTTCGTGGCTCATCCACCGATTTCTGGTTAGGTTCTCGGCTGACGTCCTAATCCTCCTCCGTTGCTTCGGAAACATACGAGTTAACATCTGCCACAATATCGATGTCGAATAGAGGTATTAGCGTCGGATGATCCTCAAGGAAGTTGTCGACTTCGTCATCTACTAATCCATCGAGCATATGGACACCTTATGTATATAGAGGGGTGGCATCGTGCACCTTGGTTTTCCCTTGTTAGAAAGAGATCATGTTGCGCTGCCAGTGTTGTTTGATATTTGCGGTGAATAACCATGGGCGACCAAGTAGCATGGGGTAGGCACCAGATCTTCCAACCGTAACACCACAACCGAGATCGTGAAGGTGTGGCCTCCGAGAACGAAATGAACCAAAATTCGGGTGCCGACACAAGAAAGTGCGCCAACAATGAAGGAGCTGACCCCATTGTATGCAGAAGAAATCCACATCTTAGAAGGCTTAGACGATGAAGAAGTGGATCACTACCTCGAAGAAAACCCGCGGATCGTACCTCTGTTCGAAGCGGATATTATCAAAACGGCCGACGCGTACACAAAAACCACGATGGTCGAGGAAGACGGGTGCGAGCTGGATACATATGCGATCATAGAACTTCGACAAGCACATGAGGCGTTTGACCAGGAAATGAAAGTCTCGTGGCAAGTCACAGTTTCGGCATTAGAAGAAATCAATTTTGAGACTATCGAGGAACCGTGACCCCCGAAAAAACGGCCAAAGCTGTTACGGGAATACAAGGATGTATTCGCCTAGTCGCACGAAGATATGAAGGGGCTCGACCAAAAATTTTACTAGCACCAAATACATCTATTGTTGAGAATCAAGCTCAACCTAGACTAGTGTGTGAACACACCTTTGCGAATCTTTGAGCACTCAAAGGTCAAAAGTCACACCACTATTCTCTACACATTAACTATGTGTCATAGAATCATATTCTATGACACATAACCAATGAGTTTCCACATTCCCCATGACCCATGAGCTTCGGTAGTTAATGAAGAGAGAGGGTGACTATATAAAGCACCCTCCTCCTACTTTGTAATCAGTCGATTAAATCTCGTTTGTAATATACAAATTTCTTAAGTATTCTATTTTCCATTATTCTATTCTATCTTGTGTCTCTCTCCTCTCCTCTTCTCAAACACACACACACACACAACACATCTTTAACCTATTCCGATGCACAAAATCACCACCTATTCTTTACATGGTATCAGGGCAATTTGGTAGCCCGATCTAGCCCATCCGTGTGTGTTGTGTTCTACGCCGACGTTCAAGAAGAACCGGCTCATCGCTATCGTAGTGCGACTACATAGCTCGTTTCGAGAGAGAAGGAAAAGAAGAAAGAAATCTACATCGACATAATGAATTCTCAAATGGGGAGCGCTCTCCCTAGCGAGAATTTGGATAGAAACAACTTTGCATCTTGGTAGTACAAGATGCACCAATACCTTGTCGGCCAAGGTAATTGGATCTACATCAAAGGAGCACAAGAAAATTGACCCGACCCAACAACTCCCGAATACTCAACACGGGAGAAGTCGCAAACCGAGTGATGTATTTCTTGGTGACATGTGTCCATGACCACATGCTCAACTACATTTGTGAAGCCAAGATGCCGAAGGAATTGTGGGGGAGTCTTAGGAAGATTTTCACGGCCAACACAACTGCAAAAAAGCTTCAACTCCACCAAGAGTTGAATAATATCCAACAAATGGATATATACATCACAAGCTACACCTTGAAGATCAAGGAGCTTTGTGGTTCACTCGGCTTGATAAGCGTCAACGTGGAGGATGATGAGATGGTGCAACTATGCCTCGGCGGCCTTGCACTATGGTTTGGCGCAATGAGAACCCTCGTCCTAGCAAGGGAGAATCCTCCCTCTTTCTTCAATCTTTAATCCATGTTGTTGGTGGAAGAAAACCATGTTAGATCAAGGAGCAATGTCTCGGAAGGCCACATGCTCTACACACATTCGAACGAAGGAAGACGATGCGATCGAGCAAGAGACTGATTCTACCAAGGATGAGGTAGACGAGCTCCGAACTATGAAAACAACTCCCATTACCGTCAAGACATTGGAAATTCGAGAGGAACGTTTAGAAGAAGGGGGAATTTCCATGTTGGTCCAAGCTAATAAAACTCAATCGAGTGTGGATATTGTGGCAAAATCGGCCACCACAAAGAAGAGTGCCGAAAGAAGAAGCGTGAGTGGGCTTCCACAAGCCGACAAAAAATTACCAATTATGCCACCAACTCCGACTATGAAGACCATGGCGAAATTTTTGTGATGAAACATAGAGAAAATTCTATGTCAGCTTCTACTTCGACTAGTGCCTCCAATCGGGAAAACGTATGGTTCGTCGACTCTGGTGCCTCGAACCATATGACATCTCATCAAGAATGGTTCCGAGATTTACGAGAGACGGATCGACCTGGCTATGTCGAAACTGGAGACGACACTACTCATTCAATTCAGCATGTCGGCAATGTCCCATTCAAGAAAGACGGTGAACAAACTTGCATAAAAAATGTCTTACATGTACCCACCATAACGAAGAATTTGGTCTCGGTCGGCCAAATTGTGGAGCAAGGGATGCAAGTTCGATTCAACCAAGGTGGTTGCTTCATCGAAAAGGAAGGTCAACTCATCGCTCGGGGTCAAAGGGAAGGTCGAATGTTTATCCTCGAGTCGAACGAGGTGAAATCAGCCATGTTTGCAAAGGGCCTGAAAACCGACACCGACATAGAGATATGGCATAAAAGAATCGGCCATATCAACCTCAACAAACTCAAGGCGATGCAATTGAAAGGAGTCATCATTAAGCTCCCAACCTTCAAGGAGAAAGGTATTGAAGGAGTATATGAATCATGCCAATTCGGCAAGCAACATTGACACTGGTTCCCGAAGGAGAGGAACGTGAGCAAATGCATATTGGACGTAGTCCACTCGGATGTGTGGAGGCCGCCATAGACAACCACATTCGGAGGATGTCGATACTATGTTACATTCCTCGATGACTTCTCTAGATACACATGGATCTTTCCCATGAGGATGAAGAGTGAAGCGTTTACACACTTCCAAAACTCAAAAGAGAATTCGAAAAGACAACTGGCCGCCATGTACGATGTCTTTGGTCGAACGGAGGAAAGGAATACTTCTCTGATGCGTTCACGACATACCTTCGACAAGAAGGAATTCGGTGAGAATTCACATGCCGACACACACCGCAATAGAACGGTGTAGCCGAACGCAAGAATCGGCACATCCTTGAAGTAGCAAGGGCCATGCTAAACAAGAAGCATATGCCCAAGTCATATTGGGCAGAAGTTGCAAATATTGCCGTCTACCTCATGAATCGGTGCACAACATCCGGAGTGCACGATGTAACCCCACACGAGAAGTACTATGGAAGGAAACCGGATCTATCCCATGTAAGGATATTCGGTTCAATTGCATACGTACACATTCCCGATGAGAAGAGACAGAAGCTTGACCCAAAATCGGAGAAGTGCATCCTCATGGGCTACTCACTGGAGCAAAAGGGGTACTTGGAAGGTTCACGTAAGTGGGGATGTCGTCTTTGAAGAATCGGCATCATGGTACAAACCCGATCCGACTCCTCCTGAACCATCTACAAACGACCTCGACAACACAGAAGACAATGATCAACTAAGGTCAATACCTAAGGAGAGTCCGATCTCAACCAGATTGAGCGGACCACAAGAGCCTTGTTGGGTACTCGCTAGAGAAAAAGGGGTACAAGTGCTATAATCCATCTACCCGGAAAGTTCAAGTGAGTCGGGACGTCGTTTTTGATGAGTCGACATACTGGTACAAACTAGAGACGACTCCAACTCCAACCCCAGTCGACTCGAACTTGGCCAACCAAGAGATAGAAGATGAAGATGAACTAAGGCATATGTTCGAAGAAAGTCTGATCACGACTAGGCTCAGTATTTCAGAAGAGCCACCGAGTGACCAAAGCACATGTTGACCAAGTATGAAGATGGACAAAGGCAAGGCCAAAATGTCAGAATATGAAGATGATCAATTCGACAACAACGAATTGACTCACTCACTCGACGATGAGTTCGGTGGCTTTGATGTCCCCATCATGAGGACACTTGGTGTAAAGAAAGCCATTGCCACAATAAATGAGAAACTCCGTCGCTCTACCCAAGAGAAGAATCCGGTTAGCCGATTCGGCTACAACGACTATATGGCATACCACTATGCCTTTATGATGAAGGTGTCAACAGATCATGACCTGGAGAGCTTTTCCGAAGCCGCTAAAGATCCGCGATGGGTCGAAACGATGAACGAGGAGATGCAAGCTCTCAGCAAGAATGAGACATGGGATCTCATCCCTCACTCAGCTCACATGAAGGCAATCTGTTGTAGATGGATATACAAAGTGAAGTAAAATGCCGATGGCTCTGTCAATCGCTACAAAGCCCGACTCTTAGCCAAAGGATACACACAAACACATGGAGTTGACTATGAAGAGACCTTTGCCCCTGTGGCAAAGATGATGACTGTTCGAACTATGATTGCACTTGCAGTAGTGAAATGGTGACACCTCCATGAAATGGACGTCAAGAACGCCTTTCTTCAAGGTGAATTAGAAGAGGAGGTGTACATGGTACCATAGTATGAACCATACGTAACATTTGTTGGGATTACGGTCCCTCCGGATGGGATGGTCAGATGTCCGGGAATCGGGAATGAAGACCCGAATGAGGAGTACCCGGTATCGGAACCGGATGATGAAGACCCGGTTTCGGATCCGGATGATGAAGACCCCGGCTACGGAGCCGGATGATGAAGACCCCGGCTACGGAGCCGGATGATGAAGACCCCGGCTATGGAGCCGGATGATGAAGACGCCGACTACGGAGCCGGATGATGAAGACCCCGGCTACGGAGCCGGATGACGAATGTACCCGGAGAGAGATCCGGATGCGGGGACATATTTGTGAATATGTTTGCCAAGGGCCCTCTAGGCTATATTTGTAAATAGCCCGAAAGTCATATATGTATAAATATGACTTAGGGCAAACAGTTGTTGTTGTTGCTCATTTTTCTGTTTTCCACTTAGAGGGAGCGAAGTGAGAGCAGCCGAGAGAGAGAGAGAGAGAGAGAAAGGAAGAGGTCGACGCCTCTGTGTAATACCGCCACCTGTGGCGAGGACAGCGAGCTCAAGGTCGTCGCCTTGCAGCTCGCCATTGTACATTCCCTATGCATAGTGATAGTTGGAGTCTGAGGACTCCCGTGGTTTTTCCCATTTAGGGTTTTCCACGTAAAACATCCTGTGTACTCTTCTCTCTATTGTCTTCGTGCATTTTGTATTTCCTGTTTTCTGTGAGTTGATCCTATTCCTCGGTTGCAGCCGAGCACTGTGTTTAACAAACTGGTATCAGAGCAAGGTTAACACAGAAAATGGAAGGCGGCGGTAGTGGGCCTCTGGGCATGATGGTGTTGAACTCACAGAACTACGCCGACTGGAAGATAAAGATGGAAGACCTTCTCATCGTCCGAGACTTGTACGAACCGATCGACAATGCCGAGATACCCAAGGGGGTAATAGAGTCGGAGTGGAAGCTCCTGAACCGGAAAGCCGTAGCGACGATCCGGCAATATGTCAATGTAAGTGTTCTGCAACATGTGGCGAACAATACGAACGCCTATGAGATGTGGCAGAAGCTGTCCGGACTGTATGAGAGGAAGAATGCTCTGACCCGGACCTCCCTGATGAGGAAGATAGTGAATCTTAAGTACCGGGACGGCGAGAGCATGGTCGAACACGTCAGCACGTTCATGGGATTCGTGAACCAGCTTGCGGCGATCAAGTTCCCGTTGGATGATGCAATGCAAGCCATCATGCTGATGTGTACCCTTCCGGAGAGCTGGGAGAACTTGGTAGTTATTCTCAGCACCTCCTGTAAGGAAGAGAACTTGTCTTTACTAACGGTAAAGACAAGTATTCTAAATGAAGAAGCGCGTCGGAGAGATAAAGAACCGGCCTCCGACTCGAAGGCGCTGCTTACCGAATCGGAACGGGGAAGACAACGGAACCGGAGTCCGCAAAGACGGGAGAAGTCGGGGACACGGTCGCAGTCGAGGGGGAGACCTACATGCTTCTACTGTGGGAAGCCGGGGCACTTCCAGAAGAACTGTCGGCATTTCCAGAAAGACAACGGAACCGACGGTACCGATTCGAAGAAGTCACCGGAGCGAAACGGTGCATACCGGGGAGCCACGGACCGGAGAGGTCCGGATCGGCGAGGGCAGGACCAGAAAGGAACGACGGCACTCGCGGCAAGTGAAGAAGAGATAATGCTCATTACCGAAGAGAGGGAGTTGAACCTTGCCGGTGAAGAGATGACCTGGGTGGTCGATTCCGGAGCGTCGTTCCACCTGACCCCGGAGAAGAAATACTTCTCATCCTACACAGCCGGTGAGCACGGCTGTGTCCGGATGGGAAATGAAGGTACATGCCGGATTGCCGGCATAGGAGACGTGTGGCTGATGACATCAACCGGATGCAAGATGCTGCTGAAGGATGTTCGACACGTTCCGGAGGTTCGATTGAACCTGATTTCGGCCGGGAGGCTAGACGATGAAGGCTACACGGGTAGCATCCGGAACGGTGTCATGAAGTTCAGCAAAGGGAGCCTGATAGTGGCTCGGGCCCGGAAGGTCAACACACTGTACCTGATGAATTCCCGGCTATGTCCGGAGGAGCTGAACGTGGCAGCTGACACTACCGGTGAGCTGTGGCACAAGAGACTGTGCCACATGAGCGAGAAGGGGATGAAGACGCTTGCCGAAGACAACCTGATACCGGTAAAGCACATACACCTGGGGAAGTGTACCGACTGTCTGGCCGGTAAGCAAAACCGGACTTCCTTCCGCTCAAGACCACCGATGAGACGTAGTGTACCATTGGAGTTGGTACACACTGATGTGTGTCAGGTAGAAACGAAGTCACATGGCGGAGCCCAGTACTTCGTAACATTCATAGATGACCATAGCCGGAAGCTGTGGACGGCACCGTTGAAGACAAAGGACCAAGTATTGTCCGTCTTCAAAGAACTCCACGCGAGAGTGGAAAGAGAATCCGGCAAGAAGCTGAAAGCACTACGAGCGGATAACGGAGGAGAATACCGAGGGCAATTCGAGGAGTATTGCCGTTCGATGGGAATCCGGCTCGAGTTTACTGTGCCGAAGACGCCGGAACTGAACGGGCTGGCTGAGAGGATGAACCGGACCATAATGGAGACGGTCCGGAGTATGCTGGCGCATGCGAAATTACCCAAGGGGTTTTGGGCTGAGGCAATGTCGACGGCGACATACGTGATAAACAGATCACCCTCAGTACCTTTGGACGGAGACACGCCGCAGAGAGTGTGGACCGGCAGGGAAGTATCCTACCGGCATCTGAAGGTGTTCGGGTGTCTCGCATATGTGCATGTGGCAAAGGACCGGAGAGGAAAGCTAGATCCAAAGACCCGGCCATGCATATTCCTCGGTTACGGCGATGACGAGTTCGGCTACCGAGTATGGGACCCGGTCGACAAAAAGATATTCCGGAGTCGTGATATCATCTTCATGGAGGACAAGACACTCGCCGACTGGGAGTCGGAGAAGAATATGAAGAGCTCCAAGTCGACCGGTGAGGATCAACTCTACGAGGAGCAGTCCCGACCGGCAAGGGACCGGTTAGCACTCAAGGATCCGGCCGAAGACGGTGAAGAAACAGAACCGGCCGAGGAAGATGAAACTGATACCGGAACCGGCCCCGATCCCGAAATGGATTCGGATGAAGAGGAAACGGAGGAGCCGGTTACCGAAGCTCCGGAACGGAGATATCCTCTAAGAGAGAGAAGGGCCCCCCGGAGATTTCCGGAACCAGAGCACGTGCTGCTAACCGACGAGGGGGAGCCGGAGAGTTTTGAAGAAGCAAAGCTTGACACCCATAGCCGCAGGTGGTTAAGTGCCATGCAGGAGGAGATGGATTCCCTGCATGAGAACCACACATATGAACTTGTGGAGTTGCCGAAAGGAAAGCGGGCACTTCGAAACAAGTGGGTGTTCAAGCTGAAACCGGGAGACGCCGGAAACCCCCCGAGATACAAAGCCAGGATCGTGGTGAAGGGGTTCCAGCAGAAGAAGGGCGTCGACTTCGACGAGATATTTGCCCCGGTAGTGAAGATGACCTCCATCCGGACGGTGCTGAGCATAGCGGCAAGCATGGACCTCGAGGTAGAACAGATGGACGTGAAGACGGCATTCCTTCACGGTGACCTCGAAGAAGAGATCTACATGCAGCAACCGGAAGGATTCGAGAAGAAAGGGAAGGAGCACCTGGTATGCCGGTTGAAGAAGAGCCTTTACGGACTGAAGCAGGCTCCCCGGCAATGGTACCGGAAGTTCGAGTCTTTCATGACCGACGAAGGGTACCACAAAACGCAGTCCGATCACTGCATGTTTGTGAAGAAGTTCGAAGGAGGAGACTTTCTAATACTCCTCCTGTACGTGGACGACATGTTGATCGTCGGACGGGACCAGGTCAAGATACGGATGCTGAAGAAAGCGCTTCACCGAACCTTCTCAATGAAGGACCTGGGTCCGGCGAGGCAAATACTAGGGATGCACATCATCCGGGACCGGAAGAAGAAGCAGTTGTGGCTGTCACAGGAGAAGTACGTGACAAAGGTGCTTCACCGGTTCAACATGTCGGAAGCAAGACCGGTCGGGTCAACCCTCCCGGCAAACTGCAAGTTGTCCAGCAAGCAAAGCCCCAAGACAAAGGCTGAGAAGGAGGACATGATGAAAGTACCATATGCCTCTGCCGTCGGAAGCTTGATGTACGCAATGGTGTGTACAAGACCGGACATAGGATATGCAGTCGGAGTGGTGAGCCGGTACATGAGCAATCCCGGCAAAGAGCACTGGAACGCGGTCAAGTGGATACTCCGATACCTGAAGGGCAAGGCAAACGTGTGCCTCCGATTCGGCTCCGGTAAGCCCGAACTCGACGGCTTTACCGATTCGGATATGTCGGCTGATGCAGATACCAGCTGGTCCACATCAGGGTATGTGATGACGTATGCGGGGGGAGCTGTTTCGTGGCAGTCGAGGCTGCAGAAGACGGTTGCGTTGTCGACCACGGAGGCGGAGTACATGGCGGCTGTTGAAGCCGGCAAGGAAATAATGTGGATGAAGGACTTCATTAGAGAGCTCGGTATCCGGCAGGAGGAGTACCGACTCTACTGCGACAGTCAGAGTGCCATCCACCTTGCGAAGAACGCGGCCTATCACTCACGGACGAAGCACATCCAGCGAAGATATCACTGGATCCGGGAAAGGATAGAAGACCAGGAGTTCGTGCTAACGAAGATCCACACGGACGAGAACGGGTCAGATTTGCTGACCAAAGTGCTCACACCCGACAAGCTGGAAGCGTGCCGGAAGAGGGTCGGACTGGAAAGACATCCCATGCCGAAGTGAAGGGGGAGTTTGTTGGGATTACGGTACCTCCGGATGGGATGGTCAGATGTCCGGGAATCGGGAATGAAGACCCGAATGAGGAGTACCCGGTATCGGAACTGGATGATGAAGACCCGGTTTCGGATCCGGATGATGAAGACCCCGGCTACGGAGCCGGATGATGAAGACCCCGGCTACGGAGCCGGATGATGAAGACCCCGACTACGGAGCCGGATGCCGTAGCCGGATGATGAAGACCCCGACTACGGAGCCGGATGATGAAGACCCCGGCTACGGAGCCGGATGAAGAATGTACCCGGAGAGAGATCCGGATGCGGGGACATATTTGTGAATATGTTTGCCAAGGGCCCTCTAGGCTATATTTATAAATAGCCCGAAAGTCATATGTGTATAAATATGACTTAGGGCAAACAGTTGTTGTTGTTGCTCATTTTTCTGTTTTCCACTTAGAGGGAGCGAAGTGAGAGCAGCCGAGAGAGAGAGAGAGAGAGAGAAAGGAAGAGGTCGACGCCTCTGTGTAATACCGCCGCCTGTGGCGAGGACAGCGAGCTCAAGGTCGTCGCCTTACAGCTCGCCATTGTACATTCCCTGTGCATAGTGATAGTTGGAGTCTGAGGACTCCCGTGGTTTTTCCCATTTAGGGTTTTCCACGTAAAACATCCTGTGTACTCTTCTCTCTATTGTCTTCGTGCATTTTGTATTTCCTGTTTTCTGTGAGTTGATCCTATTCCTCGGTTGCGGCCGAGCACTGTGTTTAACAACATTCGTGCATTCGCATTCGTGAAAGAAAAACACCCTCAAAGAATGATAAATACCATACTTTTGGATTAACTATTTATTATGAGGTAGATAAGCCTAAAAAAGAAAAAACAAAACAAAAAAAACATTAAAAAAATGGGAAAAAAACAAAAAAAAAAAACACAAGAATGTTTGGATAACATTTGCATTCGTTTTCCAACGTATGAAAACGAATGTTATACTAGAAGAACATGAATTTTATGTACTATGCATGGTACAACCACCCGGCTTCAAATCGAGCACCCATCCGGAAGCAATTTGTCGACTAAAGAAGCCACTCTAAGCAAGCACCACGTTGTCGTGAAGATTTTCGTCCACAAGCGGAAACCCGAGCAACGAGAGCCAAAGAGCGATGTGCAACGTTGCACACGTACATAATGTATTTGTAATAGTAATAAGGGTAAAGTGTATGGTGCTAGAAATGCCCCATAAGATCCCTAAGGTATAAAGGTGATGTGGTCTTGTGCTCATATCCACGCGCGAGAGAGAGAGAGGTACTATGCCGTACATAGGTACCTAGTTGTTTGTGTGGAGGTGGGAGTTATGGGGCCATCAATCTCACCCTCCCCAAATCAAGGCAAATATCCCCTTTGAATGAAAGGGGATATTTTAGTCTCACTTTTGTAAACGGTCTTCCCTCCTTGTGCTATAAAAGGAGAGGGAAGGCACCATTGTGGGGGTTGCCTATTTTGAGTGTGCGAGGTATACCACATAGGTTGAGCGTTAGGGTTAGGGTTAGGGATTCTTTATCTTTATCTTCATCTTCGTCGGTTAGGGTTTCGAGTAGTCGTTTGGTGCGGCCTATGCGGCCACCATTTTGTAATCGTTCATTTCGGTTTTAATACATCTTGTTGTTAATCTTGTCTCCATCTTCCTCTTGTTCGATCTAGTCTCTTGTTCATTCTTCTTCTTCTTGAGCAAAGCTTCCATTCCGTGTCTGATTCCTTCTCCTCTACTCCTTAGTCCAAGACCCCCGTGGTCCCGCCCTTCTCCACGCACGCGTGTAGCAACGCGACAACGTGCTTGGCACTCGAAGATAACACATTATCTTCATCAAATTGGCTTCTGAATGTCAAAATCCGACAACTCTCTTTATGTAAGAAGTGATTTCGAAAGTCCGATTGTCATCATCCTATGCATGGATGATCTGGTCATTGGAGGTGAGCATCTAGTGGACATCAACAAGGTCAAGTCCCTCGTCTCTAGAAAATTCGAGATGACGGACATCAAAGACCTCCATTACTTCCTTGGCCTCGAGGTAATTTGGACTCCAACCGGCATTATGAGCTCTCAACGACACTACATCCTTAACTTGTTATACAAGTTCAGGATGATTGAGTGTAAATCTGTGGCAACCCCTCTCGATCGAAACCTCAAACTTAATGCCGACTTTGGCACCACAGAGTGTGAGTCGACTCAGTATCGACAATTGATTGGGTACCTCATCTATCTCACAATCACTCGTCTCAACCTCAACTACCCGGTTAGTCTCCTTAGCCAATTTATGCAAACTCCACGTGATATTCATTTAGGTTGTGTTAAGCGAGTATTATTGTTGAGAGATCAAGCTCAACTTAATTTAGTTATTTATTCAACCATGTAACTTCATAGCTACCTAGATAGAATCTAGTTACCTAAATAGGACCTTGTACCTAAGTGGGATATTCTAGATCCTCCACTCCGAAGTACATTTAATATATGACTTACACCTTAGTACCTATATTCTACTCACACATGTGCACCTATGCACATGAGATGTATATATACCTCATTGTGGGTATTTTTGTATTTGATGATGATAATGCTAATTTAATATAGAGTTAATCATCCCCCATCTTGTGTTGTTGATAAGTGTTAACTTCCTCTATCTCTCTTCCTCTCACACACATACACATACATATCACTTAATCTTCCGCTTATCAACGAATCACATAATTAGGTACTTATTAACCCATACTTAATTACCTAATTCTTAACATGGTATCAGAGCGTGTGGTTTAGCACATCCACTAAGCCCATCCGCGTCTTCATAATTGTGTGCTTGAAACGACGACGACAAATTCCGGTTATCTACTACAGTAGTGCCGCTACGTAGCATGAGTAAGTGATTGAGCGAAGGAAATCGAAAAAGGAAGACACTACATCAAAATGAACACACAAATGGGTAGCTCGTTCCCTAGTGAAAAGCTAGACCGGAGCAATTATTCATCTTGGGAGTACAAGATGACGCAATACCTTCTTAGCCAAGGGTATTGGAGCTACATAAACGACGCACAAGAAAATCGACCCGACTCAAAGAACGCCGATTACGCAACATGGGAGCAAGCGGCGAGTCGAGTCATGTATGCTTGGCAACATGTGTCCATGACCACATGCTTAGCCACATTCGAGACGCCAAGTTGCCTAAAGAAGCGTGGGCAAACTTAAAGAAAATGTTCACCGCCAACACAACCGCCCGAAAGTTTCATGTTCGACAAGAGTTGAACAACATTCGGCAAAAAGACATGTCTGTGTCGGACTACGCCGCCAAGATCAAAAGCATTTGCGACTCGCTTGGCTCCATCAAAATAAACGGTGACGAAGACGAGATGGTTCAAGTATGCTTGGGTAGCCACGCACAACGAATCGACTCTTTGAGGATGACAATCTTGGCGAGGGAAAATCCTCCTTCCTTCTTCGACCTTCAATCAATGCTAATGGTTGAAGAGAACCACGTCCAAACCAAAACCAAGACATTAGAAGGACAAACGTTCTTCTTGAATTCGGATGGTGGTCGAGGATGAGGTCGAGACAGTAGAAGAGGTCGATTCGACCCATCACATGAAGGGAACTCAAACCTCCGACAACAAGACGGAAGCCATCAAGGAACCTTCAGAAGAATGGGGAGCTTCCATTCCGAACAAGGTCGGCAAATGAGGCCCGCAACTTGCAACTATTGTGGGAAAAAAACGGCCACCATGAGGAGGAGTGCCGAAAAAGAAGAAGCGAGTCGGCTTTGACAAGTCGATAACTCACGAATTATGCCACCAAACCCGAATATGATGACTACGCCAGACTATTCGTAATGAGGCATAGAGCGAACTCTATGTCGGCCTCTGACTCCGCAAGCACCTCCAATTCTGAAGATGCGTGGTTCGTCGATTTCGGCGTCTCACATCACATGACATCCCACAAAGAGTGGTTCAATGACTTGCGTACACCAGATCGACCCGGCTTCATAGAGACTGTCACGGACAAGTAGGCGAGGCTCAATACTAAGAGAGTGAGAGAGAGATCATAGACAAGATAATAAGAAAGAGAGAGAGAAAGTAGTCAAGAGAACAAGAACTGAATTATGATTCTATAACTGGTGTTGTTCACCTTGACTAAGGCCAAGGGGAACCCCTATATTTATACATGTTTATGGGCTCTAAATGTAGCCCCATGCAAAGACTCATTTTCATGCACAAGCTTCTAGAATGTTCTAGCTTCTCAAGCTTTCTGGAAGCTTCTAGAATCCTACATGTAGAATAGATCATCTGTCATAATCTAGTAAGGTAACATGATTATGTATTGGATGTGTTGGTTAAAACATATTGATTAAGTACAGTAGGTCAAGAGTTCGAATCATGACATAACTATTGTTATGTCTGTGACAGAGACGGGAGAGGACACCACACATCCCATTCGGCATATTGGCAATGTCCCATTCGGGAAAGAAGGCAAGCAAATTTGCATCAAGAATGTCTTGCATGTGCCCACAATAACGAAGAATGTCTTGCATGTGCTCACAATAACGAAGAATTTGGTCTTCATCGGCCAAATCATGGAGCAAGCCATGCAAGTCCGCTTCAATAACAAAGGTTGTTTCATTGAGAAAGATGGTCAACTCATAGCCAAGGGACGGAGAGACGGTCGAATGTTCATCCTCGATTTGAACAAGGTGAAATCAGCCATGTATGCCAAAGTTCTCAAAACTGAGACAAGCATCAAGTTGTGGCACAAAAGAATCGGCCACATAAACCTCCAACGGCTTCGAGTGATTCAAACAAAGGGAGTGGTCATCGGACTTCCGGCATTCGAGTCGACCGAGTATGCGAAGCATGCCAACTCGGCAAACAACATCGACTCCTATAGCCGAAGGAGAGCTATGCAAGCAAAGGCCTCCTCGACATCATACACTCGGATGTATGGACCGGCTCAAATGGAGATGATCGGTGGATGCCGATTCTACATCACCTTCATTGACGACTACTCACACTACGCGTGGATCTTCCCGATGAAGAAGAAGAGGGAAGTGTTCTCCCACATCCAAAAGCTCAAGGGCCAAATCGAAAAAGAAACCGGTCGACACATTCAATGCCTAAGATCGGATGGAGGCAAGGAGTACTTCTCCGATGAATTCACCGCCTACTTCCAAAGTGAAGGCATTCGGAGAGAATTCTCATGCCGACACACACCCCAACAAAATGGAGTAGCCAAAAGAGGAAGAATCGGCAAATACTCGAGGTAGCATGCGCCATGATGCATGAGAAGCACATGCCAAACTTCTATTGGGTTGACGTGACATCCACGGCCGTCTATCTCATGAATCGATGCACCACTAATGGAGTGCATGAGCTAACTCCGTATGAGCTCCTTGTCGGAAGGAAGTCGATCCTGTTGCACCTCAAGGTGTTCGGAAGCATTGCGAATGTACGC
Organism: Azolla caroliniana; assembly: GCF_043228905.1. Taxonomy (NCBI): domain Eukaryota; kingdom Viridiplantae; phylum Streptophyta; class Polypodiopsida; order Salviniales; family Salviniaceae; genus Azolla; species Azolla caroliniana. The sequence continues at coordinate 17,815,378 of NW_028230449.1, forward strand.
ATCCCGAACGAACAACAATAGAAGCCCGGCACGAAGTCGGAGGAATGTATCCTCATAGGAATACTCGTCCGAGAAGAAGGCATACAAGTGTCACAACCCTTCTACCCGAGCCATTCGAGTAAGTCGAGACGTAGTCTTCGACGAGTTCGCATCCTGGTACGCATCAGAGACAACTTCGACTTTGACTCCGCTCGACCCGTAATCCGCCGAACAAGAGGTAGAAGATGGAGATTGCTTCGAACACATGTTCGAAGAAAGTTCAAGTACGACAAGGCTTAGTGGGCCACAAGAGCCACCCCTCAACCCAAGCACGTCGCGGCCAAGTACGACCTTGGACAAAGTCTAAGGTAAGATGCCCGAATACGAAGTCGACCACCCCGACGACAGTGATTTGAATGTGTCGGCTCGCTCACTAGACAGTGAGTTTGGTGTACCCATCATGCGGACACCTGTAGCAAAGAAGGCACTCACATAGGCGAGAAACAAACTTCGACGCTCATCTAGAGCACAGAACCCCGTCACTTGGTTTAGCTACAACGAGTACATGGCACATCACTATGCCTTCACGATGAAGGTAGAGGCCAAACAAGAGCCCAAGAGCTCCACCGAAGCGGCTCCTAACCCACGATAGGTGGAAGTAGTCAACCTTCACCTACACACTAGAAGCCTTCGTCACCAGCTTGAGGGGGAGGAACCGAGATTGCCACGACGAAGAAAGCCAAAGGCCGGAAGGAAGCACACGAAGCCGACGAAAGCCAAAGCGGATGTAGGACGCCTCACACTTGAACTTGAGGGGACGTTGTCGTGAAGATTCCGGGCCACAAGAGGAAACGTCGTCGAAAATGCGGGAACATGGTTGTACACGAGTACACTACCCATTTGAATTAACTTATGTGGGAGAGTAACGAGGAGAGAAAATCAAGGAGAGAATCTAGGGATGGATAGCGACATGTCATTAAAACCGATGTAACGGTCGCTCCTTGTGCTATAAAAGGGGCGGCCTCAGACAGTTTAAGGGGGGACGATCGGGAGGAGAAGAAGACGCTGCCGAACTAGAGACAGGGGCTCTCTCTCTCTCTTTCGCTTGGTCTTGCCTGAAGCTCTACGACCAAATCTCGGAAATTGGACCCTCTACTCGTGTCAGACGCCGTGTGCTCCCGACCAGAGGTCCACCTTATTGTGTGAGTTGGTTCTAGAACTCGAAGCTCGGTTACCGGACAATACTAGTTGTTTTCCCTGCGCTTCATGCACACGTTCTACCTAATAGCGTTAATCTACTACATTGTTTTACATTGCTATTCTACTCAAGACTTTGTCACCGGCTCTGATCCGGTTGTAATCCCTTACTGCGCTACACGCCCATTCGCTTTAATATAACTTACCTCGTTAATTTGAGTTGCTTGTTGTGTCTCTGTCTTGTCACGTTGTGTCAGGCCGGAAACACACGATTCTCTCTCCGCTACTCTTCTCTGTCTACCCACGGTCTCTGTGTTCACGCGAAGTGTGGACTCCTTCCCCTCACTTCCTAATTCCTTGGTCCAAGACACCCGTGGTCCTGCCCCGTTTCTACACATCCACGCAGAATACCGCAACATCTTTGGTGAACCCGACGTGAACAAGGGCGGCAAAGGAATCTAAAAATGAGAGGGAGTGAACTCGCCGAAGCGGTGGCGGTGGCTATAGACCGCCTAGTTAGTGTTCGCAAGGGCACGACTACCCTCCACAGGGCCATAAAAGCAACGGTCGACGAGATAGGTCAGTGCTAAAGACGCCACAAGTTACCTAGAGGCCTATAGATGCAAGATGCAGAAGAGGAACATTCCAGAGGACAAACGGCTGACCGGATTTTCTCGGGTTGTGACGAAGAGCATCCATGTGGAGATGATCGAAATACAAGCAAGATGCCGCGATTGGGTGGACTTCGTAGAGCGGGTTCTCGAGCGGTACAACGTCGATGACTCACTTCGAATGTCGAAAAAGGACTTTATGGATTGGGCTGACAACCTTGGCAAGGGTCGAAATGCTTCAACGCTCCTCCAGGAGTTCGAGTCGCGATTCTCGCGGCTCTCGACATTGGACCGGACCGTGCTTGACACGAGCAAGGTTTTGTTGTTCGTTAAATTGTTCGATTTGCTCAACCGCGACAACATGGGTCTCCTTCTAGAGACAAACGACGGTTTCATAGTCAACTGGGCAATGGTCAAAGGAGTGTGTGGTAGAATCGACAAGTGTAGAGATTGGAAAGATAAGGGGTCCTCGTTGCCCAGGCTAGCTGTCGAAACAAGGGCCGAGTCGACGCCGAGCCGAGTGGAAGAGACGAGTTGGGCCAACCTCTGACAAACGTAGTCGCGGGGCCATCAGGTGGCGCATGTCTGGAAGAATTGAAGAGGATGGTGCGTGATCTCCAGATCGCCCAGGCCCGACGAAGCGACGAAGGTCACTCACGTGACCGGCAACCGCTGGCCAACCGAAGGTGCATATGGTGCGATGCCATCGGTGATGCCCGGAGATATTGTGCCGACTTCAGCGAAGCGCTCAGGAGCAACGTGGTGTACCTTTGGAATGGCAGGGTTCACGCGAGTGACACAAGGAGAATGCTCAAGGTAAATCCCAGACAGGGTGGCATGAAGAGGTTAATGAAAGAGGCCGCGGCACGGCATGTCAAGGCCATCCATTAATCGGCCTCGGCCGGCATCTGCATAGGTGGAAAGGTGGCTACACCTGATACACACCCCAGGTTTTGGCCGGTGGTTCTTGAGACCTTCTCTAGGGGAAGGATACAGAAGGGAGAAGCGGAGAAATGTGTACGCGAGGTCATTGGCTAGAGTGACCCAGTTGAAGAAAGCACCGGCTTTGTGGAAGCCGCGTGCGGGAACTATGAGGCTCTGGTCGACGATAGGCGGGCTGAAAGACCGGAGGAGCAGGCCCTTCGAGGAGGTATGACACTCGGAGCGGACCCAAGAGGCACGATGCTGCTCCAACCGGGTCCCAAGAAAAGGAAAAGGGCAAGGTTCTGGAGGAGCGAGTTCTCGATAGTCGTGTAGAATTCACGTTGAGGGAAGTGCTAGGCATAGCAAGGAGAGAATTCCACAACAACATTGTGGATCTCGTGAAGAGAAAGCGTCTCACGATGGAGCCGGAACTGGAAAAGCCAGTTGAAGTAAGGACAGCACTCCTCAACGAGATGGCCATGGAAGACGAGCTTGCGGAAAGCCACTACACCAGGCCACACTAGGCAAGAGCGACAATAGAAACCCCGGTTTGTATCGGGGATGTGAAGGAGCCAATGGTAGTGTTGATCGACCACGGGTAGAAAATTAACCTAATGTCCATGAACTTCTACAAAAAGGTGAAATGGCCAATCAACACTAAACACAGATGGAAGATACACGCGGCTATGAGGGCCACAGAAGAGCTACACATGGCTTGTCCAAATGTCAGAGTAAGTGTTGGGGACATCGAAATAGACCAACACTTTTTCGTGCAGGAGACGTCTTCCCATCCGGTCATTCTCAGCGAACCATACATCACGGCGGCTCGAATGGAGACCAAAGTACTAGACAATGGTTCGGCCTACACGAGGGTAAAAAGTCAAGACGGCCGTCACTCCGTCTAGTTTTTGACAGTACGGCAGAATCACGAGCGAAATCGGGACACCCTCGGAAACACCGGCCAGAGAGGATTTTTAGAAAGGGCTATCAAGGCATGGGGCTGCGATACTCCGGACGACCGGAACATACCCCACACCTGTACTATAGGTAGGAAAATTTTGTTCGACAACAACGGAGGTTGTACCATAACCAGTATTAGCAACCAAGAAAAGAAACGGGCCGCGATGCGCTTGAAGGCATGCGGAGCCTTGGGCCACGATGAAAGGATTGGTGAAGCCGTGGAGGCGGTCTTGTTCAAGGACACCCTTGGAGAAATCAAGAGGGTAGTTGAAGGAGGTCTAAGTGAAGACAGGGTCATACCAGTCAACTCAGTCGAGATGTACGAAGTCATCGCGGACTTCGAAAGGAAGAACAGGGCGCATCGGGCCGCCCGAGTAAACACCAAGTACAAGATTGTGGACCGTGTTAGGAAATCGACGCTTTCAAAACCTTCAACTCTCGGCCAAAACCGAGGAAACACGAATCAATGCAGAAGTAAATCAAAACACAGAGAATGTACAATGGCGAGCTACAAGGCGACGACCTTGAGCTCGCTGTCCTCGCCACAGGCAGCGGTATTACACAGAGGCGTCGACCTCTTCCTTTCTCTCTCTCTCTCACTCTCTCTCTCGGCTGCTCTCACTTCGCTCCCTCTAAGTGGAAAACAGAAAAATGAGCAACAACTACAAAACTGTTTGCCCTAAGTCATATTTATACACATATGACTTTCGGGCTATTTACAAATATAGCCTAGAGGGCCCTTGGCAAACATATTCACAAATATGTCCCCACATCCGGATCTCTCTCCGGGTACATTCGTCATCCGGCTCCGTAGCCGGGGTCTTCATCATCCGGATCCGAAACCGGGTCTTCATCATCCGGTTCCGATACCGGGTTCTCCTCATTCGGGTCTTCATTCCCGATTCCCGGACATCTGACCATCCCATCCGGAGGGACCGTAATCCCAACAAACTCCCCCTTCACTTCGGCATGGGATGTCTTTCCAGTCCGACCCTCTTCCGGCACGCTTCCAGCTTGTCGGGTGTGAGCACTTTGGTCAGCATATCTGACCCGTTCTCGTCCGTGTGGATCTTCGTCAGCACGAACTCCTGGTCTTCTATCCTTTCCCGGATCCAGTGATATCTTCGCTGGATGTGCTTTGTCCGTGAGTGATAGGCCGCGTTCTTCGCAAGGTGGATGGCACTCTGACTGTCGCAGTAGAGTCGGTACTCCTCCTGCCGGATACCGAGCTCTCTAATGAAGTCCTTCATCCACATTATTTCCTTGCCAGCTTCAACAGCCGCCATGTACTCCGCCTCCGTGGTCGACAACGCAACCGTCTTCTGCAGCCTCGACTGCCACGAAACAGCTCCCCCTGCATACGTCATCACATACCCTGATGTGGACCGGCTGGTATCTGCATCAGCCGACATATCCGAATCGGTAAAGCCGTCGAGTTCGGGCTTACCGGAGCCGAATCGGAGGCACACGTTTGCCGTGCCCTTCAGGTATCGGAGTATCCACTTGGCCGCGTTCCAGTGCTCTTTGCCGGGATTGCTCATGTACCGGCTCACCACTCCGACTGCATATCCTATGTCCGGTCTTGTACACACCATTGCGTACATCAAGCTTCCGACAGCAGAGGCATATGGTACTTTCATCATGTCCTCCTTCTCAGCCTTTGTCTTGGGGCTTTGCTTGCTGGATAACTTGCAGTTTGCCGGGAGGGTTGACCCGACCGGTCTTGCTTCCGACATATTGAACCGGTGAAGCACCTTTGTCACGTACTTCTCCTTTGACAGCCACAACTGCTTCTTCTTCCGGTCCTGGATGATGTGCATCCCTAGTATTTGCCTCGCCGGACCCAGGATACTTCCCTGCCGGTCCACACTCTCTGCGGCGTGTCTCCGTCCAAAGGTACTGAGGGTGATCTGTTTATCACGTATGTCGCCGTCGACATTGCCTCAGCCCAAAACCCCTTGGGTAATTTCGCATGCGCCAGCATACTCCGGACCCTCTCCATTATGGTCCGGTTCATCCTCTCGGCCAGCCCGTTCAGTTCTGGCGTCTTCGGCACAGTAAACTCGAGCCGGATTCCCTTCGAGCGACAGTACTCCTTGAACTGCCCCCGGTATTCCCCTCCGTTATCCGCTCGTATCGCTTTCAGCTTCTTGCCGGATTCCCTTTCCACTCTCGCGTGGAGTTCTTTGAAGACGCACAACACTTGGTCCTTTGTCTTCAACGGTGCCGTCCACAGCTTCCGGCTGTCGTCATCAATGAATGTCACGAAGTACTGGGCTCCGCCATGTGACTTCGTTTCTACTTGACACACGTCAGTGTGCACCAACTCCAATGGTGCGCTACGTCTCGTCGGTGGCCTTGAGTGGAAGGAGGTTCGGTTCTGCTTACCGGCCAGGAAATCGGTGCACTTCTCCAGGTGCACATGCTTCACTGGAATAAGGTTGTCTTCTGCAAGCCTCTTCATCCCCTTCTCACTCATGTGGCACAGTCTCTTGTGCCACAGCTCACCGGCAGTGTCAGCTGCCACGTTCAACTCCTCCGGACACAGCCAGGCATTCATAAGGTACAGTGTGTTGACTTTCCGGGCCCGAGCCACTATCAGGCTCCCCTTGCTGAACTTCATTACGCAGTTCCGGATGCTACCTGTGTAGCCTTCATCGTCTAGCCTCCCGGCCGAAATCAGGTTCAATCGAACCTCCGGAACGTGTCAGACATCCTTCAGCAACATTTTGCATCCGGTCGAGGTTGTCAACCACACGTCTCCTATGCCGGCAATCCGGCACGTACCTTCATTTCCCATCCGAACGCAGCCATGCTCACCGGCTGTATAGGATGAGAAGTATCTTCTTTCCGGGGTCAGGTGGAACGACGCTCCGGAATCGACTACCCAGGTAGTCTCATCGCCGGCAATGTTTAGTTCACCTTCTTCGGTGATGAGCATGATCTCCTCTTCACTTGCCGCGAGTGCCGTCGTTCCTTTCCGGTCCTGCCCTCGCCGATCCGAACCATTCCGGTCCGTGGCTCCCCGGTAAGCACCGTTCCGTTCCGAAGACTTCTTCGAATCGGTGTCGTCGGCTCCGTTGTCTTTTCGGTAATGCCGACAATTCTTTCGGAAGTGCCCCGGCTTCCCACAGTGGAAGCATGTGGGCCTTCCTCTTGACTGCGACCGGGTCCCCGACTTCTCCCGTCTTTGCGGACTCCGGTTCCATTGTCTTCCCCGATCCGATTCGGTAAGCATCTTCGGATCGGAGGCCGGTTCTTTATCTCTCCGACGCGCTTCTTCGTTCAAAATGCTTGTCTTTACCGTTTGTAAGGACAAGTTATCTTCGGTGCAGGAGGTGCTGAGAGTCACCACCAAGTTCTCCCAACTTTCCGGCAATGTACACATCAGCATGATGGCTTGCATTGCATCCTCCAACGGGAACTTGATCGCCGCAAGCTGGTTCACGAATCCCATGAACGTGCTTACGTGTTCCACCATACTCTCGCCGTCCCGGTACTTGAGGTTCACTATCCTCCTCATCAGGGAGGTTCGGTTCAACGCATTCTTCCTCTCATAGAGGCCCGACAGCTTCTGCCACATCTCATATGCGTTGGTGTCGTTCGCCACATGTTGTAGAACGCTCACGTCGACGTATTGCCGAATGGTTGCAACGGCTTTCCGGTTCAGAAGCCTCCATTCCGTCTCAAGTACCCCCTTGGGTATTTCCGACCTGTCGATCGGTTCATACAGGTCCCGAACAATGAGCAGATCCTCCATCTTTATCTTCCAGTCGGCGTAGTTCTGCGCATTCAGCACCATCATCCCCGGCTGCCCGCTGCTGCCGCCTTCCATTTTCTGCACTACAGTCGCTCTGATACCAGATTGTTAGGAAATCGACGCTTTCAAAACCTTCAACTCTCGGCCACAACCGAGGAAACATGAATCAAGGCAGAAGTAAATCAAAACACAGAGAATGTACAATGGCGAGCTACAAGGCGACGACCTTGAGCTCGCTGTCCTCGCCACAGGCGGCGGTATTACACAGAGGCGTCGACCTCTTCGTTTCTCTCTCTCTCTCACTCTCTCTCTCGGCTGCTCTCACTTCGCTCCCTCTAAGTGGAAAACAGAAAAATGAGCAACAACTACAAAACTGTTTGCCCTAAGTCATATTTATACACATATGACTTTCAGGCTATTTACAAATATAGCCTAGAGGGCCCTTGGCAAACATATTCACAAATATGTCCCCGCATCCGGATCTCTCTCCGGGTACATTCGTCATCCGGCTCCGTAGCCGGGGTCTTCATCATCCGGCTCCGAAACCGGTGTCGGGGTTGCTACGCCCTTGCGTGCAGAAAGGAGGAGGGACCACGGGGGTCTTGGACCGAAGAGCAAGAGAGAGAGAGGAGAAGGAGAGAGAGACCCGATTACACAGAACCGAAGATTGCACAGGGACACGGCCCAACAAACAGAGATCACAAATAAACGCCGACGCAGATGGACGCAACAACGAAAGATATGTACTTATGAATGCAAGAAATTAACAGACTAAAGTATTACAACCCACGGTGGGGCACGGAATAGATACTAACGAAAACGTACAGGGCGTCGGTCAGATGCCGACCCCTGTATGACGCGACGCACAGAAAGGGAAAACAGGTCGGAGGTGCTGCAGGACGCACTCGGGGCGTTCCACGGAACAGCGCAAGCCTCCTCGAAACCTGCACAGGTACGCGATGGAGCGGAAGACAGAGAAAGCAGGAGTGAGAGAGGAGCTTCGAAATCGGTTCGGCAGCACTTTTTCTCTCCGCGCGAGATCCCCCCCTTCTTCTATTCTTCCTCTTCCTTTTTATATCCCGTCAAGAGGCCGTTTGGCATTAACTGCATACCAACCGAATCTACCCACCTAGGATCCTCGTATGTACCTACTTCGTCCTTAGGTACTTCTTGGCGCGCGTGTGCGTGTAGAGCCGTTTTCCCACACCTTGTTCCTCCGATTCCCCTTGTGGGCGGTTTTCTTCACGACATCCGCCCCCACCTAACCGCGCATCCACCGGCATGCGCCAAATTAAGTTGGCACGGAGAAAACCGGCCCGCCTTTACTCTTCGCCTGCCGGCCCTTCCTCGGCCTCGGATCGATCGTCGCTGCTGTCCAGGAGAATCGGGTCGGGTTCGTCGTCGTGCCGCTTCTTGAAAGCTTTGATCCTCTTCCCGGCCACGGGTATCGCTATTCTCGTACCGTCGAGTTCCGCCAGATGATACGTCCCGTTGTCGTTGGCGCTCTGTACCGTGTACGGCCCGAACCATCTCCGTGCGAACTTCCGCGTTGCTCGGTGCTGGTTGTCGAGGCTGCTGTCGTAGACGAGCACCCAGTCACCTTCTTCGATTTTCTTCGGTCGGAGCCGGTGCGTTCGGTCGAACCTGGCTTTGTTCTTTGCCCTCGCCACCCGGAGCCTCTCCGTAGCCAGTTCCACGTCCTCCGGTCTCCGTTCGAGTTGTCGTATACGCGCGGCCAACAACTCCTCCCGGCTCATCTCGTCCCTCCAATCGACCGTTGCCCATGAGGGGATCGTCCGTTCCATTGGCATGATCGGCTTCTGGCCGAACATGAGCTCCGTCGGCATGTACCCGGTTACCGAACTGTGCGTGGTCCGGTCTGCCCACAAAGCATAAGGTAGCAGCCGCGGCCAGTTACCGACTTGGCCTCCGCATGCCCGAACCAACGCCTTGACGATCGGCCCGTGTCCGCGCTCCACCTTCCCATTCGCCTCCGGATTGTACGCAGTGGTGAGCGAGAGCTTAACTCCGAGCCGGTCGAACAACTCCGCGGCCTCTTCGGTGTCCAACTCCCCTCGATCAGCCACGATCTTCCCGACGCACCCGTACCGGCATATCACGTCCTCGATTAGGAACCGGCATACGGCCGTGGTCGTTTTGTTCGGAAGGGCCCGGCCTTCCACCTGGTTCGTCAGATCCTCCCGCGCTAGGACCAGGTACCGCATCTGTCCTACCCCCATTGGCATCGTCACCAGATCTACCATCCATTTGAAGTGGATGGTCGGAGGGTACGTGGGGTGAAGCTCGTCCCGATGTCGGACTATGGAGTGCATCTGACAGCTCTCGCAAGTTGTCACGAACCGATGCACGTCCCGGTACTGCCCCGGCCACCAATACTTCCCCTTCAGTTTCTCAAACGTAGCCCATGTCCCACGGTGTCCAGCCCAAGGGCTGTCGTGGTAGGCCGTCAGCAGCTCCTCCTGTTCTTCCTTCATCGCCACCACCCGGAGCGGAGCGTCGTCCCTCTTCTTCGGGTGCTTCCACAAGTATCCGTCCCGGAGAAAGAACCGGTACGCTTTCTTCCGGATCCGGTTGGCCTCGTCTTTCGTCCATGACGCGTCGGGCGTCATTGTCTTCAAAAACCCGCCGATCTGCAGCCACTCCCCGTCGTACTTGCTTGCGTCGAACTCGTTAAGCGCCGGAGTGCTCATCCCGTCGGTCGTTACGTATGCTGCCTCGAAGAAATCCACGCCGACTTCTTCGTCTTCCGAAACCATGCCGCCCTCGTCGTCGAACCTCGCCCTCGAAAGCATGTCGGCCATGGCGTTGTCTTTCCCGGAAATGTGTCGTATTTCCGGGTCCAGGGACTTGATGTACGCTATCCACCTGAGCATCGCCAGGTCCGGAGTCGCGCATCCGGAAACCATACCGAGAATCGGCAGGCAATCCGTCTCGATGATCACTTCTGTCCCTATCAGGTAGTCTTTGTCGGCCTTAACCGCCGAAACAATACCCCAGAGTTCGCGTTTAACCTGGGCGTATCCTCGCTGCCGTTCACTGAGGACTTTCGCGCCGAATCGGATCGGAAACCGATTGTCGTCCTCGTCTTCCTGGTTCACGACCCATCCGATCCCGGCCGAACTGGTATCCACCGTTATGAATACCGGGGTATCCTTCCCGTATACCGCCTTCCGAAGTGCCGGTGCCGCTGCAAGAGCCTCTTTCAGCTTCCGGACCGATTCCGCGTGCTCGTCTAGCCATTCGAACCTTCGCCCCTTTTTCAGCAACCCGTACAGTGGCTCAGCGACGTGCGCGTAATGCGGGATCCATATGTGGTAGAACGCGCATGCCCCCAGGAATCTCTGTACTTCCGTGACCGAGCTGCAGTCGGGCTTCATCGCGGAGATGGCTTCTATCTTTGCCGGAGACGGTTTCCGGCCATATGGTCCACATAAATGTCCGACCACCATGATTTCCGACTGCCCGAATGCTGACTTCTCCCCCGAGAAGGTGAGCCTCGCATCCTCTAGCCTTTGTAGCACCTTCTCGCAGTCGTCGATGTGCGTTACCACGAATCGCCGGCATCCGTCCGGGCCGATCGTCTCGTCCTTTTTTTCCACCGGGCATCCCTTGATCGGGATGTCGTCCAGAAACGGCATGGTGATGTCCGGGATACAGTCCCTCAGAACCTTGTTCATCGCATTCACCATGTGGGCCACCGAGTTGGTCCCTCCTTGCGGCAGTGTACACATCCGAACTAGGCCGAGGGGAGTTCGCATCGTCGTAATGTCTCTGCTCTCCACGGCTAGCTGGAACTGGTCGTACCCTGAGTATAGATCCCCGACCGAGTAAATTGACCTTCCGGCGAAGGCCTCCGCGAACTCGTCTATGGTCGGTCCGATCCCTGCGTTCCGAATCGTCACTCGATTGACCGGCTGCAGGTCCTGGATGAAGCGCAACGAACCGTTTTTCTTCGGTACGGTAAACCATCGATTCGAATATGGGGCGCTCGACGGCTCGAGAATTCCCATATCAACTTTCTGCCTCAGCAGCTCCATCAACTTCGGGATGTGAGCTCTCGGAACCGGGATTGGCTTGAGATTCCATGGTACATGCGGTACCGTGAATATCACCATCGGCTCCACGATCGTCGGGTCAACGCACCCGATTTCCTCCGGCGAGAATGCGAAGGCTTTCCCGTGCCTTCCGAGCATTCTCCGAAACCGGTCTTCCTCCGCCGGCAGTAGGAACCCGCCCCCACCGATTTTGAGCTCTCGGAGCGTCTCGTCGGTGAAGGTGTGTCCTATGCAGGCCGGATCTCGTAGACTAGGGTCCGATGCAACCCCTTTGATTCTCGACGCGCTGTCCTCCGGTAGGGGTGCCGCGACTGGCCTTACCTTCCGGTCCACAGTCTTGTACTTGGTGCTTACGTGGGCCGTCCGAACTGACTCGAGCCCTCGACCGAAGTCCGCGATGACTCCGTACATCTCCTCGGAACACACCGGTATCGTCCGGTCTTCGTTAAGGCCTTCTTCGACTACCTTTCCCAGCATTCCCAAGGTGTCGTCGAATGAGACCGCCTCCACGGCTCCGTTGATTTCCTCGTCAGGGCCGAGAACTCCGCACGCTCGAAGTCTCCCCTCCGCTTTTGTCTTCTCTCGGCCGCCGATGCCGACTATCGTACACGCTCCGCTGTCGGAGAACAAAAATTCCCTACCTATGGTACAAGGTTTCTTCGGTTTTATCGTACAGGTGTGGGGTTTTCCCGGGGTGTCCGGACTGTCGCGGCCCCACGCCTTGGCAGTCCTCTCTAAAAATCCTCTCGGTTTTCGGAACCGAGGGAATCGCGGTTACGTTCGTGGTTCGGCCTTACCGTCAGAAACTGGACCGAATGGCGCCCGTCTTGGCTTTTGACCCTCGCGTAGGCCGAACCATTGTCCAGCACTTTGGTCTCCATCCGCGCCGCCGTAATGTACGGTTCTCCCAGAATGACCGGGTGCGAAGACGTCTCCTGCACGAAGAAGTGTTGGTCAATCTCGACGTCGCCAATCTTGACCCGCACATTCGGACAGGCCCCGTGCAGTTCCTCGGTGGCGCGCGTTGCTGCCTTTATTTTCCACCCGTGCTTGGTGTTGATCGGCCATTTGCCCTTCTTATAGAAGTCCATGGACATCAAATTGATCTCCGATCCGTGGTCCACCAAAGCTATCACCGGTTCCCGGACATCGCCGATCTTCACCGGGGTTTCCGTGGTCGCTCGGGCCCAGTGTGGTCTCGAATAGTGGCTTTCCGCCCACTCGTCTCCCAGCGCCATGTCGTCTAGGTGCGTCGTCCGCACTTCCACCGGTCTTTCCGGTTCTGTCTCCGTCGACAGCCTCTTCCGTTTCACCAAGTCCACGATGGAGTCGTGGAACTCCTTCTTGGCGATCCCCAGCACCTCTCGTAACGACAGCTCCACCTTGCTGTCGAGGATCCGTTCCTCCAGGACCTTTCGTAAGTCCGTGGTCCTTTCTATCTCCGTCCCCAGACGGTACCCGCCCTTCTGGGGTTTATCTTGCGTACCGGCCCCGCCGGCTTCGTCCCGTCGTGGCCCGGACCGGGTCTCGTATCGTTGTGAGGGCCCGGTCGTCCCGGGTCTCCCCACCCGCTTCTCTTCTACTAGAGCCTCGTAGTTCTGGCAAGCGGCTTCCACGAAGCCCGTCCTTTCCTCGACCGGGTCGCTCCACCCGGTCATCTCCCGTACCCGTTTCTCCGCACGGTCCGATTCCTCCCCTTTAAGCCTTGCACCGGCAAGGCCTTCCAGCATCGTCGGCCAGAATCCGGCTTTGCTTTCCCTTCGGGCCTCGCAACCCCCGACTCGAATGCCGGCCGACGCCGAGTAGTGGACGGTTTCCGCGTGTCGGGCCGCCGCCTCTTCCATCACCCTTTTCATACCGCCTTTTCCGTCGTTTCGGCTCAGGGCCCTTCGGGTGTCGCTGGCATGCACCCGTCCTTCCCACAGGTACACCACCCTGTTCCTCAGCGCCTCCGCGAAGTCGCCGCAGTCCTTCCGAATGTGGCCGACTTCATCGCACCACATGCACCTGTTTCCTGCCGCCGGCCGTCGGTCACGAGCCGGTTCGCCTCCTTCCCTTCGGGCCTGTGCGATTTGGAGGTCCTTTATCGCCTTCGTCAATTCCTCCAGCGCCGCTCCTCCGGTTGAGCCTCTGACTACGCCGGTCGAAGCCGAACCGGTTTCCAACCACTCCCGGGTCTCTTCTTTTTTGCACCTGTGGCGCTGGTTCGAGCTTCCTTGCTGCGACCGAGCCCGACCCGGTCGCCCCGTTATCCGCCCATTCTCGCCGTTTGTCGAAACGGCCACAGACCTTCCTGACAGTCGCCCAGTCGGTAGTGAGCCCGTCTTCGGTTTCCAGCAAGAAGCCCACTTGCTCCCGATCCCGCTCGTCGACCGACTTGACAAACAGCAAGACCCGGCTCGTGTCCAGGATGGTTCGGTCAAGCGCCGAAAGGCGCGCAAAGTTTTCCTCGAACTCCCGGAGGAGCGCCGACGCGTTTCTTCCCTTCCCCGGGGACTCCACCCATTCCATGAACCTTCGCTTCGAAAGCCGGAGCGCGTCGTCCAGCCCGTATTTCTCTAGGAGCCGACCTTCGAACTCCTCCCAGGTACGGCTCTCCGTCCGCACCTCGAGCACCTCCGCATGGATGCTCGGCATCGCTACTCGGGGAAATCCGGCAAGACGCCTTTCTTCCGGAATGTCCCGCATCAGCATCTCTGCACCGTAGGACGCCAAATACTTCGTGGCATCCTTCCCATCGAACCGGCCGATCGTGCCGACGACCGCCTCAATAGCTCTGTCGAGGGCACCAGTGCTCTCGCGCGCGTTTACAATCCGATCCACGGCCGAAGCCATGGCCTCTGCGAGATCCGACCCCCTCATTTCCTGCTCTTCTGCCGCCTCCTTCACGTCGGGTTCACCAAGATGTCGGGGTTGCTACGCCCTTGCGTGCAGAAAGGAGGAGGGACCACGGGGGTCTTGGACCGAAGAGCAAGAGAGAGAGAGGAGAAGGAGAGAGAGACCCGATTACACAGAACCGAAGATTGCACAGGGACACGGCCCAACAAACAGAGATCACAAATAAACGCCGACGCAGATGGACGCAACAACGAAAGATATGTACTTATGAATGCAAGAAATTAACAGACTAAAGTATTACAACCCACGGTGGGGCACGGAATAGATACTAACGAAAACGTACAGGGCGTCGGTCAGATGCCGACCCCTGTATGACGCGACGCACAGAAAGGGAAAACAGGTCGGAGGTGCTGCAGGACGCACTCGGGGCGTTCCACGGAACAGCGCAAGCCTCCTCGAAACCTGCACAGGTACGCGATGGAGCGGAAGACAGAGAAAGCAGGAGTGAGAGAGGAGCTTCGAAATCGGTTCGGCAGCACTTTTTCTCTCCGCGCGAGATCCCCCCCTTCTTCTATTCTTCCTCTTCCTTTTTATATCCCGTCAAGAGGCCGTTTGGCATTAACTGCATACCAACCGAATCTACCCACCTAGGATCCTCGTATGTACCTACTTCGTCCTTAGGTACTTCTTGGCGCGCGTGTGCGTGTAGAGCCGTTTTCCCACACCTTGTTCCTCCGATTCCCCTTGTGGGCGGTTTTCTTCACGACACCGGGTCTTCGTCATCCGGCTCCGTAGCCGGGGTCTTTATCATCCGGATCCGAAACTGGGTCTTCATCATCCGGTTCCGATACCGGGTACTCCTCATTCGGGTCTTCATTCCCGATTCCCGGACATCTGACCATCCCATCCGGAGGGACCGTAATCCCAACAGACCGGAAGGTAAAGCCAGTCGCGGCTCCCTTGTCGGAGGGCAGCTGGGAACGAATAAAGGGGGTTGCCACCAACCCCAGCTTGTGAGATCCGGCCGACATAGGACACCGTTTCACCGACAAAACATTGCGAGAGCTTAAGGTCGGTGGGGGTGGCTTCCTACTACCGGCGGAAGAGGACCGGCTTATGAGGATGCTTGAAAAGCACGGGAAAGCCATCGCATTCTCACCAGAAGAGATCGAGTGCGTCGACTTGACCGTGGTCGAACCGATGGTGATCTTTACAGTACCGCATGTGCCATGGAATCTCAAGCCGATCCAGGTACCAAGAGCTCATGTTCTGATGCTGATGAAGCTTCTTAAGCAGAAAGTGAAGCTGGGCATTCTTGAACCATCGAGTGCCACGTACACTAACCGACGGCTTACGGTACCAAAGAAGAACGGTACGTTGTGCTTCATTCAGGACCTATAGCCGGTCAATAAAGTAACCATCCGCAATACGGGAGTCAGACCGTCGATTGATGAGTTTGCGGAAGCCTTCGCCGGGAGATCCATATATTTGGTTGGAGATCTATTCTCGGGGTACGACCAATTCCAACTAGCCGTCAAAAGCAGGGACATCATGACGATGCAGACCCCTCTCGGTAAGGAGGGACCAACTCGGTGGCACACATGGTGAACGCAATGAACAAATTCCTGAGGGACTGCATCCCGGACATCACTATGTTGTTCCTGGATGATATCCCTATAAAGGGGTGTCCGGAGGACACGAAGGATGAGTCGACCGGAGCAGACGGATGCCGAAGGTTTGTTACAGACCACATCTCCGACTGTGAGAAGATATTGCAGAGGCTTGAGGGCACTTGGCTTACCTTCTTCGGGGAGAAGTCGGCTTTCGGACAACCAGAGATCTTAGTGGTCGGCCACCTGTGCGGGCCATACGACCGGAAGCCATTCCCAGCAAAGGTAGAGCCCATCTCGACAATGAAGGAGGAGTGCAGATTCATCACGGAAGTCTGACGTTCCTTAGGAGCATGCGCCTTCTACCACGTGCACATCGTTGAACCACTCTCCGGCTTTCTGAAGAAAATCAGGAAGTTCGAATGGGCCGAAGAACACACAGAGGCAGTTCAAAGGCTAAAATGAACGTTGACAACGGCGGTGGCTTTACGGAAAGTAGTGTACACACCGGACTCTCCGGTTTACATCACGGTGGACACCAGCTCAACCGTAATGAGCGCGCGACAGCGTGGATACGGCCAAGTCAAGTGCGAACTGTGGGGTATTGTTTCGGCGGTTAAGGTCGACAAGGACTACTTGATCGGGACAGAAGTAATTATAGAGACGGACTGCCTACCGATTCTCGGTATGGTATCTGGATGTGCAACTCCTGACCTGGCCATGCTCAGATGGATTGTGTACATCAAGTCCCTAAACCCGGAAATACAACACATCTCCGGAAAAGACAACGCCATGGACGATATGCTTTCTAGAGCAAGGTTTGAGAAGGAGGACGACATGGTATCAGAAGACGAAGAAGTCAGCGTGGACATCTTCAAATCGGCAAGGATGAAGGTAAAGAGGCGGAGCACTCCGTCCTTAAACGAGTTCGACGAGGACGACTACAATGGGGAGTGGCTTCTAATCGGGATATTCCTAAAGAAGATTACGACAGACACCTCGTTCACTAGGGAGGAAGCGAGTCAACTCTGGAAGAAGGAGTATAGGTACTTCCTACGAAACGGGAAAATCTGGAGGCATTCGAAGAAGCAGAATGACGCGCCACTCCGGGTAATAGCACGAGTGGAGGATCAAGAGAGACTGATATCAGAGTTTCACGAAAGCCCTTGGTCCGAGCACCGGGGTACATGGGCCACGTTTAAGAAGCTAAAGGAGAAATATTGGTGGCCAGGTATATATAAGGGTGTGCACGACTTTGTGTCAACATGCGAATGTGCCAAATGCACTTAGTGGTTCCTCACTTCGATGAGCTGCACCCAACATACCCACCGGCCGTACAATTCAAATGGATGGTCGACTTGGTAATGATGCCGATGGGAGAAGGCCAGATGCGATACCTAGTGCTAGCAAGGGAAGATCTGGCGAACCAGGTGGAGGGCCAAGCAATGACAAACAAGACCACCACGGTCATATGCAAATTTTTGATCGAAGATGTCACATGCCGATACGGGTGCGTAGGAAAGATTGTGGCTGATCGAGGAGAGTTGGATGCGGAGTTGGCCGAGGAACTGTTCGACCGGTTAGGCGTGAGGCTGTCTATCACAATGGCATACAACCCTGAAGTGCACGAGAAGATTGAGGGGGGCTATGGTCGGATCGTAAAGGCCATTGTACGCGCGTGCGAAGGACGAGTCAGCGACTGGCCGAGGCTACTCCCTTACGCGTTATGGGTGGATAGGACTACCCACAATTCAATGACAGGGTACATGCCAACGGAACTCATGTTCGGGCAGAAACCCATCATGCCGGTGGAACAGACAATCTATCAAGATTCGAACTCTTGACACGACCATGTTATAATATAGTATCATGGGTTAACCAATATATCTAGTACACAATTATGTATGTAATTGGTCCTTATTGTTTTGCTAGCATCATGTGCATAGTTGCTCCCTTGTAGTATTTACATTTGGCACATGCATGCATACCTACATGCTCTATTGTAGATTCACATGCGTGCAACAAGTATGCATGCCATGTAGTATAAATAGAGGAGTTCACCTTGAAGGAATTCAAGGTGAACAACATCAGTTATGGAGTCTTTCCGTTAATACTACTCATCCATTTGTCTATCATCTTTCTTGTCTCTTGAGCTTATGATCTATCCATGACAGTTTGTTCACCTTCCCATCCTCATATCTCTCCCTCTCATAAGCCATAGTTATGTCTGACTCAACTAGTGAGTAAGGCCAAATAATGGTAGCCTTACGACAACTCCAACTTGAAAATGAAGCTCTTTGAAATTCTTTACAAGAACTTCAAGTCGGTGCCTCCCTATCCTCACAACACCCAAAGCCTAGTCTCCCATAGCAACCTAGCCTAGAGCTCGATCTTCTACCAACATCTAGCCTAGCTTCGTCACATTTTCTTGAGCCTAAGGTTAGCCTCCCAGAAAAATTTGATGGAACGAGGTCGCGTTTCCGAGGGTTCATCAACCAAGTTCGACTTATCATTCGGCTACAACCTCAACGTTATGGAGATGGTCTTCGACAAGTCGGCCTTGTGGGCACCCTTCTCTCCGGTTCGGCCCAAGCTTGGTTTGCACCATTGGTAGAAACCTCTTCACCTCTATTGGAGAACTTTCCCGCCTTCCTCGTCGAGTTAGAGGCCACATTTGGAGAGACGGACCGACGACATACAACTCTTAACAAGATTTATGCACTTGAACAAGGTTCACGTGCAGCTTTGGTCTATGCTTCAAAATTTCGACAACTAGCATGCGACATCAATTGGGATGATCAAGCTTTAGTTGATCACTTTCGGTGCGGCCTTCGAAGCAATGTCAAGAATCTTCTCTTAAACTTTCCGGATCCCACCTCGTTATCCCAAGCGATTTCACAAGTAGTCCATTGTGACAATCGTCTATTCGAATTTCGCTAGGAAGAGCGTCGAACTTGGGTTCCACCTCATTCACTTCCATGACACGCCCCGGTCATACAACCCCAACCATCCCCCCCACCAACTGCGTCACACTCCCCTACTTTGGCAGATGCTCCTCTCCCCATGGAAATTGATCAAGCCTGATTTCGGCCATTGATTGATGCCGAACAACAATTTCGGTAGGCTAATGGCTTGTGCATGTATTGTGGCACCTCTGGTCATGTCCTAGGAGTAATCGCCCACAATTCCATTGAGTTAACATACCCCGACATCCGGAAAACGACATCGTTCGGTTGCAGTAGGAGCCATGCAACTGGACATCTCCCCTCGCCCACATTCTCTTGGTTCCATTGCCGGACCATCAGGCAATTTCACATTGGAGGTATGGCTTCATTTAACTCTAGTTCCATTCAGTCTGTTGCTTTACTTGATTCTGGGGCATCTTCTTGCTTCATCGACATCGCATTTGCCCAAGCACATGGTGTACCTGTCGTTGGCCTCTCAAAACCCATTCTTGTTGAAGCCATCGACGGGTGCGTCCTCTCGTCAGGTGCAATTACTCAAGCTACAATCCCATTAGGGCTTTGTGTGGGCTCACACTAGGAGGAGCTCACCTTTTACCTCATCACATCTCGTCAACATCTGATCGTCTTAGGATTAACGTGGTTGGAGGCGCACAATCCAATAGTGGATTTGTGCAACTGCTCGATCACATTTAGCAAGCTAGGATGCTCGTGCAAAAGTATGAAGGTAAATTCAGTTTCCCATCCTTCGGAGAAGGTCGATTCCGATTTGACTACCCCATCATCGGTCCAGGATGGGTTTGTTGGTGGCGTCGTTTCTAACACACTCCATGTTATTCCCGACAAATACCAACACTTCTCCGACGTATTTGAAAAATGTAATGTTGATCGTTTGCCTAAACACCGGCTCTACGACTGTCCGATTGATCTTCAAGAAGGTGTGTGTCCACCCTTTGGTCCTCTATATGCGTTGTCTGCACCAGAGTTGAAGGCCCTTCATGTGTATCTCGATGAGAACCTCGAGAAAGGATTTATTCAACCTTCTAAGTCACCAGCCAGGGCCCCCATTTTATTTGTGAAGAAGAAGGACGGCTCTCTACGCTTATGCGTTGACTACCGAGGTCTCAACAAACTCACTGTGCGCAACCGCTATCCGCTACCTCTAATCCCCGAACTCCTTGATCGGCTCCGAGTTGCGCGTGTCTTCTCCAAAGTTGATTTGCGTGGAGCGTACAATCTAGTTTGCATCAAGCCGGGGGATGAATGGAAAACCGCATTTCGAACACGGTATGGGCATTTCGAATACAAGGTAATGCATCAAGCCGGGGGATGAATGGAAAACCGCATTTCGAACACGGTATGGGCATTTCGAATACAAGGTAATGCCTTTTGGTCTTACTAACACTCCAACAGTTTTTCAACATATGATGAATGATATATTCCGGGAATATCTTGATCATTTTGTTGTCATTTACCCCGATGATATTTTCATTTTCTCGCCAAACATGGAGGAGCACACTCGCCAAGTCCGATTAGTTCTTGCCAAACTTCGCGAGCATGGCCTTTATGCCAAAGGCGAGAAATGCGAGTTCGACCGTACCTCGATCAAATTTCTGGGCTACATCATCTCGCCCACTGGCATCACCATGGATATGAAGAAGGTCTCTGTCATTCAAGCCTGGGTGACTCCAAGGCGACTTAAAGATGTGCAATCCTTCCTCGGCTTCGCGAATTTTTACCGTCCCTTCATCAAGGGGTTTTCCACCCTAGCACAACCTCTTATCGCTCTCACCCATAAAGGCACTCCATTTTTATGGACCTCGGAGGCGCAAATTGCGTTCGACTCACTCAAACACGCATTCATCATTGCCCCGGTGTTGCTACATGCCGACCCCACAAAACCCTTCCAAGTCGAAACCGATGCCTCTGACTTCGCCATTGGTGCCATCTTATCCCAGGCAGACGACACCAACTTAATGCACCCAGTGGCTTAATACTCCCGGAAATTCACGGCATCCGAAATCAATTATCCCATATACGATAAGGAGCTTGCTGATATCAATGCTGCCTTTGAAGAATGGCGACCCTACTTGGCCGGCGCACAACATCATGTCCAGGTACTGATTGATCATAAAAATTTAGTTTATTTTTCCACCACTCGTACTTTGAATCGAAGGCAAGCCTGTTGGTCGACATTTCTCGCCGACTACGATTTTGAGATCGTATTTCGACCTGGTGACCAACATGGGAAGGCCGATGCCCTTTCTCGCCAAGCTGACCTTGCACTCCGCCCTGGGGATGCTACTTATGCTCAACAATCTAGACGTTTGTTGAAACCCGACCAATTGCATCTTTTTGCCACTTGTATGTTGCAGGATGATTCATTACTTCAATAGATCACTGATGCATCCAAGACCGATGCGTTTGCCAACGAGATTCGAGATAGTCTGCAAAACCCCTCCAAGGTGACCAAAATGAAGGATCTAATCACCTTCACCATACAAGAGGGTTTGTTGTTCCGAGATCATCCCTTATACGTCCTAGAGGGCCCATGTCGCACCCGAGTGTTGCGGGAATGCCACGATGACCCACTTGCAGGTCATTTCGGGGTCGCGAAAACCCTTGAGCTAATCTCTCGGGGGTATTGGTGGCCACAACCATGGAAGTTGGTCAAAGAATAGATAAAGAGTTGTGAGGTTTGTGCTCGCTCCAAAGCCATTCATCATCGGCCATACGGCTTACTACAGCCGCTTCCATGTCCTCGTCGTCCCTGGGCCTCTATCTCTATGGACCTTATAACTGATCTACCCTTGGTCAATAGCTATGACTCGGTGTTGGTCGTTGTTGATCGGTTTACAAAGATGGCTCACTTCACTCCATGCTCCAAAACCATTTCCGGAGAAGGAATGGTGCATCTACTACTCAACAATGTGGTATGCTTGCATGGACTCTGTTACCCGGACCCGGACAGTCAATTTTTACCGAACAAGTGGGAAAGCGTCGAAAACGGAGTCGGTTCGGATCGACTGTTCGGATCAATGACTCAGCAGTAAACGAAGAGAACTAAGTTAGTTAGATAATTTTGTAATTCTTGATAGTAAGTAGGAATAGTTCTTGATGAGAAAAGACCTTCGATATACCTATAAAAGGGAACCGAAGGCATTGTAAGAAAGGTCGTTTTATTTAGTAATATAAGTTTAAGTTAGGAATATCCTGTACGGATTCTGTGGTCTTCCTATTGTCTATGTTGTTAAGAGCAAGCTTCCTAATTTATATCTAAGTAACGATCACGGTAATTACCGATTAATATAGTATAATTCTGTTCGTAAAACACAATTCCTTGTTAGAACGTTGAGTAGCGACGTTCACTCTTCTGTATCGGTAGTAGTTAGTAATTAGCCGATTAACACAGAAGAATTTTGGCACGCCCGGTTACATCTGCAATTAAGCAGAGAACAAATCGAATGGATGTCGTATAAAGAGGAGACACCGGTCACTTGTCAGCGCCCTTGTACAAGGTCAGTTACGAAGGCAGTGCAGGAAGCGTTCATTGCGCAAGAACAGCCGGAATCAAGCACAAAGTGGTCGAAACTTCCTGACTTATCCGATCAATTACCTTCAGACGAAAAACAGACAGAAGAGGTATCGTTTTACGACATTTGGGACGATATGCCTTATACTTATTCTAAGTTCCGGGAAGGAACAGATGCGGAAGCACATGTTAGGGATTTCTTAACGACATGGGAGATTAACCATGGAGCTCAGCGATTGTCGGCAGATGCCGAAGATAAGTCAAAAATCGCTGAGTTCGTCTTATCATTAGACGGATATTCTGCCAATTGGTTTGCGCAGAACGGTCTTCAAGGATTTCCATCCTTTGAAGTGTTAACTAGTAAATTTTTACAATTATTTCATCAACAAATTCCGCAGAAGGATTTGATTGCGCAATTTTATGCGTTATATCAAGAAAAAAATGAAACAGTATCTCAGTTTGTGATACGATTTCAGAACTTACAGCTTCAGATTTCAAGGCCGATTCCGGATAATGAATTAAAAGAAGTCTTTCTGGAAGCTGTAAAAGAACCATTAAGGACGACATTGAAAGTGTTCGATTTTCGAAATCAGACTATCGAACAAGTAATTGATAAAGCAATAGAAATGGGTCGACCACCGGTCAATGTTCAGAGTATGGACATGTTGGCATTACACCGTACATTACCGACAATAGAGGAGTTACAATTTCGACAAGCAGTTCAATGCACCACTTGTTTAAATACGGGGCATTCGGCAATTGAATGTACGTTAAGAACACATTGTACAATATGTCATTCAAAATTACATTCAATAGAACAATGTGAATATAATCTGCTTAATAAGACTACGGCGTCAGTACGACAAATTTTTACTGACAATGGTTACCAAAATAACACTAATCTGTTCAATGGTTATCAAAATAATAATTTTTCACAAAATCAGCAAAATGTACAACAAAATCCGGTTCTACAGCCAAATCAGATCTTTTCACAACAAAATATGCAACCCACTCAGGTGACTCAAGCATTTCAACCAGGTTTTGCTCAATCCAACCCACCATTCGTACAGAATCCGAATCAATATTTTCAACAAAATAATCAAAGTTTCCAACAAGGTAACCCACCATTTCAAGGGTTTCAACAGAATTATCTGAATGTGCAACCGAATTCTACATTTCAACCAAATCCGGCATTTCAACCGGGTAATATGACCTTTCAACATAATACTCAAACCGTTCCACAAAATAATCAAATGTTTCAACCGAATAATTTTCCGCCAAATCAGGAGTTCGGGATAACACAAAATGTAGCACAACCAAATGATAATACTGAACAATTTCGGCAGAATCGGTATAAAAACAAGAGATTTTACAAACCAAAAGCTACACGTCAATACCAACAAAACCCGAGTGGTAATGAAGAGCAGCAATTTAATAACGGCCAATTTGCACATGGAGAGACCAGTGCAACATTTGTACCCACTTGTTATATTTGTCGACAACTAGGCCATTATGCTAATCAATGTCCGGTTAAAGGAAAGGGTCCAGCAGTTAATATGGTAATACCGGAAGTTCAGCAAGTAACGACACGCAGCAAAAGCAAACAATCAGAGTGGGAAATTCAGGAAGAAGTTCGGAAGGCGGCAAAAGAATGGGTGGACGAAGCAAATCAAAGTAATGTGAATCGAATGTTACAAGACAATAACATTGACCAGAACATCGTTGTACAATAGTCATTGGGGAATAAGGAACAGGAAGAAACTTGGAAACTGTTGGCTGATTGCCAAGTGTCATTACCACTTACGGGCTTACTTAAGTTAGTACCAAGGTTTACAGAAAAAGTGGCAGCATTAATTGCATATAAAGGTTCCGAACAAATAGCAGTACACTACAATCAGCCAAGTAATAACCCTTCGATCATGGATGAACAGAATCCGTCGATTAAGGTAATACTTTACGGGCAAGAAATCGGAAATGTGATTATAGATGGAGGCTCGGGTGTTAATGTGATTAACAAAACTACATGTGAAAAACTGGGAATCACGGAATGGGAAGCATGTCCGTTTTGGTTACGAATGGCAGATACAAGTACGGTACGACCGATTGGTTTGCTTCGACAACTGGATGTAATAATCGGGGGACACAGTTTTCAGATTTCGGCAATAATTTTGCAGTTAGAAACACAGGGAGCATACTCCTTGTTATTGGGGAGACCATGGTTAAAGACAGCTAATATTAAACAAAATTGGAAACAAAATGTGCTAACATTTAGGAAAGGAAAAACTGAGGTCAGGATTCCAACGCACAACAAAGTGACAACAAGCAAACAGAGTTTACCTGTACATGCAGAAGCAGTTAATATGATGGAAGGATTGGACGAGGAAGAAGAAAGTCAGTATTTCGATGATAATCAGAAAATCATCCCTCTATTTGAGGTAGATATTTTGCAAGCATTAACACCATATGTAGACTCACACGAAGAAATGCCAATAGATGAGCAAACAATGAAAGAAATACGAATGCAACAAGAAGCTACAGATAAGGAAATGAAGGTATCTCAGAGAGTGCAAGCCTCAACATTGGAGGAGATCGATTTGGCAGGAGTAGAGGATGCTGAAAGAAAAACAATCTTGATTGCTAGAGACTTGGCGGAAAATGACAAACGGACATTAACAACATTACTATTACAATATAAAGATGTTTTTGCATGGTCGTTTGACGATATGAAAGGTCTGGATCCCGTTTTTTGTCAACATCAAATCAATTTGCATAAAGATGCAAAGCCAGTACAACAACACAGGTACAGGTTGAATCCGAATTATGCTATCAAAGTAAAAGAAGAAATCGATAAACTCTTAAAAGTAGGATTTATTCGACCCGTCAAAAAATCAACATGGCTGAGTCCGATAGTAGTAGTCCCGAAAAAGAATGGGAAAATTCGCGTATGTGTGGATTACAGAAAATTGAATGCAGCGACAATTACGGATGCGTTTCCGTTGCCATTCACAGATGGGATATTAGATGCAGTAGCGGGACATGAAATTTATAGTTTCTTGGATGGGTTCAGTGGGTACAACCAAGTACGGATGAATCCGGAAGATCAGGAAAAGACAGCTTTCGTCACAAAATGGGGTGTCTTTGTGGCAGTAGTAATGATGTTCGGTTTAAAAACAGCTCCAGCTACATTTCAGCGGGTAATACAGGAAATATTCGGGGAATATATTCCAGCTTTCATGCAGGTGTTTTTAGATGATTTTGCAGTATATAGTCGGAAAGCTGATCATTTTGAGCATTTACGGCTATGTTTAGAAAAATGTCGAAAAGGGCGTCTTAGCTTAAATCCAGCCAAATGCGCATTCGGAGTAATGAGTGGTACGTTACTTGGGCATATTGTTAGTCAAGAAGGGATTGCAGTAGACCCAGACAAAGTTAAAGCAATTATTGAGGCAACACCACCAACAAATGCTAAAGCTCTAAGTAGATTTTTGGGTCAAATTTGGTGGCACAGTAGAATGATGAGATATCTAGCAGACATTGCTATTCCGTTACACACAGCAGTACACAAAGTTCCTTTTATATGGACAAGTATAGAACAAGATGCATACGAATGTCTCAAGAAGATGCTGACGAAGGTTCCGGTAGTTCAACCACCGGACTGGAACAAACCATTTCATGTTTTCGTCGATGCGTCGGACATTGCCATAGGCAGTGCTTTAATGCAATTATCCGAACCAAACTGGTATAGGCCGGTATACTATGCCAGTAGGAAACTTTCGTCGGCCGAAAGAAACTATTCAACAACCGAAAGAGAAGCTTTGGGAATGATATATAGTGTGAACAAATTTCGACATTACCTTTTGGGTAAGAAATTTACATTTCATGTGGATCATTCGGCTCTACTGTATCTAGTTTCCAAACAAGAATTGACAGGCAAGTTAGCCAGATGGACGTTATTGCTTCAAGAGTTTGAATTCGACATTATACATCGACCAGGAGCACAGCACGCGATTGCTGACTATCTCAGTCGGCTTGAGTCTGGAGAAGAAGCGGTTGGGGTTAAAGATGATTTTCCAGATACTCAATTATTTCGGGTTGAGGCAGTAAAAGCACAAGAAGTGAATGAGGAAAAAGAGGATGAATGGATTTCCGAAATGACGATATTTCTATCAACAGGAATTCCGGCCGAACACATGTCAACAGATGAAAGAAAAAGAATTGCAGTACGAAGTCGGAATTTTTGTTTATTTAATGACATGTTGTATCATAAAGGAGCGGATGGAATATGGCGAAGGGCAGTACGGAAATTTGAAAAATCAGCCATATTAACAAAGTCACATTGTGGAATTGCTGGTGGTCATTACGCAGGAGAAGCAACAGCCAGAAAAATATGGAATAGCGGGTTATGGTGGCCAACGGTGATGAAAGATGCTAACGAATACTGTAAGAAATGCGATTTGTGTCAAAGAATGGGGCAACCAACCGAAAAGGATCGAATGCCTTTTCAACCGGTTTTACCTCTTGAGCCATTTCAGAAATGGGGCTTAGATTTTGTTGGCCCATTCAAACCAGCAGCTGCAAGAACCGGTAATCGATATATCATTATTGCGACTGACTATTGCACAAAATGGGTTGAAGCAAAAGCTCTCAGGGACAATACAGCAGCATCCACAGCAAAATTCCTGTATGAAAATATATGATGTCGATTCGGTTGCCCAATAGAATTGGTAAGCGATCAAGGCACTCATTTTATTAACAAGTTAATTAACGAATTAACCAATTACTATGCCGTAGTTCATAAGAAAAGTACGCCTTACTATCCCCAAGCTAATGGATTGGCAGAATCGACAAATAAAACAATTCAAACAATTTTAAAGAAGATAGTGAATGAAAATCGTACTGATTGGGATCAAAAGTTAAATAGTGCATTATGGGCATATCGTACTTCGTACAAAACATCCATTAAATCAACACCTTTCCGAATGGCATTCGGACTTGAAGCCGTTATGCCGATCGAATTTCAAATTCCAACACTTCGTATCCAAGCGACGAATAAGTTAAATGAAATAGAATCGGAGCAGATTCGCAAAGAGGCTTTATTAGTATTAGAAGAAGAACGGATTCAATCAATGTCAGCACTAGAACACAAGCAGAGACAAATCAAGGCATTCGTAAATCGACATCGAAGGAAATCGGAAGAGCAATTCGAAATTGGGAAACCGGTATTGGTATTGCAGACGAGAATGGGACTTATGCCTGGGAAACTCCGGTATAGATGGACAGGTCCAGTATGGATAATTAATAGTAAAAATGGTACGTATCAGCTGGGATCATTAACCAGAGAGGTTTTACCGAAATGGGTAAATGGATTCCGGCTTAAACCGTATTTGGGAGATATGCCGGTAAATCCGTTTATTCAAACGGAAGAGTAAAAATAAAAAAAATAAAAAAAAAAACTAACTAACTCACTCAATAGTTCTTGTCAAATGCAGAAATACAATCTTGCCATAACAGTCTGAATCGACTATAAATAGAAAGAGGAATTGCATGATTATTAAAACGAGTGCAGATATCGAAACAGTCTGAGCCTTCGTGCCCTAGTTCGCCCAAACTCTGTTTTTCTGATTTTCATCGCTGCAGAAGCTGTGCAGATCTCCAACCGTCATCGACAAGTGATTCAGAACAAGCAAACACAGAAGTCATGCCGATTCCTGTGTCTGAAGAACTGCGATTGTGGCTTCATGAGAGAAACTTACAAGGTTTCATCAAAGTAGCAGAAGCGGAACCTCATCCGCAGGCGGA
This sequence comes from Azolla caroliniana, assembly GCF_043228905.1. Lineage (NCBI taxonomy): Eukaryota > Viridiplantae > Streptophyta > Polypodiopsida > Salviniales > Salviniaceae > Azolla > Azolla caroliniana. The sequence continues at coordinate 17,843,627 of NW_028230449.1, forward strand.
AGAATTGGTACAACAAATAGACATCACCAAAATCACCACAAAGAAAATACGAAATGCATTACAGATGCCAAGAGGAGGCTTTGAGGCAGTTAAAAAACCTTCATCAGAAGCACTCCAATCGTATTTCGGGGAATACTCACCCTCGGCAAAAGCATATCAGACTTATGGAGGTAGGGATGAGTTTTTCCATGAAGTGGCTAGATTTTTATTAGAGGTGGGATTTGTCAGCCCTCGTTTTTATTGTATGCCGAAAAAAAGGGCTGGGTTTATCATAGCCGCATACGAAAAAGAGGATTTCAACTGGCCACTATTGTCGGGGGAAGCTCTGAGAGAGCAGCTACAAGGGGTAAAAACAGGAAAACCGATGAAGCAAATTTTTGGTCGTTGGATATCGGTATTGTTTCCGATTCAAGAATCGGAAACTCCTGTTCAGTCAAGAAGACCACCGATAGTACAAGCACCGCGAAGACACCGACAGGTAGTACATGAAGAATGGATAGAGGAAGAATCGGCACATGCCGATAATATACAAACAAATATGCCTCAGTCGGAACCACCAAGACCAGAGAATTCCGAAAACAGGCAACCAACAGCCGAACAAGAAACAGTTGACAATTTGATAAACAAGCAACAGCCGACAGAAAATCGACAACAAGCAGAGAAGATGCGACAAAGGACAAGGATTAAACAAAAGGCTAATCGGCAATTCCAACCAGAAAACAGTGAGGGGTCAGCACCGAAAAGGCAACGCACAAAGGAAAATTCGAATACGCTTGTAGTAGCAGAAGTAATAAAACCAGGGAATGAGGGCGTTTCGACACAACCTCAACAAGGACAATCTTCAAAAGTAGCAATTCGGGAAGCACATGGGTACTTGGATATTCCACCAGCAGCACATGAATTAGCTGCCATTTTACAGTTCGGAACTTCATACGAACTGGTTGAATGGTTGGCTAAAAGAATGACAGAAGTATCAGAACGGCTGGCTCAAGAACATAATGACCGAATAATGATACAGAAAGCCTTACGAGGAGTGTTGGAACCTCAAGAAAAAGCAGAGATAGAGAAAATCGGCCGGAAAAGAAGTGCACAGAATAGAGGGGAGGCTATTGAAATGCCACCATTACATGAAGCACTGGTCGAAATTCATAAAGAATATGAAACGGCACGCAAAGCAGCCAGTGATATGGCTGAAAGATACAAAAGTGTATCAGCATCGGCGGAGGTGCTGAAACATCAGTTTTGTAACATACAGGCAGAAAATAAAGAACTAAAAGAAAGTCTGAACAAATGGGAAACACAGGCACGGCTTATGGTGTCGGAGTCAGAATGGCAGCAGAAATTGGAGGACGTTGAGAAAGCACGTCAAGCAGAAACAACAAGGGCCAACAATGTTGTATTTCGAACTACAAAATTAGAAAAACAAATAGAAACCATTCAGAATGGTCAATACAAAGTTCTCGAAGAAAAAAATCAATTAATAAACGAATTACAGAAAAATCTAGAAGAAGCTAAGATGGCCAATCATACATATACCGAACAAATTGAAGAATTCGAAAGGTATATAGTGTCACAGGAAAGTCAATTGACAGAAAAAGAGTGGAGTCTTGAAGAAGTCAACAGAAGAATTACGGAACAGCAGGAGGAATGGAGCAAAGAGAAATCGGCATTCGAACAACAACAGGACGAAATTCGGAAGATATCGGAACAAAGACGGCTGGATATATATGTAGTCGAATCCAAACTAATGCGAGCTGAAAGTGAGAACCGAACCACTATTACGGATTTACGGAAAGAGTTGCAAACCGCCCAATACGTCGCAAGCATCACTAGGGACAAAGTGCAGCACATCATAGGGAAACATCGAAACCTAGCAAAGAAAATGATCGATGAATCCCTTGCGCAAGGATGGAAGTTATGGACGGCACAAGCGGCGGAATTACAGTTATTGCGTGCCGACAAAAATAACCGTCAGGTCCAAGGTGCAGGTTTTTTTAAAATGGCACAAAAGGATATTGACAATATCCAAGAAGATATCATGAAAGATATGGACGAAATTGCGGCATTTTACAGAGAAGAAATTCAACGTATTATGCAAGAATTCGACAAAAATGATATAGGCACTTCCGTCCAGTTGGATAAAATCGAAGCCGAAAGAACCAGCAAGACTCCTGGTCTTCAAGCTCCCGGAAGAAGTGAACCAGAGCAGCCAACCGAATCACAACATTCAAAACCTGCTCCGAATGACGACTGTGACACAGATGAAGATGAAGATGAAGAGGAAGATATAGGTGGAATACATCCAAGGCCAGAAGAGCCTTCGATTTTTGATATTCTGAACGATTCGGATGAAGAGCTACAGGAATAGGCGTGGGTTCGCTGGACAAGGTCCTGGCCCACGGACGTGCCAAGTGTTACCCGGACCCGGACAGTCAGTTTTTACCGAACAAGTGGGAAAGCGTCGAAAACGGAGTCGGTTCGGATCGACTGTTCGGATCAATGACTCAGCAGTAAACGAAGAGAACTAAGTTAGTTAGATAATTTTGTAATTCTTGATAGTAAGTAGGAATAGTTCTTGATGAGAAAAGACCTTCGGTATACTTATAAAAGGGAACCGAAGGCATTGTAAGAAAGGTCGTTTTATTTAGTAATATAAGTTTAAGTTAGGAATATCCTGTACGGATTCTGTGTTCTTCCTATTGTCTATGTTGTTAAGAGCAAGCTTCCTAATTTATAACTAAGTAACGATCACGGTAATTACCGATTAATATAGTATAATTCCGTTCGTAAAACACAATTCCTTGTTAGAACGTTGAGTAGCGACGTTCACTCTTCTGTATCGGTAGTAGTTAGTAATTAGCCGATTAACAGACTCCCCGATGATGTCATCTCCGATCGCGGACCCTAGTTTGTCTCTCACTTCTGGCAGCACCTGCTACAAACTTTAGGCATCTCTGTCAAGTTGTCATCTACTTATCACCCCCAAACTGACGAGCAAACGAAGCGTGTCAACCAAATCCTTGAGCAGTATCTTCGGTGCTCTGTTAGTTACCAACAAGATGATTGGGTCAACTTACTTTCACTCGCGGAATTCGCCTACAATAATTCTCTCCATGCATCGATTGACGTCACTCCCTTCTTTGCCAACTATGGTTTACATCCTCGCTTCAACATTTCCCTTCCTACCACTTCCGTGAACCCTTCAGCAGAGGATTGTGCTCGCATTTTGGAAGAACTACATCATGATTTATCCTTGGAGCTTAGTATTGCTAGTGAACGATACAAGCAACAGGTTGATCGCCATCGATCTGCCACTCCACACTTTTTCGTTGGAGACATGGTTTGGTTGTTACGTCGACACACCTCTACTACTCGTCCATGTGCGAAACTTGATTACAAGAAGTTGGGACCATTCCGTATCGTCGAGTGCATCAATCCCGTCGCCTTCCGGCTCGCCCTTCCATCCCACTTCTGGACTCATGATGTTTTTCATGTCTCCCTCCTCGAACCCCATTATGCTTCACAACTCCCAGGACGTCAGGCCCCTCCACCACCACCTGTGCAATTGACGACAAGGGAGGAATACGAGGTCGACCAAATCCTTGACTCGCGTTGGCATGTCTGAGGCCACGTGGGAACCATCAGAAAATTTACAAAATGCCCCAAAGGTCGTCCAAGATTTTCATCACCGATATCCCCACAAACCAGCGGCCGATTTGGGAAGGCGGCGTCGGAGGGGGGATAATGTCAAGATTCGAACTCTTGACATGACCATGTTATAATATAGTATCATGGGTTAACCAAAATATCTAGTACACAATTATGTATGTAATTGGTCCTTATTGTTTTGCTAGCATCATGTGCATAGTTGCTCCCTTGTAGTATTTACACTTGGCACATGCATGCTCTTTTGTAGATTCACATGCGTGCAACAAGTATGCATGCCATGTAGTATAAATAGAGGAGTTCACCTTGAAGGAATTCAAGGTGAACAACACCAGTTATGGAGTCTTTCCGTTAATACTACTAATCCATTTGTCTATCTTCTTTCTTGTCTCTTGAGCTTATGATCTATCCGTGACACAATCGCCTCCTGGATGGCGATCAATTGGGCCAGCGAAATGAGCCGAGAGGAGTTGTTGGCAGCACGCATCCGACAACTTGAGCGAAGGTCGAAAGATGTGGAACAGGCAACCACGAGGGTGAAGGAAGAGAGAAACCGAAACAAGGCCAGGTTCGACCGAACGCACCAACTCCAACCAAAGAAGATCGAAGAAGGCGGCTGGGTGCTAGTCTACGACAACAGTCTCGACAACCAGCATCGGTCTATGCGTAAGTTCGTAAAACAGTGGTTTGGGCCGTACGTGGTAATCAATGCTAACAACAACGCGACGTATCATCTCGTGGAGCTCGACGGGACTCGAATAACGACACCGGTGGCGGGGAAGCGGATAAAGGCCTTCAAGAGGCGGAACGAGGAGGAATCGAACCTAGTGGTGGGGATCAAAAGCGGCGATTTAGACCAAGAGGACGAGTAATGGCTAACCTCGGAATCCCTCACTAAATTCGCTACCCGGCACATACCGGAGGATGTGTGGTTTAGTGGGGGTGGATGTCGTGAAGATTCCGGGCCACAAGAGGAAACGTCGTCGAAAACACGGGAACACGGGTGTACACGAGTACACTACCCTTTTGGATTAACTTATGTGGGAGAGTAACGAGGAGAGAAAATCAAGGAGAGAATCTAGGGATGGATAGCAACGGGTCATTAAAGCCGATGTAATGGTCACTCCTTGTGCTATAAAATGGGTGGCCTCAGACAGTTTAAGGGGGAACGATCGGGAGGAGAAGACGATGTTGTCGAACCAGAGACAGGGGCTCTCTCTCTCTTTCGCTTGCTCTCGCCTGAAGCTCTACGATCGAATCTTGGAAGGTGGACCCTCTGCTCACGTCAGACGCCTGCATGCTCCCGACCAAAGGTCCACCTTATTGTGTGAGTTGGTTCTAGAGCTTGAAGCTCGGTTATCGGACCATACCGGTTGTTTTCCTTGCGCTTCATGCGCACGTTGTACCTAATAGCATTAATCTACTACATCGTTTTACATTTCTATTGTACTCGAGACTATATCATCGGCTCTGATCCGGTTGTAATCACTTAGTGCGCTACGCGCCCATTCGCTTTAATATAACTTACCTCGTTAATCTGAGTTGCTTGCTGTGTCTCTGTCTTGTCGCGTCGTGTCGGGTTGGAAACACACGATTCTCTCTCCGCTACTCTTCTTTGTCTACCCACGGTCTCTGTGTTCACACGAAGTGCAGACTCCTTCCCCTCACTTCCTGATTCCTTGGTCCAAGTCCCCCGTGGTCTTGCCCCATTTCTACGCATCCGCGCTGAATACCGCGACAGCGTGTTGAGAGATCCAAGTCAACTTAGTTTAGTTATTTAGTCAACGATGTAACTTTGTAGTTACCTAGATAGAATCTAGTTAGGATTGTTGACTATAACACCTTAAATTGAACCTTGTACTTAAGTGGGATATTCTAGATCCTCCACTCTATTGTCCGTATAGGTGTACGAGATGGATAAGGTGTAATGTGTATGGTGTGTAAAGGCTAAGGTGTGTAATATGTCATATGTATACGAGTGTGTGAGGATGAGTATGTGTGAGCACATGCACAATTATGTGCATGTGACAAGAATGTAACGGTCGTCTTTTTGTAACGGCCGTTATTTACCATTACATTATGTACTATAAAAACCCCTTATGGGGCACATAATGGATATACATTTTTCCCCTCTCACATTTGTGTCATTTTCTATTTGTCTTTCTCTCTAGCTCTCTATCTAACTTAACCCCCTTAGGAGAGGGGGTGAAGCCTAGAACCCCAACAACACACTCCTAAGTACATTTAATATAGGACTTACACCTTAGTACCTATATTCTACTCACAGATGTGCACCTTTGCACACGAGATGTATGTATACCTCATTGTGGGTATTTTTGTATTTGATGATGATAATGCTAATTTAATATAGAGTTAATCATCCCCCATCTTGTGTTGTTCATAAGTGTTAACTTCCTCTCTCTCTCTCTCTTCCTCTCTCACAAACACACACATATCACTTAATCTTCCGCTTATCAACTAATCACATAATTAGGTACTTATTAACCCATACTTAATTACCTAATTCTTAACAATTATGATACATGAGCGGCACAATGGATTGTGGCATCCTCTACAAGATGGCAATGCCAATTTGACTCAAAGGGTACATAGATTCTGACTGGGCCGACTATAGAGTCAATCGATGATCGACCTCTGTATTTGTTTTCTCCCTCGGCAGGGAGCAATATCCTAGAGTAGCAAGAAGCAACCGATTGTTGCATGTTGGAGCACAGAGGCCGAATACAAGGGTGCGACTATGGCTACATGTGAAGCCGTATGGCTCAAGAGGATTTTGAAGGATCTGGGTGTTCCTATCAAGGATTCAACTCCCCTTTACTGCGACAACACGAGCAATATTTATCTAGCTCGGAACCTGGTGTTCCACGCAGGCACGAAGCATATCGAGGTGTGTTATCCCTTGATCTGAGAGTGCGTTCAGGCTGAAGATGTCGACCTTCAACATATCAACACGAATCTTCAGACAACTGTCATCTTCACCAAAGCCCTAGGAGTATAAAGTGTCTGCAATTCATGTTAGACCTTGGATTGACGATCCTTGATTTCCCAAGCTTGAGGGGGAGTACAAGAGAGAACCGGATACCGTCCAAACCGGGTAATGGCCAAAGCGGACATCAACCGAAAGGAGCCAACCCAAGTTGAGCTTGAGGAAGCGTGTTGAGAATCAAGCTCAACCTAGACTAGTGTGTGAACACACCTTTGAGAATCTATGAGCACTCAAAGGTCAAAAGTCACACCACTACTCTCTACACATTAACTATGTGTCATAGAATCATATTCTATGACACATAACTAATGAGTTTCCACATTCCCCATGACCCATGAGCTTCGGTAGTTAATGAATAGAGAGGGCGACTATATAAAGCACCCTCCTCCTACTTTGTAATCCGTCAGTTAAATCTCGTTTGTAATATACAATTTTCTTGAGTATTCTATTTTCCATTATCCTATCCTATCTTGTGTCTCTCTCCTCTCCTCTTCTCAAACACACATACACACACAACACATCTCTAACCTATTCCGCTGCACAAAATCACCATCGATTCATTACATCTATCAACGGATGTTAAGCCCATATAACAATGCCACTACTGGATGAATCTGAATTACGCGCTTTGCATAAAGGAAGAAATCGATAAATTATTGAAAATCAAATTCATTCGTCCTATCAAGAAGGCGACTTGACTGATTCCAATTGTCGTAGTACCAAAGAAGAAGGGAAAAATTCGGGTGTGTGTTGATTACAAAAAATTAAATGCCGTAACTGTCACCGACACATTTCCTCTACCATTCACGGATGGGATGCTGAATGTTGTAGCCAGCCATGAGATGTAAAACTTCTTAGATGGGTTCAACGGCTATAACCAAATTCGAATGCACCCTAACGATCAGGGGAAGATGACGGTCTTCACGGACAGGGGTGTGTTCATCGTCGTCGTAATGATGTTCGGTCTGAAAATTGTGCCGACTACATTTCAAAGAATAATCACAGAGATATTCGGCGAGTACATACTAACCTTTATGCAGGTATTCCTTGATTTGCGGGTTATGGCACAGGGAGCAAAAATCTGCGGCACCTGCGATTATGTTTAGAGAGATGTAGATCGGCGAGGCTCAGCCTCAACTCGGTCAAGTGTGCATTCGGCGTGACAAGTGGCGCACTCTTAGGCCATATAGTGAGCAGCGAAGGCATCGCGATGGAACCAAGGAAAATTATGGCAATAATCGATGCGCGGACCCCGAAAAACGCAAAGGCACTGAGTCGATTCTTAGGTCAGATCTGATGGCACAACGGAATGCTACGTCACCTCGCCGACTTCGCAACGCCTTTACACGCGACGGTACATCACATGCCGTTCAAATGGAATGAAGTTAAGGAGAAGGCATACTAGGCATTGAAAGCCATGTTGTCGCAAGCACTTGTCGTCCAACTCTCGGATTGGCACATTCCACGTTGTCGTGAGGATTTTCGGCTATGGTGAGAAAACTGAGTGGGACGAATAAAACAGAGATGTGCAACATTGCATATGCACTTAATAAATTTGTAAATAGGAATAAGAAAAACAATGTATAAGGAAAGGGTAAAATATAAGGTGCTAAAAGTGCACTACGAAGTTCGTGAAGTACAAAGGTAATGTGCACTTAGATGCATATGCACATGTAGACTAAGGGGAGTGCATGGAAGTAAGGGTGTAATAAGTAGAGGGCATGATGGTGTGTGTGAAAATGAGAGGAAGGGAGTTAAGGCCCCATCAATCTCTCCTCCTAAGATCAGGGCAAATATTCCCCTTTGAAAATAGTGGAATATTTGACCTCTCCTTTTGTAATGAGCCTCACCCCTTTCTACTATAAAAGGGGGTAAGGGGTCACCATTGAGGGGATCACCATTTTGTCGTTAGAGGTAGACCGTTAGTGTTTTCTTCTTCATCTTATCCCTATTTCGTTTTAGGGTTTCGGTTTTAAGTTCCCCTTTAATATCATTTTCATTTCTCTCAATTAGGGTTTAGTTCTTCTTCCTATCTAGTTAGGTTTTCTAATTGTGCTTGAATTCGGCCTATATGGCCTCGGTTGTAATCATATTGTGGCTTTGTGCCTCGTAATGGAATTTGTTTGATGAACCTTGTCTCGATCTAGCTCTTTATCTTTCTAATCTTTGCACATTGTTCATCCCCTTTTGTGCTCGGATGCTTGGTTAAGCTCCCATTTCCCCCCTTCTTTTACTCCCTAGTCCAAGACCCTCGTAGTCCCGCCCAAGCCGACACCACGCGTAGATTTCCGGGACATCGTGTTCGTCAACGCATGCGACATCGCAATTGGCAGTGCGTTAATGCAGCTCACTGAGCTGAACTGGTATCATTCGGTTTACTATACAAGTCAAAAGCTCTCAGTAGTCAAGTGCAATTATTCGACGATAGAACGCGAGGCATTAGGTATGATTTACAACATAAATAAGTTTTGACACTACCTACTTGGCCGAAAGTTCGCATCTCACATGAACTATGCCGTCGTACGCTACTTGGTATCAAAGCAATCCCTCATGGGTAAATTAGCCAGATCAATGTTGTTGCTTCAAGAATTGGAATTTGATATCCAGCATAGGCTGGGAACCCAACACGCCATTGCCGATTATTTAAGCCGGATCAAGAAAAAAACAAAAGCATTAACCACAAAACCACTCCCCGCTGAATCAACCTCGTGGGAGGGACCCCACTCCCAATAAATAGGTGGATGCTTTAATGTACCATTATTGTACCCCTCACGGGTAAATTAGCAAGATGGATGTTGCTTCAAGAATTTGAATTTGATATCTATTGGGAAACAGGTCCCTCCGGATGGGAAGGAAGAAGAACAGTGCCGATGAACAAACTCGGTCGTGGCCAATAGGCCGAGGCCGAAACCGGATGAGGAGTACCCGGCTACGGAGAGCCGGATGGTGTAGACCCGGTATGAACCAGATGAGGAGTACCCGGCTACAGAGAGCCGGATGGTGCAGGCCCGGTATGAACCGGATGAGGAGTACCCGGCTACGGAGAGCCGGATGGTACAGACCCGGTGAGAACCGGATGAAGAGACATATTCGTAAATATGTTTTTGAGAGCCCATCGAGGCTACATTTGTAAATAGTCGAAAAGTCATATTAGTATAAATATGATTTAGGGCAAACTTTTAGTAACTATCATGGTTGTCATTCTTCCTTGTTGGTGCAAGAAGAAGAGAGAGCACGCAATAGTGGACAGAGAGAGAGAGAGAGAAAGAGGTTGTTGCCTCTGTTGTAACCGCCGCCTGTGGCGAAGATCGTGAGCACGAGGTCGTTGCCTTCGTGGACTCACTGTTTTGTACATTCTTACATAGTGACAGTTTGCAGCTTGTGGACTGTCGTGGTTTTTCCCCTAGTTTGGGGTTTTCCACGTAAACCTCCTGTGTAGTGTGTGTGTATCTTCCTCTCCTTTGTGTCGTGTTTTATTTCCCGTTTTCTGTGTATCATTCTAAGCTCGGTTGTGGCCGAGCATTGCGCATAAGGAACGTTGGGTTCCCGTTGTTGTTGCTTCAAGAATTGGAATTTGATATCCAGCATAGGCCGGGAACCCAACACGCCATTGCCAATTATTTAAGCCGGATCAAGAAAAAAACAAAAGCATTAACCACAAAACCACTCCCCATTGAATCAACCTCGTGGGAGGAACCCCACTCCCAATAAATAGGTGGATGCTTTAATGTACCATTATTGTACCCCTCACGGGTAAATTAGCAAGATGGATGTTGTTGCTTCAAGAATTTGAATTTGATATCCAGCATAGGTCAGGAACCCAACACGCCATTGCTGATTATTTAAGCTGAATCGAGAAAAAAACAAAAGCATTAACCACCAAACCACTCCCCGCCGAATCAACCTCGAGGGAGGGACCCCACTCCCTATAAATAGATGGATGCTTTAATGTACCATTATTGTAACCATGATTGTATATTACCGTTTTTAACTGGAAAAAAAGGGTATTCATAACTATTTAAAGACCTTTTGCATGCAAGCACACAACCCAAGAAAGAAAGTACTTACTGTTCACACGCGTGGTGCCATGGCTCGAAGAAACTTGGACATTGATTTCCCTCGCCAAACCACACAAAAGGAAGGCCTGAGCATTGTACCAAGTATTTCATGCACAGATGAATGAAGAGCTCAAAGCAGAAGACCCCCTCCATCCTCTACTCTCTGCACGAAGTTAACCCCTCTACAAAGCCCGACCCTCTCATCGCCATGGCCATCGACATTCCTCCCACCCTTAAACAGTGGCTCATTGACCACGGCTTAGCAGGCTACATTAGAGTCGTCGAAGAAAAACCCCACCCCAATGCCCACAACATCAACGCGAAAATGAATGTTGACACCATCACCAACACCATGATCAGAAAAAAGTTGGGCTTGAGTCCACTTGGAGATCGATTACTTAGTTGGAAGCTCTATTCTCTAGCCTAAGGCCAACCTTGTATTCTTTCTCTATATTTAATTGATTGTTTAGCATTGTTGTGTCCGGTGTGCTGTGTGAGAGTTTGTTTGGTCTATCCGATTGCGTTCACAATCGTCTCCCTGTCTTTTGTGTCCAGGAAGGTGTCATTTCTTCCCTCATATGTTCTGTGCATACCTACTTGAGTCTACGAGCCCATGTGCTCAGTAACAGACTCCGGCTACCGAGTCGGATAGTTCACCGCAAGCTTAGTAGCCAGTCATTTTTAGGCTCCTTGGTCCAAGACCCCAGTGGTCCCACCAACTCCGACCCGCAAGCCGCGGATTTCCGTGACAACTTAAAAGCACTCATTTACCATTGTGGTTTCCAATTGGTGCCAAAGGTCGGTCCGAATGATGTGTTGGGAGTGAGCATGGACAAACATAACAAGACCCTACCCATAGAGGTGATCAATGTAGAATCCCTTAAGTTAGATGATGCACTCATGGATTTGCAAACCAAGTATCGCACACTCTTAAGAAAAGGAGTCAATAAGGGTATGTGTGTGACTAGGTATAGTTGTCATCGTACTGGGACATCTCGACACACGTCTAATTCAACTTGATGACGTAGCTGCACACCCCGATGTGGGTGTACATTTCACGTGGATGTTAGAATGAATGACGGGATTGACAATGGGACCATGACCATTTCAATATATGGACCTCATAGTGGTCATGTACCATGTAGTAGGTCAGATGTGTACCATTTGCCAACACAAACCGATGTCATAAGTTGTTGTAAAGATGACCTATTTGATGTTGGGTGTGCAAAGCATGTGGCGCGGATGAGCATGCATAAGGAAGCATATCATAAGTCCAAGGCTAGTCCATTAGAACTTGTTAGCTATCGATTCTTTATGATACCAAAGGAGGTCCATAACATGGTAAATAGGTTAAAAATCGGGAGTGCCATGTCAGAGGTTGATTGGTCTTTGATGATGCAAGATGCCTATGCACTACAAGATCTTGGGAAAGTGGTTCATGTTCAACCCTACTTGCCTGGTGAACCGAGATCTCTCGCCAAGCAACCAGTTATCTTGATACTTCAAGATCAATGGATGTTGGAAATGTGTGAGCGGTTGACCCTAAACAATTTCTTGGGCAATCGACTTGACATTTAAAACAAACCAATTCGAGCTACCATTATATGCAATTGTTGCCCCCAACACCATGGGAATTGGGATCCCGTTATGGTACATGCTTTGTAGTTCTGATAAGGGGTCAAACCATGAGCAAGTTGCCTTAGAAACTTGCTTGAGAGTCATATTCACAAGGATGCCCACGGTGAGGCTAAATGAAATAGTGATCGATAAACGTTGTACATCATATAATGTCATAACTAATGTGGTTGCAACAGACCATCAATCTTGGATTGTTGCAAATGGGCAAAGGTCGCAAAGACATTGGTGACTTTTGTTGTGTTAGTTTCACACCAAAAAATCATGAGTGGAGAACTTGTTGCCAAAAGTAAGTGCAATTGAGAGAACCCATCTTTATCAATGAATGTGCCAACTCATGCAATGCATTACTGAATCCGCACTCAATGTGATGTGTGAGGAGTTAAAGTTAGAATATGCAGACAAGCCTGGTGTTTTGCAATATATAGGAGGATGGTGTGGTTTGACATGTGCACGGAGGAAACTTTGGCCCAAGTTTGGTAGAATGTTAAACTACAGACATGTTGAAACTACCAATATTGTAGAAATACATTGGCAATTTATCAAGTATACTACCTTGAGAGGAAGAATAAACCGATAATTACCAACCTTGTGCATGTCTTAATTGGGGACAGTGAAACTGGCACTTGCATCGGTGGAACGGTCGTAGAGTGGTACAAGCAACGATAAGAAATATGTGAGAGTGGTTGATTTTTACCCCGTGCAAATTGTAGGGATCAAAGTTCCCGACTTAAAGAGGCTGAGAGAATATTGGAAAGGTATGTCGACGGTACTTCCACAATGCACATTGTGGATGAGGCCCGATATTGGTTTAGAATCTTGAGCATGATGACTCCCACTCTATGGTATAATGTCTCACTCCAATGTTCATATTGTGATTGCCAAGACCTTGCAAGTAAATGTAAGTATTTCTAACATTCACCGAGATGGAATCTAACATCCAATAGATTTCTACTGGGGATCATCAGAGCATGGGATGTAATCAAGATTTTTTTACACAAGGAGATGCCTAACACGTGGGATGGTTGGATGAATCAACCGCTTTTGGCTAATTCTCTCGTCCGGGATTCTATTGGAAATGTATTGGGCCTTAGACCTCGTCTTGCATGGGGAAAACTTGACAATGGGCCAACAACATCAGTAGGATCCTGGATTCATTTTCAGAAGATGCTAGAAAGTGGATCGGCTTAAGCAATTACACTCGATATATGGGGCGAAGACAATGACAATGGATATTTCAATAGCCTTCTCTCAGGCCTCAACGCGACTTCAACCAATGCAGAAGCATATGTGGTTTAGTTGCCTTACAAATGGCATGATGCTCTTTGTTAAAGGAATTTCTACATACAGGTGTATTTTTTATTTCCATATTCAACAGGATAATAAATTGCAGCCTTATACACCCTCTGATAATTTGCTACAAAACCTACTCGTTGTTCCAGTTAGGGTGATTACCAAAACTGGTAAGAAATGGCTCTTGGATCCACAACCGTCAATAGCCCATTTGTGGGATATGCTTTGGTTATATGCACGGCAACCAGTTAATAAGCTAATGTGGGACTTAGGGGGATGGTCTTGGACTAGTCCCATGATGGATCCAATGCAGAAAGTTCCGTTTTTTAGTATACTGTGAATTTTGGTAGAAACTTACTCATGTCTAAGAATATTCTAACTCCTGTGGCTCAAAAGCACTGGAATAAGTGGGGTGTTTCAAGCAATCATTTGAAGGCTTATTGGAAATGGATTTGGTCTTTTAGGGGACCAACAAAATACACTCTCTTCAGATGGCTTTTACTACATGTAGCACTACCAATAGGTCAGTCTTTGAAAGGAAACGTGGCACCCGTTCTTAGACAATGTAGTTATATTGTGGTGACTTGCAGGAAATTACCAAGCATGCTCTCTGGTCCTGTTTACTAGCCCAACAGGTATGGAATAAAGTTCTTTCTTTATTCCTGACAATTAATGCAGGTTGCCTATTCTCCTGGGGATCAGCGGTATGGGGGGTTCTCCATTCTAGTCTCTTATTGTATGAGGCAGATGATGCTCTAGAGGCTAAGACATTCATCAACAAGCATCTAATATATGTCTCCCCTTTTCAGCAACCTCAAAAGCAAATGCATGCATCCCATGTATGGAAAACAATATCCACGGTTACATTATGGACCTTTTGGAAGTATCGGTGCAAAAGAGGATATGATTCCATAATTCCCTTTCTCTCAGATATATTGCCAGAATTATGGGAGAGCTTATTGGCGGCAGTGCGTGGGCAATATGACAATATGTCGGGCTCTCCGGAGGTTGTTCTTAAGAAAAGGAAAAAATTACAGCAGTGATAGAGGAAGTTGTCTCAGATATTCACGGTGTCCTCTCAAGGACCAATCTGGAGATATCATCACCCCTGGCCCTTCCCCTGATTATCCTGTTTGTATATAACACTCTCTAATTGTACAATTTGTAGCCTTTCAACGTTTTTTTCTTAATACTAATAAAGGAAATCTTTTTGGAAAAAAGACGAAGTAAATGTAAATATTTACTCGGCATCCGAAGATTATTAAGAGGCACATGCCACATTTATGTGGCTCGTTCCCTTTTATGGATCACATGACCCAAATGCGCATGGACCACAATATAGAAATAGAAGTGGAGACAGAGATAGAAGGAGTTGGGGAGACAAACCCCACAACATCAGAGATGGAATCATGTAAGTCCAAAATACAAATGGTTGAGGAAGCTATTCAATGTCTCAAGCAAGGGTAGGGTCCTTCGATCATGCAACTATTTTGGAATGTATGTACAAACATAGGAAGATGTGACTGAAAAGGTGCATCACGTTAGTGCACCGAAATCAACCAATGAAGAAGATGGCAGATCAATAAGTCGCAACCAACAAATCGGTGCCAAAAGAAACACAACAATAGACATCTTGCAATAACTTATTGGTAGTTCCCCAAACACTTCCAAATCCTACATGGGAAAACTATAAAGAGGTACAAGTCGGGCTAGGAGGTGATTGCCAATATGTGACCAGGAGAAGACTTCAAGGGACTTGATTGTTACATGTTGTAAAAATTGTGGTTGCATTTTGCCATCATCCTGACATGAGCCATAATCTTAATATGTAACATGTGTATTCATATTCCATTTTAGGGTTTTTGGCTTGTATTATTCCCATTGTCAACATTTGACAGAGCCAAGCTCTTGGTGGTAGAGGTTATCAGACAACGGGGCTCCCGGTGACAAGGTTGGGCTCCTGGTGACAGAGGTTGTCAGACAACGAGGCTCCTTGTGACAGAGTTGGGCTTCGGGTGACAGAGGCTATTAGATAGCGGGACTCCTTGTGATAGAGTCAGGCTCTTGATGACAGACGTTGTCAGCTTTTTATCCACATCGAACGGTGCAGATCGCACATGCCCTCAACTAAGCAACCTGCATAGTCTGTGCCCATGATTCCCTCACTTGCCCTCTTTAATGTTTGGTAGCAGTTTGTAATGGCTTTACATTGTTACAACTTACAAGATGCCCCTCTCCATATCATATACATACATTATTACATATATAGGTTATGTAGGTAGAGATTCTAGAGAAGACTAAAGTTCTCTAAAGATTAATAGCTTTGCCAAGATGTCCCTCTCCCTACGAGGCAGGTAGGTAGGAAGGTACAAGAATGAATAGGAAAACCCTAATAGGTACACAATGAGTTGGAAAACCCTAATATGTAGGTAGGTACAAGAATGAATAGGAAAACCCTAATAGGTACAAGAATGAGTAGGAAAACCCTAATAAGTACAAGAATGAGTAGGAAAACCCTATTTCACAACAAAGAGAGAGTCATGAAATACTTGGGATGCAAGGAGAAAATGGTGACTTCTTCTTCTTCTTCTTCTTCTTCTTCTTGGAGGAGGAGATGGAGATGGAGATGGAGATGGTTGAGAGAGAGAGAGAGAGAGACGTAGATTGAAGCTTTCCTGTGGGGCACAAGGCAATGGCGTATAACAGACAGACTGACAGACTGACAGACTGACAGACTCGGTCAAGGAATTGAGAACTTAAGAAACAGGACACCACATCATGGCTCACGTAATTCAGGTTTTCTCTTTTTGGCTTTATATTTTTTGCACTATAAATGATTGGAGCTCTCCCGTGGGGCACAAGGGAATGGCGTATAACAGACAGACAGACAGACTCGGTCAAGGGATTGCGAACTTGAGGAACAGGACACCACACCATGGCTCATCTAATTCAGGTTTTTTCTTTTTACTTTATACTTTTTGCACTATAAAGGATTTGATCGCCAAAGAAGACAAAACAACAAAAACCAGAATAACAGAATCCATAAGCTACTAATATAATAGAGACATTGAGGGTTATTAATCCTCCATTTAATCATTACTGTAATCTCTTCTCATAATTGGCTTCTTGATTGGATTGGATTTGATTTGGTTCAATCAATCTTCTCATAATTGGCTTCTTGATTTGATTTGATTAGGTTCAATCTATAATGGAGCTTCCATCTCCAACCTTATCAATCCTATTGTCCAAAGATGCCCTGCTTTCGCTGCTGCTCGTGTTCGTGGCTTCGCTCCTCTACAGTCTCTGGGGAGCATTCGGCTCGAATTGGTGGAGCCAGCGCCGGATAAGGCGGATGTTTCAGTTCCAAGGTATACCGTGCCTCCCGGGCCGATTCATCTATGGAGACCTCCCCGAATTGGTCGAGCTCGGGAAGGAAGCCCAAAAATTGCCCATGCCAGAGATCACCCATGACATCACCTCCCGAATCCAGCCCCACCTCCATGTCTGGAATAAGAGATATGGTAATAATCTCCATGACAGTTTTGCTTAAGCCTTCTATTCTCTAACCTCCCTTTTTACAGGATTAAGAATTCCCCTTTCAATCACTGATTGCATAAGTTTATTGTTATCATAAGCATCATTACATGGTATGATCCTTGTTCAGGTAAGCCATTTGTATATTGGAATGGATCTCGAGCTCGATTCACCCTAACCCACCCGCAACAAGCCAAGGAAGTGCTCTCCACAAAATTTGGCCACTACAGAAAGGCTAAAATAAGGCCAGACGCCAAAGATTTGATCGGGGGAGGATTGGTGGGACTTGAGGGCGAGAAATGGGCTCAGCATCGCCGTATCATGAACCCAGCTTTCTTCCACGAGAAGCTCAAGGTTGGTTTTCCCATTAATCTTGTTGTGCAATCCATGGTGAGATAAGGTAATATGTGAATGTGGAATGGAAAGGGGTAAATTTGTGTGATATTTGGACAGGTTATGCTACCTACAATGGCATCATGTACGAAGTTAGGGTAAATTCTATTATGAAAAGGATCACACTGTGTGATATTTGGACGGGTTATGTAGCCTACAATGGCATCATGTACGAATTTAGGGTAAATTCTATTATGAAAAGGATCACATTGTGTGATATTTGGACAGGATATGTTACCTACAATGGCATCATGTACAAATTTAGAGTAAATTTTATTATGAAAAGGATCACATTGTGTTATATTTGGACAGGATATGTTACCTACAATGGCATCATGTACAAATTTAGAGTAAATTTTATTATGAAAAGGATCACATTGTGTGATTTTTGGACAATCCATGGTGAGATAAGGCAATATGTGAATGTGGAATGGAAAGGGGTAAATTTGTGTGATATGCACAGGGTATGTTGCCTACAATGGCATCATGTACGAAGTTAGGGTAAATTCTATTATGAAAAGGATCACATTGTGTGATTTTTGGACAGGTTATGTTACCTACAATGGCGTCATGTACGGCTACAATGATGGAGCAATGGAAGCTTGGCCCAGTAGCACAAGGCCACGGTATAGATGTCCATACTGAGTTCAAGCGCTTAACCGCAGATATCATTGCTCACACGGCTTTCGGAAGCAGCTATGCAGAGGGCAAGCGTGTCTTCGAATTGCAACATGAACAGCAAATCATAGTGAATAAAGCATTTAACACTGTCTACATCCCGGGGATGAGGTATTTTAAGAAGATTTATCTCACACACATATATCAAGCCGTATCAGTTGTTCTTTGGAAATTTAAATAGATCAGGATGCCGCTGCATTTATGTCTTTTGATATTTTTTCTTTTCCGGATATATTGCTTGATTTGCTCGAATGTATTGCATACAAAAAATGGATGCAGATTTATTCCAACTGCATTCAATCGTTATCGTTGGAAGCTGAACCGCGAGATCAATGGAATCCTCACGAAGCTCATCAAAGGCCGTTTAGATTCGGCGGCCAAGATGGGCCACGGACCAGATTCATATGGCACAGACTTACTTGGCCTCATGATGGCATCTAACCAAGGGGAGCTCAAGGGCAACCAGCAGAACCTGTTAAGAATGGGTATCCCTGAAATCATCGGAGAATGCAAGACTTTCTTCTTCGCAGGCCATGAGACGACAGCCACGCTCCTCCCATGGGCATGCCTTCTGCTCGCAACACATCCCGAATGGCAAGATCGAGCGAGGGAGGAGATAGTTGCGCTATGTGGCAAGAGCCCGGATGTAATTCCTTCGATGGAGGCAATGAACCAAATGAAGATCGTAAGTAATAATGTTGAAGAAAGTTTAAACCCTAAAACACCTCTAACCCCGAAACCCTAATAAACCCCTAACCTCAAAACCTTGATAAACCCCTAAACCCTAAACCTTAATAGATCCCTAACCCCTGAACCCTAATAAAAACCCCTAAACCCTAAACCTTAATTGATCCCTAACCCCTGAACCCTAATAAAAACCCCTAAACCCTAATAAACCCCTAACCCTTGACTCATAAACCTTAATAAACCCCTAAACGCAAAACTCTAATAAACCCCTAACCCCTAACCCCCAAACATTAATAAACCCCCCTAAACCCGGTTCGACATAATTAGGGTTTGTTTGATTACCTATGTCTTGATTATTATGTATTCTTAATGGAAAATTTGAGCAGTCAAGACCAATCTTGGGTAATCTATACAATTGACAGGTGACCATGGTGCTGAATGAGACGATGAGGCTATACCCCCCGATCGTGGCGATGACGAGGATGGTGGAGAAGGACACGAGGCTGGGAGGAGTGGAGGAGGAGGATACGGTGGTGATACCGGCAGGGACGGAGATAGGGTTGCCGGTGCTCATGTGGCATCATGAGGTGGAGTATTGGGGGCACGATGCAGATGAGTTCCGGCCGGAGCGGTTTGAGGGAGGGGTGGCCAAGGCGTGCCAGGTGTCGGGGGCGTACCTCCCGTTCTCCACGGGGCCGAGGGTTTGTATCGGGCAAGGGTTCGCGATGATGGAGGCGAAGATGGTGTTGGCCGCCATCCTACGGAGCTTCCGCTTCCATTTGTTGCCCTCGTACCGCCATGCCCCCGCCATTGTGGTCACCTTGCAACCACAATTCGGGATGCAGATCACCTTCACCCATCTTAACTAGTGCCTCTTCTCTCTCTCTCTCTCTCTTAATCGGAAATGTATGTTATTCAAACAAGATGATAATAGAACCGTTGCTATCTCCACTTACTTCATTAGTAGCTATATGGCAAGGTAACCCCTCTCAAGTGTTGTAATACTAGATTTTGTCGAGTATGTATATTATGGCAAGGTAACCCCCCTCAAGTGTTGTAATACAAGATGCTCTCGCTCTTTCTCTCTCTGTCTCTTTTTTTTAATCGTAATTAGCTTACCCTAGTGGTAAGTTGTTACAACGCATGTATTACATCTTGGTTACAAAATCTAATTTTCTCACCTCTCTATTACATATCTCTTAATTCACTAGATGCCATTGTGGGCAGTATGGGTTGAACCCATGAACTCATGATCTCCATTGGGCAACATTACCAATTGGGGTACATCCTTCCTAGCTTTCTCAGTATCTCTCTCTCTCTCTCTCTCTCTCTCTCTCACTCATAATATTTGACCTCCGAAGTCGATAATAAACTCTCTGTCTTTGTCTCTCCCCTCCCCCCTTTAGCCATGCACCTTCTATGAACATCATATTGTTTTTAGGGATACTCGTTATGTACAACTTTTATATATGTATGTATGTGTAGAGCATGGTTGTTTATGTGTACCCGTATTTAACATTTAAATACGTATAGTACCTCATAATTTGCATAGCATGTACTATACCTCAATGTTGTTCAGTCAAATATCATGTACATTTTTCCAATCTGATATTTAATGTACATTTGAATAAACAAGTATAATACGTATTTATAAAAAAACGAAAGTAAAATCCCATAAAAAAGCAAAAGAAAAAAATAGATTTTAGTGAAAAAGAACAGAAGAGATGACGAAGAAAAAGAAGAAAAAGAGAGAAAAGAAGATAGAAACTTGTCTTGACTTTGACTGTGATAATCACAGAAGATAGAAGATGAAGATGAAGATAAGAGAGAAGAAGAGAGAAACAATGAGTGTGATAATCACAGAAGATAGAAGATGAAGATGAAGATAAGAGAGAAGAAGAGAGAAACAATGAGTGTGATAATCATAGACGATTCCAGAATCTAAGAAGGCATAATCGTAAATGATTACAATTTGAAATAGAACATCGTGATACACACTTACACCGATTTATAGAACAAGTGAATGTCAACATCCATATTATAAGTTTTTTAGCATGTGAACTGTTCAAATGTCTTATATGCAATTTAGGATGTAGAACTATAATGTATATCACAAAATTGTGTAAACATAGATGTTTTTACAATATTACAAATATTTTTTAGAAAGGTAAATAATTTTTAAATTCTAGAAGTATTTAACGTACTATACGTAAAATACGTATTTTATAAGTATTTAACCTATTAAAAAACGTATTTAACGTATTTTAAAATTGGGAGGTACTATACGCGTATTAATACGTTATATATGTATGGTATCTGCATTTTATTTAATGTACCTAACTCCCTTGGTGTAGAGATATACGTATTCTTTCTCTTGTAGTTTGGTCCCCAATATACATATTGTATCCATACTATATCTAACGTACCTAACTCCCTTGGTGTAGAGATATACGTATTCTTTCTCTTGTAGTTTGGTCCCAAATATTATGTCTTTCTAAATTAAAAAAACATGTTTTTTGAGTTCCTAATAATTGGATCATGGAAACTAGATTTCTCATCTACAAAATTATTAAATCTCGCTAATTCTGAGACTTTATTATGTACTCTACGATCTCGTAATTGAAAAGGAAATTAGAACCATGTGCTTATGATTCAACGCGTGTCCTAATCTGCTTTGACCTTTGTTGGCATATGTATGTATATGTTCCGATGCTCGCATGCCGAAGTCTAAATTTGAAGGAGTTTTAGTTTTGTAGCTCGATGTGAAAATGCCTTAGTTTTTTGGTTCCCGAGCATAGACATTGGGACACATTAAACATGAGCTACAAAAAGCTTGTTTGCCAATATAGATTCTGATCTAAAGATAATATTGAGTAATATATAGCTGTAGAGTTGCATTTGAAACCATTTTCGAGGTGACTCACCATTGCCAACCTAATCTTTTGGCAACATGCATGTGTTTTTGTTCATGACACTAGCTTTGAAAAACCATCAACCCACACTAGTGTTGTATATGCATAATTTGGATCCCGTGTCTTTTCATCAACTAAATCTGGTAGGATATTAGTAACACTTGAATGAAACATGATGAATGTTGTGATTTAGTTTTGGATTCCAAGATAACCGTATGCATGATTGATTATCAAATTAAAATGTAGGCCTTTGAAAAATCAAATAAATTTAAGTTCTTGAAGGATAGAATAGATCCATGTTCCTTCTTTGGCACCAATTGTGACACAACTACATATTCCACTAAAGCAACTTTTAGTTTGCTTCTTTTGATCACCATGCAACAACTCCAACAAGACAAACAATATAACCACCAGTTGACTTATGGATGAAAATGTCTTCCTATAATCAAAGTCTTTCCATCCTCATAATTGTATTGGGTGGGTTTGTCCATTGATCAAGGTTCATCTCAATGGTCTTTGATCGTGACCTAGTGTAAGTCAAGGCCACATCTTTTCTGTGCTTCATATGTAGTGCATCAACCTCTTAAAGTTTTAGGCCCTTTCATTGCGACTCACTTCAACAAACCTTGTGTTGAGCTCTTGCAATAAACTCTCGAACACTAGAGAATTCAAAGAGTTCTCTTTTGGGAACGTTATATAGGTGTGAACTCATACCACAATGGTTGACAAATTTTTCATGGGATTTCATCACGATAGAACTCCTAGAATTCTATTGTCTAGAGCTCTTGCACATGAAAAACCTCGTTTGTGAAGAATGTTTACATGATTCTTGGAAGAGGATGTAACTAGCAAAACTACTACTCATCTCGTTAGATGACATTGCTACTGTGGATGAGACGTTCTGTTAAGAGTATGTAGCTGGTCACAACCGGTCAACACGTACAAAATAAGAGGCACAAGAATCACGACAACCAAGAAACAACAAACACAGATATTTTAATGTGGAAAACCCTAAATGGGAAAAATCACGAGAGTCCGCAAACTCCAAAACTAGATCACTATAGTAGGAAGGATTACAATAGGAGACTCTAAGGCAACAACCTTGATCTCGTCTTCGTCTGATGATGGTTACAGACACTGTGATACACTCTACAACTCCATCTCCCTCAATAGCCACCACTATTCAACTATAATCACCACACTATCATAACTACTTGTCGTAACAATATTTATACTCATCTACATAGATGATTATTTACAAATATAGCCAGTCGTATTTGGTCGATTCAGCTATTAGCTGAATTGGTTATCGATCGATTATCGGTCAGTCGATTTTTCGGCTATTGACTTATTCAACTTATATCTCCAGTCGGTGCTAAATTGGCTCCTAGTGATCCGACTTCTTGTGCAAAATCCAAATTGTGTTCTTCCCATCTAGAGGGACCAGTTTTCCCAACACGTTCAACACTGGCCCTCCTGCTTGTTTATTTAACATCATGTGCAAGTTTGGTTACCCGAATTTAGGCCCGGCTCTAGTTTGTGGGAAGTCACTATGGTTCCACAAAATAGTATGACCTTGGCTCTTAAGCCCGCCACATTTAGAAAAGGTGCTAGACTTGCTCCCCAGTTTAAAGAATATCCAACTACCCTTTGAATTCCTCGAGCCACCATTGGTTTGCCAAAGCTCATGATGGATGGGAACCCCATGAAGTACCTCCTCTTTCATGCTTACTACCTTTTCTAGACCACCATGTAATTGATGGCCAAGCATGCAATGTGGGAAAGAATCCCCTCCAAGCTTGTCTAGAGTTAGGGGTAGGAACTAGGGCACAACTACAAGAACACTCACATGTCTTGATGTGGCATATGCAAAGGGGAGAAAGATGCCAAAATGCCAAGTTGCGCAAGAGGTTGGGGGTCAAAGAAAATGAGAGAATATGAGGATTAAAATAATATCAAAATATAGTTCAAATGATGAAAGTTATGCATTGGAACAACAAAGGTGAAGGGTTTGATATCCACTAAAGTGAGATGGAGGGGAAAATGATTTGGAATGCTTGAGTGAGGATGGGAAAATGTGTCATAAATATGAACATGATAATGCACTACTTTTATTTGGCAAAGGAGCTCCAAAATGCCATAAAATAAGTAAGACAACTCATTGTTGAGTTTGTATATTTAGGGATTCAAAAGTCCAAACTTCAACAAGAAACCATACTCCAGTAGTGAATCACAAGAGCACGTGGGAGGCCCACAATCACCAAGGCAACATGGTCATTGATAGACTTGCCACGTTGAGAATCAAGGATTAACCCCCCAACTCCTTGTTGGAGATTGAGACCGTAAGTGTGGAAACATGAACAACAACACGAGATGAAGAGCACCAAGTTTATGAGAAAGGATGCAAAGGCAACTTAAAAAAGACCAAGATCAAAGGAGAAAGACAGTGAGAGATAGACAAAGATGCACACAATGTAACAGTCTTATGTTAGGATTCTGTCCCTCCGAATGGGAGAAGTCGGTTGTCAATTCGGAGAATCGGTAGTCGAAATCGGGTCAGTCGACCGGATGGGCTAGCAAGTCGACTTGGTAGTCGACTGGATGAAGGAAATGAAGAATCGACTAGTCGGGTCGCCCAGATCGACCAGAGATAGACAATTTGGGGATCGATCATATTGGGTGGATGAACTAAGTGAAGGATAAGCCGATTAGTTGGGTTGAACGGATGGTCAATGAGATAGTCAGACTGACTAGATAGTCGACATAGGAGTCAACTAGTTGAATCGACTAGACTATCGACTTGTGGGTTGAACAGTCGAGTTGACTAGTCAACCGGTTAACTATTATTACTATTATCCAATAATAACTTATTCCCATCTATAAATATGTGGATCTAGGGAAAAGTTTATAAGAGGTTTTTGGTGTAGAATTGTGTAGAGAAGAAAAACAAGAGAGAGTGAGGGAAGGTATAGTGAGATATACTTGCCGTCAAAACCCTAAGTAATGGATACTCTATTTTGTAGAGTTTTGTAGTCTGATTTTTTGTCTTGTATATCTAATATATAGTGAAAGTCTATTGCCCCGTGGTTTTCCCTTGTTTTTTAGGGTTTCCACATAAAAGAGTGTGTATTGTGTATTTTGTTTTTTAATTGTATCTTTTAGTCTATCTTTCTCGGAAATCTATGGTCCTAACCTTAACAAACTGGTATTAGAGCAAGAGGTGCAAGGAGGGAAGGAGGTGTGAGTGGAAGATCTTCCTGTTCACGAGGTGTGGGTAGATCCTGAACAGGAAGGTAGTGGCCACCATCAAACAATGTGTAGACGTGAGTGTCCTACAACATGGTGCTAATGACACAAATGCCTATGACCTGTAGCACAAACTGTTAGGCTTGTATGAAAGGAAGAATGCCCTCAACAAAGCTTCTCTGATGAGAAAGATTTTGATACTGAAGTATAGAGTTGGAGAAAGCATTGTGATACACATTAATACCTTTATGGGTTTAGTGAATCAACTTGCAGTGGCGATGTTTCCGTTAGACGGTGCTCTATAGGCCATACTAGTGTTGTGTACCCTGTCGGATAACTGGGAGAACCTGATGGTGTCTTTTATTGCTTTGTGCCAAGAAGAAAATATGTCTTTACAAGTGGTAAAGACAAGTATCCTAAACAAGGAGACAAGAAGGAAGGACATGTTGAATATGGGATCGGCTACAACTTATTTCCAAACACAAACGAGGAAGACAGAAAATTGAAAATAACAGAAAATGATGCACTAACACAGAGACATAAGATATTAATGTGGAAACCCTGGAATGGGAAAAAAACCACGGGAGTTTGATCAATTCGGCTATTATCCGAATCTGTTATCGGTCAGTTGATTTTTCGGCCTTGGTCAAGTTGGCTATTGGCCGATTCAGCTTTTCTCACAAATTGGTACTTAATCGACTCCATCCGATTCGGCTTGTGCTTTCTTCCCATCCTAATGAAAATGTGGCACAATATCCCAACAGAGGAAGAAGCACAGAAGTCCACAAAAGAGAGACAAGTCTCATGCTAGATACAAGTCCAGAGGAAAAATCACATGTTTTTATTGAGGAAAACGCAGACACTTCCAAAAAGATTGTCGACACCTTAAGAAAGACAAAGGTGCTTCGAACGATGTCGAACCTAGAAAGATTTCTAAGGAGAAGGGTACTTTAGCCATAACTACCAGTGAAGAAGAGCTCTTGTTCATTTGTGAGCAAGTGAATGTAAACCTTGCAAATGAAGAGTGCACTTGGGTGATTGACTACGGTGCATCGTTCCATTTAACTCCTGCAAGAGAACATTTCTCATCTTATAGAGCCAGTGACTATGGCTATGTAAATATTGGAGATAATGGAGGATGCAAGATCATTGGTATCGTGAGTGTATGTTTGACAATATCAATTGGTTGTAGGTTGATCTTGAAGGATGTGTGACATGTATCAGATGTCAGGCTAAATCTGATATCAACTGGAAGATTGGACAATGAAAGCTATAGTGGTAGTTTTCAAAGTTTTATGTGGGAGTTTTGTAAGGGAAATCTCATAGTGGCCTGAGCACAAAAACGAGGCACATTGTATGTCATGCATGCCAAGTTGTGCAAGGATGAAGCAAATGTGACAGTCGACTCAAATGGTGAGCTATGAAATAAGAGGTTTGGTCACATGAGCAAGAAAGGCATGCATATTCTGACTGAGAAGGGACTTCTTCTAGAAGTAAAAGGGATACACTTGGAGAAATGTGTAAAGCAACACAGAGCTGCATTTCACTCAAGACCACCAAAGAGAAAAGAACGTGCACTAGAATTAGTCCACATGGATGTTTGTCATGTGGATGCTCAATCACACTGTGGTGGACAATATTTTGTAACATTCATTGACGACTACAACAGAAAGTTGTGGGGTTCCGTGCTAAAGTCAAAAGACCAAGTGTTGTCGGTCTTTGAGGAATTTCAGGCCAGAGTTGAAAGAGAGTCTGGAAGAAAGTTGAAGGCTATTAGGACTGACAATGGTGGTGAGTACAGAGAACAATTCGAGGAGTATTGCAAGACACAAGGCATAAGACACGAATATACAGTGCCTAAGACCCCTGAATTGAATGGTCTAGTAGAGAGGATGAATTGAACAATAATGGAAAGAGTGAGGAGCATGGTTGTTGAGAAACGAATCGTTAATTCACAAGGAAAAGAAAACTCTAAAATACACAACTTGGAGACACAGAAAACAGTGTACACAGATTTAACATGGAAACCCTAAAACGGGAGAAAACCACGGAGAATGGAGCTTCATTATGCAATGGATATAGAAATGATGAGATCAGAGTACAACACTCTCTACACAGAGTGTCACAGCCACACAGGGCTCTTGGCGTATGCTGTTATAGAACACAACAATGGCACCGCTCCCTCTCTCTCTCACCTACTCTTGTTCACACACCTCTTTGTGACTATCTACAACACTATCTTTTTGTTCCTCTTTTTTTTTCTCTATGATACATTGTTTGCCCTAGGTGTATTTATACTAATACACAATCTTGGCTATTTACAAATGTAGCCCCTACTACACATCACTACTATTATTACCTATAATAATAAGTACCCATCATCCGACTCTAGTGTCGATTGTCTAGTCGGTCTTGTCTTTGACTTGGATCTCCTTTCTGTCGACTCTCACAGTCGGGGGATGTGGACTCTAGTCGATCCACATTAGGTTTTGTGATGACCTATACCTATGTAGGGGGAGCAATGTCATGGCTATCGAGATTGCAAAAGGTTGTGGCTTTGTCGACCATAGAGGTAGAATATATGGTTGTGGTAGAGGCCGGAATGGAGCTGATATGGATTAAGAGTTTTCTCAGTGAACTAGGAATGAAGCAAGAAAGATTCCTACTCCACTGTGGATGAACCAAGTGAAGGATAGGTCGACTAGTCGGGTCTACCAGATGGTCAATGACAAAGTCTACTAGTCTGACCAATTGGATAGTCAACATAGGAGTTGGCTAGTTGAATTGACTAGATTGTTGACTTGTGGATTGAACAGTTGACTCGACTAGTGGGCCGATTAACTATTATTATTATTATTATTCAATAATAACTTATTCCCATCTATAAATATGTGGAACTAGGGCAAATTTTATAAGAGGTTTTAGGTGTAGAACTATGTAGAGAAGAAAAACAAGAGAATGAGGGAAGGTATAATGAGATAAAACCCTAAGTGGTGGATACTTTGTTATGTAGAGTTTTGTAATTTGATTTTTCCTCTTGTATATATGATATATACTGAAAGTCTATTGGAGTGAAAGTATGTGAATGGAAACATTATTCTAACTAACATATAGCTAAAGTGACCACAACTAAGTAGTTTTTTTAAAGCTAATATTTAGTGGGAAAATCTTAAAGATACATATAATTTATTATGGGGAGGGAAATATTACCATTTATGGTGCACATTTTAGTCGGTCTTTATTTGAGATCACATTTTGATAATCCCTAAAATTGCCAAAATATGCAAATTACATGCAGCTTTTTGCATCACTAATTAGTTATGTCAAGGACACATCTAATTGTTCGCATTCATGTGCTTTCACCCAGTGCCCCATGGGTTTCCATTGTTTTTTAGGGTTTCCATGTAAAAGAGTGTGTATTGTGTATTTTGTTTTTTGTTTTCTATCTTTCTCGAAAATCTACGGTCCTAAGTTTAATATCTTATTTCAAAAACATGTTTACAATACAAGAATAGCACAATCAACATCATCATGAACTAGGTTACAAGACCAGTTATATACTAATTGGGTTAGGGCAACTACCCTTAAACATATTTACATAATTGTCCTAAATCGAGCATATTCAAAAGGACAATGTGGATATGGACATTATACACCTACATTCGACACTCCCCCGTAATGGGCGTATACACTAAACACGTTCGCATTCATAAGTAGAAGGATTGTGTATTCCACTTATAGATTCCTTTTATAATCTTGCGATTTTAGGCAATTTTCAAAAACTTGATACGCCAGTATCACAAGTTTTAAATAGCATATAAGATTTGTTGATATTTTAAGATTTAAGAAGCGTCAAAATGAACATTTCTAAAATTGAATATTTTTTCAATAAATGTTTAAACGTTCACGGTCTGCAGTTATGAAATGTAGTTAAGGTTAAAAAAAGCACAATGGTTAACTCAAGGCACAAGTTAAGATTAATGGTTTCACCATCTTAAGAAGATGTAGGTTCCATAAATGGAAGTGACATCTATTGTTAGACTTGAAAATGTTTTAAGTATGAGAGGTAACATTATAATCCTTAGTGTTAGCATTTATAAATTTAGTGCTCATCAACATCCATAAATTCACAACTCAAGAAATGTAGACAATATTCATAAACAATTTTGATAGATTCACAACTCCAAAAATTTAGAAAATATTCATAAACTATCAAAACTGTCACACTTAGGCATGAACATTAATATATCAAATTGAATATATCACATAGTTATCAAGGTATCCACACTGCTCTCCTCTTCTTCCTTTTGAGAACTCCCCTACAAAATTTGTGCAATTAGTATCTACTCCACATAGGCTAGTAACAATAGGGTTCTCAAATAACTCCTTGACAAAATCAATAAGCTCCCTAGGTTCGCCAGCTAAAGGAGGAATAGGTTCATGAGATGTAAATTGAAAATGTTAAGGCTTTAATCCTCATGTTAATGAAACTCACTTGCTCATCATCCTTTTTAAGTGCAACAGTATTTTTGAATAGCTTCCATGCTGATGTAGATGTAGTACACATTGACAATTAAAAATGAAGATTGCTTTAGCTAAACATAAACTATATTGATTTCTAAAGGCATAGCAAACAAAGTTATAATAATTTACCCGAACTAGAGAACAAATCTAGTATCCAATCTCCTTTATTGGCGAAAATTTCATATGACAAATATCCATATTAAGTAGAATGTATTGATGGGAAAATCAAAATTCTCCATGTAAGATCAATATTCCTTACTAAGCAAGGTTTTCTATCCCATGGCAATGAGATCTTAAGGCTTATGCTATAGAGTATCCTTGGTCCATGATGCTATGGAATACAACAATTCTCCATAAGGATGTTGTCATCAACTGTAACTGTGCAAAATCTTTCACCATCTTCTCAAAATGTTTGAACATAAATGGTTCATCATCGTATGTCAACATCAATAATATGTATTCCTTCGTTGGCAATATGTGTATCATCTTAGCCACATCACCAAAATAGACATTATAGTATAAATCTCACGTGACATCCTTTTTGTGGCTAAATTTCTTAAAAGTGACACCATCTTTTACACCATATGCCTTCACTAAACGATAATCCTTTTCTTTCTACGCTCTTTCAAGATGTGCAAGAAATGTAAGAAAATCAATCTTTAACTTCTCTCGATTTCTTAGTATCACTATCTCGATATATCATTGTTGAACAATATTTCTTTGCTCTCTAACTATGCATGGCTTGCTCACGTTGAGTAGATTTTAAAGGCAAGCCTCGATTAATCAAACTAAATTTCTTGATTGTACGCTCATCCTGATTTTTAGTTGACATTCTAAGCGCAAAGATAAAAAAATATAGAGAAACTCAATTATATGAACCAATAAGTTATTTCTAACAACTTACATATTTGTTTCAAGATAGATTAACTCTAGAAAAGGGCTCTAAGTGCCAAAAAGAGACAGGTAGATGCAAAATATCCCAACAATTAATGAATTTTTGTTAAATAACATGCAAAACAAACACTAAATAGTGCAGTAAAAACACTCCCATCAAACAATTTTTCTAATGGAAAATCTTAGAAAAAAATAGAAATTCATTACAAAAATAGAGATTATTTGTGAAAATATACAATTTATTCAATAACTCGATACTTTTAATAATAAATAGAGACTTCATAGTACAATTTGATACAATGTATCGAGTTTATGTTGAAAACTCAAATTTTTACATCAACTCAATACATTGTATCCATAGATTGACATATTCGCATTCATGGGGTTTTTCATTCGAATGCAAATGAATACGTATACGAATGCATGGTCAAGTATTCGTTTAAAATAAAATAAAATAAAAGATTACATGAACTCCCTCCTTTTTAGTTTCTTAGGATATAAAAAAGGGGACAATAAAAGAGGGACTTGACACTAATAAATATTTATAATAAATCTAAAAGTATTCGTTTTATTTTTAATAGATAAATAAAATAAAATAAAGGTTCATTAATTCCTCACGTTTTATTCTCCAAAAATTTATGGATAGTTTTATCTCATATTAAAAATGGGACTTCACTCGAGTCATATTTCTATAATAAATATAAATTTATTTATTTTTGAAATTAATTAATTAAATTAAATAAAGGTTCATAAACCCCCCCTTTTTTATTTGACACTATAAAGGAGAGTTAGTACAAATCATATATTTTATAATCTATTAATGAATGATTGTTCTTTTTTTGGTGAATTAAATTTTTTTAAATTTGTTTTAAAATTAATTAATTAATTAAATTTTTGTGTATTATTTTGCAAAACGAATGGTTTTATAATATTCTTAGGTCCATTTCGTATTCTTGAATATTACGAATATTGCGCATAGAGAATATCACGAATATCACACATGTGTCAATTTATGATTGTATTGAGTTGATGAAAAAAAAATCTTTATTGAATTATATAAAAAAGTTGATTGTTTTGATTTCCATTCTTGATTTGTAACGGTTACCTCTTGTACATATATAAACCCCACCCATGGGGCATGAAATGTAATATAAGAAGTTTCCCTCCAATTTGTGTCTACCTCTCTTTCTCTCATTCTCTATTGCGTTCTCTCTCTCTTGCTCTCCCCTCACGCTCAACCCTTCTTGAAAAGGGGGTCCAATTTGTGTCTACCACCCATGTCGATTCTTCGCCGATGATATTTACTTCATTTTGTTCACTGATGAATAACATCTCCTTCTCGCTCGTGGCGATGCCTGAGATGTTCTTGTTGTTCGAAATCTTCTTCGGCTCAACACCATCGGCTCCCCCTTTGCCCTTTTGGTAATGCCAATAGTTCTTCTGGAAGTGTCCCGACTTCCCACATTAGAATCACGTGGGCCTTCCCTTCAACTTTGACCTTGGTTTGGACCTGTCCCTATTTTGTGGAATTCTCTATCGACCCCTTCCTATGTTGGAGTCACCTTCTGTGATTAGGGTCTTATGATTGACTCTTCATCCTTCCGGTGAGCTTCTTCATTCAGCAAAGCTCAACTTCACCATCTCTAGGGACAACTACTTCTCTTGTGGTCCTGCGTTGCCCAAGGTCACCACGAGTGTCTCCCAGCTGTCTAAAAAGGATCCTAACAACAGTAATGCCAGTACCTCATCAGCCAGAGGCACTTCTAGAGAGGTGGTCTGGTTGATTAATCCTTGGAAGGCAATCAAATGCTCAACCATGCTTGAGCGGTCCTGGTACCTCAATCTCACTATCTTTTTGAAAACTAAAACTTTGTTTACGACGTTCTTGTTCTCGAACATGAACCCGATCTTCTTCCAAAGGACATCGACATTTGTCTCTTCATTGAAGTTATTGTTTAAACTCATGTCTATAAAACACCTTATGTATGTAGCTGCCTTCAGATGCATGACTTCCCAAGTCCGACGCATTGATCTTGTCGAGCCATAAGTCTTTGTGAGCATGTCTATCATCTTCGACTTCCAGACAGAGTAGTTGGAACCATTTAGCTTGAACATCCCACCAAATGAGTCATCCATATTTCTACTGCTTGAAGGTTAGGAACCTTAGCTTTGATATCAATTTTTTATCATATGAGACCGACCACAACCGGTTCCCAAGTACAAAGAAGAAAGAGCAATAACAGTAGGAGCAAGAAGATAGAAAAAACACAGACAACAAGACACAAGATATTGACGTGGAAACCTTGAATGGGGAAATCCACGAGAGCCCACAAACTCCGAACAAAATCACTATGTCAAGAGAGTATACAAGAGACTCGCAAGCAAAGACCTCGAGCTCGTCTTAGTCTAACCAATTGATACACACACACACACTCTCTCTCTCTCTCACTCTAGAAACCCCAAATTACAACTCTATACATCCTCATATTCATAATGATTGCCCTAGGTGTATTTATACTAAGACACAATATGGGCTATTTACAAATGTAGCCTCTAATCGGCTTTCTGCCCTCAACCAAACTTCATCCGATTTCACTCTCATCCGATCTGGTTTCCGGACGGTCCGACCCCTTTCATCAAGAACCCGCTTCTTTGCACATCCCATCCGGAGGGACCAGTTTTCCCAACACGCATATCATTTGGAAGTACTTATCATATATTTGACAAGTTTTAACACGTTGTTATCTAAGGCCTCAATAATGGGTTTCGGCGCAATATATTAAACATGGTCCAAATGACGAGCTACAGACATAGATTGACATATTCACATTCGTGGGGGTTACCATACAAATACGCATAAGAATACATGAAAAAATATTCGTTAAAAAAGAAAAAAAAAGAGTTCCTACTTTTTAGTTTCTAATATATATCATATAACAAAGAGACTTTCACATTAAATATGGGATATTTAACTTGACATTAAAAAAAGAGGCTTACACTAAATAATATTTTTATATAATAAATAGAAAACTTAAAACTTAAAAGTATTTGTTTTATTTTTAATAAATATAAAATAATAAATAAAACGTTCATTAATTTCCCACTTTACTCTCCCACAAAAATTGATATTTTTATATGTTATAACTTATTAAAAGGGAACCTCGTACTAATAATATTTTTATAATATATATAAAATTTAAATTGTTTTATTTTTTAATAAAACGAAAAATAAATAAATAAACTAAATAGAAGGTTCCCATAAATTTCATATTTTTATTTTACATTAAAAAGGGGAACTCACACTAATAATATTTATCAAACTTAGACGTATATGTTTTAATTTTTAATAAA
This sequence comes from Azolla caroliniana, assembly GCF_043228905.1. Classification (NCBI taxonomy): domain Eukaryota; kingdom Viridiplantae; phylum Streptophyta; class Polypodiopsida; order Salviniales; family Salviniaceae; genus Azolla; species Azolla caroliniana. Next base: position 17,877,505 of record NW_028230449.1, read on the forward strand.
ATAATAAATAAATAAAATGTATGTAAAATAAATAAAAGGTTCTCACAAAATTTTATATCTTTATCTCACAATAATATTCTTATAAATTATAATAGATGAAAAACTTTAAAGTATTTGTTTTATTTTTAATAAAAAAATAAATAATAAATAAAAGGTTCATTAATTTCCCGGTTTTTAGTCTCTTAACATTAAAAAGGGGACCTTAGATTAATAATATTTTTATATATAATATATAAATTTATTTGTTTAAATAATAAATAAATAAACGAATGGTTTTGTAATATTCTTGCGGTCATTTTGTATTCTCGAATATTACGAATATTACGGGATGTCGAATATTAGATCATGCATGGGTCAATCTATGGCTACAGATATTGTTGTTCTGATTGATTTTTTTTACAGTATTAGTATTAGGGATTGCAACAGAATTAGAATATGCGCAAAGCAGACATTCATTCTAAGTATCATACATTCAGTCATTCTAAGCATTCGTTCATTTTCATGTGCAATGTTAGAGACAATCTGTATGTCTTCAGGTTTTCTAATGGCTTTACAAGATGTCACTCTTGAGGTTATGTATATGTAGACTAAGGTTCTCTAATTCATAGCTTTACCAGATGTGTCCCTCTTCCCTATCTCCCTACCAGGTAGGGTTTAGGGTTAAGAATGAGTAGGAAAACCCTAATAGGTAGAGGTAGGTACAAGAATGAGTTGGAAAACCCTAATAGGTAGGTAGGTAGAGGTACAAGAATGAATAGGAAAACCCTAATAGGTTCAAGGATGATTAAGAAAACCCTAATAGGTACAAGAATGAGTAGGAAAACCCTAATAAGTACAAGAATGAGTAGGAAAACCCTAATAAGTACAAGAATGAGTAGGAAAACCCTAACAAGTTAGGGTTTTCACAACAAAGAGAGAGAGAGTCATGAAATACTTGGGACGCAAGGAGAAAATGGTGACTTCTTCTTCTTCTTGGAGGAGGAGGAGCATCAGTCAGTCAGCGAGAGAGAGAGAGACGTAGAGTTGAGCTTTCTCGTGGGGCGCAAGGGAATGGCTTATAACAGACAGACAGACAGACAGACTCGGTCAAGGAAAGGCGGATAACAGGCCACCACGTCATGGCTCACGTACACAACCGTCAAGGAAAGGCGGATAACAGGTTTTTTCTTGCTTCTTTTCACCCCTCTTTTTCTGCACTATAAAAAGATTTGATCCCCAAAGAAGACAAAACAACACAAACCAGAATAACAGAATCCATAAGCTACTAATATAATTGAGACATTGAAGGTTATTTATCCTCCATTTAATCATTACTGTAATCTCTAATCTCATAATTGGCTTCTTGATTGGATTGGATTGGATTGGATTGGATTGGATTGGATTGGATTCGACCCATCCCCCCTCACCCCCCAAAAATTCGATATCCGATCCGTGGAAAAGATCGACTTCCGAAACTCTCCTATAATGGAGCTTCCATCTCCAACCTTATCATTCCTATGCTCCAAAGATGCTCTGCTCTCGGTGCTGCTTGTGTTGGCGGCTTCGCTCCTCTACAGTCTCTGGGGAGCATTCGGCTCGATTTGGTGGAGCCAGCGCCGGATAAGGCAGGTGTTTCAATCCCAAGGTATCGCGTGCCTCCCACACCGATTCCTCTATGGAGACCTCCCTGAATTGGTCGAGCTCATGAAGGAAGCCAAAAAATCACCCATGCCAGAGATCACTCACGACATTACCTCCCGAATCCAGCCCCACCTCCATGTCTGGAATAAGAGATATGGTAAGCCTTCTATTCCCTAACCTCCCTTTTCATAGGATTAAGAAATTTCCCCTTTCAATCTCTGCTTGCATAAGTTTTTTTTACCACTTATTGTTATCATAAGCATCATTACATGGTATGATCATTGTTCAGGTAAGACATTTGTATATTGGAATGGATCTCGAGCTCGATTCACCCTAACCCACCCGCAACAAGCCAGAGAAGTGCTCTCCACAAAATTTGGCCAGTACCGAAAGGTTAAGGGAAGGCCGGATGTGAAAGATTTGATCGGAGAGGGATTGGTGGGACTGGAGGGCGAGAAATGGGCTCAGCATCGTCGTATCATGAACCCGGCTTTCTTCCACGAGAAGCTCAAGGTCGGTTTTACCATTAATCTTGTTGTGCAATCCATGGTGAGATAAGGCAATATGTGAATGTGGAATGGAAAGGGGTAAATTTGTGTGATATTTGGACAGGGTATGTTGCCTACAATGGCATCATGTACAAATTTAGGGTAAATTCTATTATGAAAAGGATCACATTGTGTGATTTTTGGACAGGTTATGTTACCTACAATGGCATCATGTACGGCCACAATGATGGAGCAATGGAAGCTTGGCCCAGTAGCGCAAGGCCAAGATATAGATGTCCACGCTGAGTTCAAGCGCTTAACCGCAGATATCATTGCTCACACGGCTTTCGGAAGCAGCTATGCAGAGGGCAAGCGTGTCTTCGAATTGCAACACGAACAGCAAATCATACTGAATAAATCATTTTACAGTGTCTACATCCCAGGGATGAGGTATTTTATGAAGATTTATCTCACACACATATATGTATTGATTGCTCTTTGGAAATTTAAATAGATCAAGATGCCTCTGCATTTTATGTTTTCTGATTTTTTTTCCTGGACATATTGCTTGAATGTGTTGCATACAAAAATGGGATGCAGATTTATTCCGACTGCATTCAATCGTTATCGTTGGAAGCTGAACCGCGAGATCATTAGAATCCTCACAAAGCTCATCAAAGGCCGTTTACAGTCAGCAGCCAAGTTGGGCCATGGACCAGATTCATATGGTACCGACTTACTTGGCCTCATGATGGCATCTAACCAAGGGCAGCTCAAGGGCAACCAGAAGAACCTATCAAGAATGGGTATCTCTGAAATCATCGGAGAATGCAAGACTTTCTTCTTCGCGGGCCATGAGACGACAGCCACGCTCCTCCCATGGGCATGCCTTCTGCTCGCAACACATCCCGAATGGCAAGATCGAGCGAGGGAGGAGATAGTTGCGCTATGTGGCAAGAGCCCGGATGTAATTCCTTCGATGGAGGCAATGAACCAAATGAAGATCGTAAGTAATAATATTGAAGGTCTAAACCCTAAAACACCTCTAACCCCTAAACCCGAAACCCTAAGCCCTAAACCTTAAGAAACCCCTAACCTCTAAACCTTAATAAACCTCTAAACCCAAAACCCTAATAAACCCCAAACTCCTAAACCTGGTTTCTTAACCCTAGGAAACCCCTAACCCCTAACCCCTAAACCCGGTTCAACATAATTTGGGTTAGTTTGATTACCTATGTCTCGATTAGTATGTATTCTTAATGGAAAATTTTGAGCAAATCTTGGGTAATAATCTATACAATTGACAGGTGACCATGGTGCTGAACGAGACGATGAGGCTATACCCGCCGGTCGCGGCGATGACGAGGATGGTGGAGAAGGATACAAGGCTGGGAGGAGTGGAGGAGGAGGATGCAGTGGTGATACCGGCAGGGACGGAGATAGTGTTGCCAGTGCTCATGTGGCATCACGAGGTGGAGTACTGGGGGGATGATGCGAACGAGTTCCGGCCGGAGCGGTTCGAGGGAGGGGTGGCCAAGGCGTGCCAGGTGCCGGGGGCGTACCTCCCGTTCTCCACGGGGCCGAGGGTTTGTATCGGGCAAGGGTTCGCGATGATGGAGGCGAAGACGGTGTTGGCCGCTATCCTACGGAGCTTCCGCTTCCACTTGTCGCCCTCGTACTGCCACACCCCCACCACCGTGATCACCTTGCAGCCGCAATTCGGGATGCAGATCACTTTCACCCATCTTAACTAGTTGCCTCTTCTCTCTCGAGTGCCGGGTTTCAAAGCAACTCAACGTGGTGTAGAAGCAATAATGAAAATAAGGGAACGTGGTGTATGTTATTCAAACAAGATGATAATACAACCCTTGCTACCTCCACTTCATTAGTAGCTATATGGCTAGGTAACCCCTGTCAAGGGTTGTAATACAAGAAGACATCAGATTGTTTTCTGTACAGCTTTTATGTATGTATGTATGTGTAGAGATATACATATTCTTTCTCTTGTAGTTCTAGTCTCAAATATTATGTCTTTCTGACGATAAACAAAAATAAATATGTTTTTTGAGCTCCAAATGGTTGGATCATGGAAACTAGATTTCTCACTGACGAAATTATTAAATCTCATTGGTTTCGAGACTTTATTATGTACTCTACGATCTTGTAATCAGAAAGGAAAACAGAACCATGTGGTCGTGATTCAATGCGTCTCCTTTGACCTTTGTTGGCGTATGTACGTATATGTTGCGATGGCCGCATGCCGAAGCACAAATGTGAAGGAGTCTTAGTTTTGTAGCTCGATGTGAAATTGCCTTAACTTTCTTGTTCCTGAGCGTAGACATCGGTACACATTAGACATGAGCTACAAAAAGCTGGTTTGCCAATATAGATTCTGATTTGAAGATAATATTGAGTAATAACTAACTGTAGAATTGGATTTGAGACTATTCTCGAGGTGACTCATCATTGCCAACCCAATCTTTTCGTAGCATGCATGTGTTTTTGTTCACGACACTAGCTTTGAAAAACCATCGGCCCACACGAGTGTTGTATATGCATACTTTGGATCCTGTGTCATTTCTCCAACCAAATCTTGTAAGATACTAGTAATGCTTAAAGAAACAAAGAGGACAAATGTTCTCATTTAGTTTTAGATTCCAAGCTAACCGTATGCATGATTGATTATCAAATTAAAAAGTAGGCCTTTGAAAAATCAAATCAATTAAGCTCTTGAAGGATAGAATAGATCCATATTCCTTCTTCGGCACCAATTGCATGCGTGATTGATTATCAAATTAAAAAGTAGGCCTTTGAAAAACCAAAATAAATTAAGTTCTTGAAGGATAGAATAGATCCATATTCCTTCTTTGGCACCAATTGCGACACAACTACATATTCCACTAAAGCAACTTTTTGTTTGTTTCTTTTGATCACCATGCAACAACAACTCCAACACAACAAACAATATAACCACTAGTTAACTTATGGATGAAAATGTCCCCCTATAATCAAAGTCTTTCCATCCCCATAATTGTGATGGGTGGGTTTGTCCATTGATCGAGGTTAATCTCAATGGTCTTTGATAGTGACCTAGTGTAAGTCAAGGCCACATCTTTTCTGTACTTCATATGTAGTGCATCAACCTCTTAAAGTTTTAGTCCCTTTCATTACGTGACACTCGTTTCAACAAACCTTGTGTTGAGCTCTTGCAATAAACACTAGAGAATTCAAAGAGTTCTCTTTTGGGAACGCTAAATAGGTCTGAACTCACACCACAAGGGCTGGCAATTTTTTTCATGGGATCTCGTCATGATAGAAGTCCTAGAATTCGATTGTCTAGAGCTCTTGCACATGAAAAACCTCATTTGTGAAGAACGCTTGCATTATTCATGGACGAGGATGTGACTAGCAAAACTACTACTCATCTCATTAGGTGCCATTGCTACTATGGACGAAATGCCAAGTTTCGCAAGAGGTTGGGGGTCAAAGGAAATGAGAGAATATGAGAATTAAAATAATATCAAAATATAGCTCAAATGATGAGAGTTATGCATTCAAACAACAAAGGTGAAGAGTTATGCATTCCATGTAAGCTCGAGGGAATCACCTATCCATATTCCACACTTTGCCTTCATTAAAGTCAGTCATTAGATGGAAAGAAAGAATTACATTAAGTCTCGACCCTTGTAATTGAGTTTTTTTTGACAAGCAAAGCACCCAAAATTGGTGAGAAACAAGTAGCTAGGTCTAATTGAAAATATACCAAAAAGTGGAAGTCAAACCCTCATCTTCAGATCTTAAAGATCAAGTGTCCTTTTGTTGAGTCATGTAGAACATTGTTTTTTAGCTAAACACCAAAGAACTCAAAAGGTTCTCTCATGTGGAGCCCATCATGTGTAAAACGTCATGAATTAACCATTAATTTTTGTTTTGTGGAGCCCACATGACAAAACACAAGTGTTCTATCATGTGGACTTTACATGGTAGAATTTAACGGGGTTTATTGTGTGAATTAACCATGATATAACTCTTCACAAGTTATGTTGTGTGGGGCTCATACAATAGAATTCAATGAGTTTTATAGTGTGGGGCCTATTGCGATAAAGGGAGAGAAAGGAGGAGCTATGGAGCATTGATGGGTGCTACTATAATGATCTCGTTGCCAATGCAGGTCGTGCCATTGCCTAGTGAATATGAAAATGTTGGCCCTTCCCCAACCTAGACACAACATTGATTGAGCATTCTCTTCATACTTCAACACACTTACCTTTTAGTCTTACCTCCAAACCTTACTATTAAAAAGAAAAAGATGGGGGAGAGGCTTTATTTTTTCCGAAATACACACACACATAGCACATGCATGAGCACACATACAATAACACATAAACATTAACATTAACACATTGGCACAACACATAAATGTGAATTCAAGTAGAGCTCAAGCGATTGGAGTTTCATGCTATCTAGTACATAGGTATATTTTATACACGGATTTCTGATAAGATGGAGTGGTTCTACTCTACACCAAAGTATTTATTTAAGCCGACGGTTAGAATTTGGACAAAAAAAGGGGGCTTTGTGGTATATCTTGTATGTATAGCCTTAGGGTGTTTTTATTAATACTAATGTAGTATCTTTTTTTTGGGAAAAAAACACATAAATGTGAATTTGCACACAACTTAGGGTAAGTCCACACCTTTGAGTTTGTGAATATAGGTTGTAGATTGAGAGGTATAAGTTCGAGTCATGAATTGGTCAACAAGAAGGATGAACATTGGTCAAGGATAAGCCCTTGTAGCCCTCCTAGTCAAGCTATAGATAAGGAGATCCTTCAAGTAGAGTAACTAGTGTGTTTGGCAATCCATTTTAGTGAAGTGTAAAGGTGATAGGAGATGTAGACAATATGTATTGGACACCAATTTTGACGACCTCTTGTGATCCCCCATTCAATCTTAGGCCTCAATTTTATTGGACTTCATAAAACTTCTATTAGTTAAGACATACGACTCTGAGATAGTAATAATGGGTCAATTTATGAAGATGGCTCATTTTATTTCTTGCTCTAAAGCCACCTCAAACATGATTGTACACAGAATCCCATATGACATTGTTTTAGGTTGTGATTCACAACTCGTCTCGCATTTTTGGAAGTACCTATTTCAGCTCCTCAAAACTATAACGAAGTTGTCATCGACATTTCATCACTAGGAAGATGGTCAAAGAAAATAGTTAAATCGGACCCTTGAGAAATGTCTTTGATATATGGAAACCTATCAACAAGATGATTGGATTCAACTCTTACTACTTGCCGAGTATGACTATAACTATACCAAACACACATCAACGGCATGATTTCATTCGTTTGTTAATCATGGTTTCCATCCACATCTTGGCGTGAACTCAAGGACGGGGATGAGTACAAAACTCAAAGAAACTCCAAATTCCATTCAGAAGATACAATGGTGACCCATTGTAGAAGGGTTAAATGTTGTCCAAAGTCATGTAGGAACTTATTGTTAGGAAACAAGTCCCTCCGGATGGGAAGTGAGAAGAACAGTGTCGATGAGCAAACTCGGCCGAGGCCGATAGGCTGAGGACGAAACCGGATGACAAGTACCCGGCTATGAAAGACCCGGTGAGAACCGGATGACGAGTACCCGGCAAGAGCCGGATAGTGAAGGCCCGATGAGAAGTGCTCACCGAATGAAGGGACATATTCGTAAATATGTTTCATAGAGTCCATCGAGGCTATATTTGTAAATAGCCGAAAAGTCATATTAGTATAAATATGACTTAGGGCAAACAGAGAAAATTAGGATTGTCATTGCCATTCTTGTTGGTGCAAGATTAGAGCGCAACAGTGTATAGAGAGAGAGAGAGAGAGTGAGAGAAAGAGACGAAGAGTTCGTATCTCTGTTGTAACCGCCGCCTGTGGCGAAGACAGTGAACAAGGTCGTTGCCTCTGTGTTCATCTATTGTATATTGTTACATAGTGATAGTTAGTAGTCAGTGGACTGCCGTGGTTTTTCCCGTGTTTGGGTTTTCCACATAAACATCATGTGTACTCTTCTCTCCATTGTGTCGTGCATTCATTCCCATTTTTCTGTGTTTTGATTCTAAGCTTGGTTGTGGCCGAGCGTTGTTCATTGGGAGCGCGTAGTTCCTGTCACTTATCGACCATCATCGATGATACACAACATATTGTCTATTGTGTTGCCAATGCATCCATTCCTAGCAATGGGCCCGGTTTCGGCTCAAACCGAACCGAACCCTTAAACCGTGGCTTAACGGTTTATTGGTTCCAAGATATATAAACTGTTTGGTTTGGTTTCAAATGCTATGATCCGGTTTGGTTTTAGTTCGGTTCGGTTTTGAATTTTATGGTTTAGCGGTTTATAGGTTTCGGTTTATGTAGTTCGATTTAAAGGTTTATAAGTTTAAAGGTTTAAAGGTTTATAGGTTAAAAAATATTCTTAATTTTTCATTGACATGAGTCTATACAACAACTTCAATGAAGAGAGCAAGGCTCATGAGCTCTGGGAGAAGATCGACATTATGTTTCAGAACAAAAATGTTGTCAATCAGGTTTCGGTATTTCGGAAGCTAATAAGACTCGGGTACCAAGATGGCTCCAACATGGCGGAGCACATGAATGCCTTCCAGGGGCTAATCCACCAGGCAACATCATTAGAAGTACCTCTTGTCGATGAGGTACTTGCAATACTCCTGCTCGGTTCCCTCCCAGATAGCTGGGAGACGTTGGTTGTCACCTTCGGCAACGTCGGGCCGGAAGGGAAACGGTTATCCCTAGCAAGAGTGAAGTCGAGCTTGCTAGATGAGGAGGCGCGTCGGAAAGATAAGGATACGAGCTCCGACTCCAAAGCGCTCCTTACCGAATCGGAACGCGGAAGACAAAGGAACCGAAGTCCCCAGAACCGGGAAAAGTCAGGGACACGGTCAAAGTCAAGGGGGAGGCCTACTTGCTTCTATTGCGGCAAGCCGGGACACTTCCAGAAGAACTGTCGGCATTTCCGAAAAGACAAGGAAACCGACGGTACCAATTCGAAGCGGACACCGGACCGGAACGGTAAAGACCGGAGGGGGCCGGACCGGAAGGGAACGACGACAATCGCGGCAAGTGAAGAAGAGTTGATGCTCATCACCGAGGAGAGTGAGCTAAACCTTGCCGGCGACGAGATGACCTGGGTGGTCGACTCCGGAGCGTTGTTCCACCTTACCCCGGACCGGAAATGCTTCTCATCCTACTCAGCCGGTGATCATGACTGTGTCCGGATGGGGAATGTTCCAGGAACTACACGCTCCGGTGAACACCGCTCAGCCACAACCGAGCTTAGAATCAAACACAGAAAACGGGAAAGGAAAGCATGACACAATGGAGAGAAGAGTACACAGGGTGTTTACGTGGAAAACCCCAAACACGGGGAAAAACCACGGTAGTCCACTAACTGCTAACTATCACTATGTAACAATAATTACAACAGTGAGCTCACGAAGGCAACAACCTCGTGCTCACGATCTTCGCCACAGGCGGTGGTTACAGCAAAGGCAACGACCTCTTCCTCTGTCTCTCTCTCTCTCTCTCTGTGTACACTTTTGCACACTAATCTAGCCCCAACAAGAATGACAACAACACTCTCAAGTTTGCCCTAAGTCATATTTATACTAATATGACTTTTCGGCTATTTACAAATATAGCCACGATGGACTCTTAGAAACATATTTACGAATATGTCTCTTCATCCGGTGAGCACTCCTCACCGGGCCTGCATCATCCGGCGCTTGTCGGGTACTCGTCATCCGGTTCTCACCGGGTCTTCCGTTGCCGGGTACTCCTCATCCGGTTCTCATCGGGTCTCCCGGATAGCTGGGTATTCCTCATCCGGTTCTCATCGGGTCTGCACCATCCGGTTCTCCGTAGCCGGGTACTCGTCATTTCCCATCCGGAGGGACCTGTTTCCTAACAAACTCCCCCTTCACTCCGGCATGGGGTGCCTTACTAGTCCAATCCGCTCCCGGCATGCTTCCAGCTTGTCGGGTATCAGCACTTTGGTCAGCATATCTGACTCGTTCTCGGCCGTGTGGATCTTCGTCAGTGCGAACTCCTGGTCATCTACTCTTTCCCGGATCCAGTGATACCTTCGCTGGATATGCTTTGTCCGGGAATGGTAGGCCGCATTCTTAGTAAGGTGGATGGCACTTTGAGTATCGCAATAGAGCCGGTATTCATCTTGCCGGATATTGAGCTCTCCGATGAAGTCCTTCATCCATAATATTTCCTTGCCAGCTTCCACAGCCGCCATGTACTCCGCCTCCGTGGTTGACAATGCAACCGTCTTCTGCAGCCTCGACTGCCACGAAACAGCTCCCCCTTCATATGTCATTACATACCTGGATGTAGACCGGCTGGTATCCACATTAGCCGGCATGTCCGAATCGGTAAAACCGTCAAGTTGAGGTTTTCCGGAGCCAAATCGGAGACACATATTTGAAGTGCCCTTCAAGTACCGGAGTATCCATTTGACCGCGTTCCAGTGCTCCTTGCCGGGATTGCTCATAAACCGGCTCACCACTCCGACTGCGTATCCTATATCTGGTCGGGTACACACCATTGCGTACATCAAGCTCCCGACGGCAGAGGCATATGGAACCTTCATCATATCGGCCTTCTCTGCTTTCGTCTTCGGGCTTTGCCTACCAGATAATCTGTAGTTTGTCGGGAGTGTCGATTCGACCGGTTTCGCATCTAGCATGTTGAACGGTGAAGCACCTTTGTCACATACTTCTCCTATGACAACCACAATTGCTTCACTGATCGGTTCCGGATAATATGTATCCCTAGCATCTGTCTTGCCGGACCCAAGTCTTTCATTGAGAAGGTCTAGTTGAGAGCCTTCTTCAGCATTCGTATTTTGGCTTGGTCCCGTCCGACGATCAACATGTCGTCCACGTATAGAAGGAGTATCAGGAAGTCGCCTCCTTCGAACTTCTTCACAAACACGCAGTGATTGGCCTGCGTCTTGTGGTACCCTTGATCGGTCATGAAGGAGTCGAACTTCCGGTACCATTGCCGGGGGGCCTGCTTCAACCCGTAGAGGCTTTTCTTCAACCGGCAAACCAGGTGCTCCTTCCCTTTGTCCACGAATCCTTCTGGTTGCTGCATGTAGATCTCCTCTTCGAGGTCACCGTGAAGGAATGCCATCTTCACATCTAGTTGCTCTACCTCGAGGTCCATGCTTGTCGCTATACTCAGCATCGTCCGGATGGAGGTCATCTTTACTACCGGGGCAAATATCTCGTCGAAGTCCACGCCCTTCTTCTACTGGAACCCCTTCACCACGATCCTGGCTTTGTATCTCGGGGGGTTGCCGGCATCTCCCGGTTTCAACTTCTTGACGAGAACTCAAGGCTCCTTTTGCACAACGCTCGGCCACAACCGAGCTTAGGATCATACACAGAAAACGGGAAAGAAAACACGACACGAAGAAGAGAAGAGTACGCGGGATGTTTACGTGGAAAACCCCAAACTAGGGTAAAAACCACGGTAGCCCACAGGCTGCAAACTATCACTATGTTAGAATGTACAATAGCGAGTTCACGAAGGCAACGACCTTGTGCTCACGATCTTCGCCACAGGCGGCGGTTACAACAGAGGCAACGACCTCTTTCTCTCTCTCTTTCTCTCTGTACACAGTTACGCGCTCTCTCACTCTTTGCGCCAACAAGAATGACCGCAACTAAAAGTTTGCCCTAAGTCATATTTATACTAATATGACTTTTTGGCTATTTACAAATATAGCCTCGATGGACTCTCAGAAACATATTTACGAATATGTCTCTTCATCCGGTGAGCATTCTTCACCGGGTCTGCACCATCCGGCTCTCCGTAGCCGGGTACTCCTCATCCGGTCTTCACCGGGTCTGCACCATCTGGCTCTCCGTAGCCGGGTACTCCTCATCCGGTCTTCACCGGGTTTGCACCATCCGGATCTCCGTAGCCGGGTACTCCTCATCCGGTCTTCACCGGGTCTGCACCATCCGGCTCTTCGTAGCCGGGTACTCGTCATCCGGTTTCGGCCTCGACCAAGTTTGTTCATCGGCACTGTTCTTCTCCCTTCCCATCCGGAGGGACCTATCTCCCAACACAACTTGTACACCCACTTGTTTCGGAGTTCCCGCTTTCCTTTCGGCAACTCCACCAATTTGTACATATGGTTCTCATGCAGGGAATCCATCTCATCCTGCATGGCACTTAACAATTTTCGGTTGTGGGTGTCATCCTTCGCTTCTTCGAAGCTTTCTGGCTCCCCCTCATCGGTTAGCAGCACACGCTCTGCATCCGGAAATCTCCGGGGGGGCCTTCTCTCTCTGAGAGGATATCTCCGTCTCTGGGCTTCGGTAACCGGCTCCTCCATTTGCTCTTCATCTGAATCCGATTCGGGGTCTTGGCCGGTTCCGGTTTCAGCTTCCTCTACTTCTTCTTCTGCCGGTTCGGTATCCTCACCGTAACCAACTGGTTCCTCGAGTGCTAGCCGGTCTCTTGCCGGTTGGGTCTGCTCATCGTAGAATCGATCCTTACCGGTCGATTTGGAGTTCATTATCTTCTTCTCCGACTCCCAGTCAGCGAGTGTCTTGTCCTCCATGAAGATAATATCTCGACTCCAGAATACCTTCTTGTCGACCGGGTCCCACACTCGTTAGCCGAACTCATCGTCGCCGTAACCGAGGAATATGCATGGTCGGGTCTTCGGATCTAGTTTTCCTCTCCGGTCCTTAGCTGCATGCACATACGCAAGACACCCGAATACCTTCAAATGCCGGTAGGACACTTCCTTACCGGTCCAGACTCTTTGTGGCGTGTCTCCGTCCAAGGGTACTGAGGGTGATCTGTTTATCACATATGTCGCCGTCGATAGTGCCTCAGCCCAAAACTTCTTGGGTAGTTTTGCATGCGCCAGCATACTCCGGACCCTCTCCATTACGGTCTGGTTCATCCTCTTGGCCAGCCTGTTTAGTTCCGGCGTCTTCGACACGGTAAATTCGAGCCGGATTCCCTTCAAGCGGCAGTACTCCTCGAACTGCCCCCGGTATTCACCTCCGTTATCTGCTCCAACCGCCTTCAGCTTCCGGCCGGTTTCTCTTTCCACTCTCGCGTGGAGCTCTTTGAAGACGGATAGCACCTGATCCTTCGTCTTCAACGGTGTGGCCCACAGCTTCCGGTTGTGGTCATCTATGAACGTCACGAAGTACTGCGATCATGCATGTGACTTCGTGTCCACTTGACACACATCAGTATGCACCAACTCCAGTGGTGCATTACGTCTCATCGGTGGCCTCGATCGAAAGGAGGTCCGGTTTTGCTTTCCGGCCAGACAATCAGTGCACTTCTCCAAGTGCACGTTCTTCACTGGAATGAGGTTGTCGTCTGCAAGCCTCTTCATCCCCTTCTCGCTCATGTGACGCAGCCTTTTGTTCCACAGCTCACCGGCAGTGTCAGATGCCACGTTCACTTCCTCCGGACATAACCGGGCATTCATCAGGTACAACGTGTTTACCTTCCGGGCCCGAGCCACAATCAGGCTCCCTTTGCTGAACTTCATAACATCGTTCTGGATGCTACCCGTGTAGCCTTCATCATCTAGCCGACCGGCTGATATCAAGTTCAGACGAACCTCCGGAATGTGTCGGACATCCTTCAGCAGCATCTTGCATCCGGTTGGTGTTGACAGCCACACGTCTCCTATGTCGACAATTCGGCATGTACCTTCATTCCCCATCCGGACATAGCCGTGATCAACGGCTGAGTAGGATGAGAAGGATTTCCGGTCCGGGGTAAGGTGGAACGACGCTCCGGAGTCGACCACCCAGGTCATCTCGTCGCCGACAAGGTTTAGCTCACTTTGCTCGGTGATGAGCATAAACTCTTCTTCACTTACCGCGATTGCCGTCGTTCACTTCCGGTCCGTTCCCCTGCGGTCTTTACCGTTCCGGTCCGGTGTCCACTTCGAATCGGTACCATCGGTTTCCTTGTCTTTATGGAAATGCCAACAGTTCTTCTGGAAGTGTCCCGACTTGCCACAATAGAAGCAAGTAGGCCTCCCCCTTGACTTTGACCGTGTCCCCAACTTTTCCCAGTTCTGGGGACTACGGTTTCTATGTCTTCCGTGTTCCGATTTGGTAAGGAGCGCTTTGGAGTCGGAGCTCGTATCCTTATCTTTCCGACGCGCCTCCTCATCTAGCAAGCTCGACTTTACCCTTGCTAGGGATAACCGTTTCCCTTCCGGCCTGGCGTTGCCCAAAGTGACAACCAACGTCTCCCAGCTATCCGGGAGGGAACCGAGTAGGAGTAGCGCTAGTACCTCATCTGCGAGAGGTACTTCCAATGATGTTGCCTGCTAGATCAGCCCCTGGAAGGCATTCATGTGCTCCGCCATGTTGGAGCCATCATGGTACCGGAGTCTTACTAGCTTCCGGAATACCGAAACCTGATTAACGACATTTTTGTTTTGAAACATAATGTCGATCTTCTCCCAGAGCTCATGAGCCTTGCTCTCTTCATTGAAGTTGTTATATAGGCTCATGTCGATGAAGCACCGTATGTACGTCGTTGTCTTCATGTGCATCACCTCCCATATCGTGGCGTCGATTTTGTCTGGTCTCTTGTCCCCGAACTGAACCGGCAACCAAAGATGTTTAACCACGAGCATGTCCCTCATCTTCGACTTCCACACCAAATAGTTGGAGCCGGTGAGCTTGAACATGCCTCCCAATGAATCGTGCATTTTCTGTGTCGCTTCGCTCTGATACCACTTTGCCAGGAACTACACGCTCCGGTGAACACTGCTCGGCCACAACCGAGCTTAGAATCAAACACCGAAAACGGGAAAGGAAAGCATGACACAATGGAGAGAAGAGTACACAGGGTGTTTACGTGGAAAACCTCAAACACGGGGAAATACCACGGCAGTCCACTAACTGCTAACTATCACTATGTAACAATAATTACAACAGTGAGCTCACGGAGGCAACGACCTCGTGCTCACGATCTTCGCCACAGGCGGTGGTTACAGCAGAGGCAACGACCTCTTCCTCTCTCTCTCTCTCTCTCTCTCTCTCTCTCTCTCTGTACACTTTTGCACACTAATCTAGCCCCAACAAGAATGACAACAACACTCTCAAGTTTGCCCTAAGTCATATTTATACTAATATGACTTTTCGGCTATTTACAAATATAGCCACGATGGACTCTTAGAAACATATTTACGAATATGTCTCTTCATACGGTGAGCACTCCTCACCGGGCCTGCATCATCCGGCGCTTGCCGGGTACTCGTCATCCGGTTCTCACTGGGTCTTCCGTTGCCGGGTACTCCTCATCCGGTTCTCATCGGGTCTCCCGGATAGCTGGGTATTCCTCCTCCGGTTCTCCGTAGCCGGGTACTCATCATTTCCCATCCGGAGGGACTTGTTTCCTAACAGAATGAAGGTACATGCCCAATTGTCGGCATAGGAGACGTGTGGTTGACAACACCAACCGGATGCAAGCTGCTGCTGAAGGATGTCCGACACGTTCCGGAGGTTTGTCTGAACCTGATATCAGTCAGTCGGCTAGATGATGATGGGTAGCATCTGGAACGGTGTTATGAAGTTCAGCAAAGGGAGCCTGATTGTGGCTCGGGCCCGGAGGGTCAACACGTTGTACCTGATGAATGCCCGGTTATGCCCGGAAGAAGTGAACGTGGCATCCGACACTACCGGTGAGCTGTGGCACAAGAGGTTGTGTCACATGAGCGAGAAGGGGATGAAGAGGCTTGCAGAAGACAACCTCATTCCAGTGAAGAACATGCACTTGGAGAAGTGCACTGATTGTCTGGCCGGTAAACAAAACCGACCTCCTTCTGATCGAGGCCACCGATGAGACGTAATGCACCACTGGAGTTGGTGCATACTAATGTATGTCAAGTGGACACGAAGTCACATGCCGGATCGTAGTACTTCGTGACATTCATAGATGACCACATCCGGAAGCTGTGGGCCACACCGTTGAAGACGAAGGATCAGGTGTTATCCGTCATCAAAGAGCTCCACGCGAGAGTGGAAAGAGAAACCGGTCGGAAGCTGAAGGCGGTTCGAGCAGATAATGGAGGTGAATACCGGGGGCAATTCGAGGAGTACTGTCACTCGAAGGGAATCCGGCTCGAATTTACCGTGCCGAAGACGCCGGAACTAAACGGGCTGGCCGAGAGGATGAACCGGACCATAATGGAGAGGGTCCGGAGTATGCTGGCGCATGCAAAATTACCCAAGACGTTTTGGGCTGAGGCGTTGTCGATAGCGACGTATGTGATAAACAGATCACCCTCAGTGCCCTTGGATGGAGACACACCGCAGAAGGTGTGGACCGGTAAGGAAGTGTCCTACCGGCATTTGAAGGTGTTCGGGTGTCTCGTGTACGTGCATGTTGCTAAGGACCGGAGAGGAAAGTTGGATCCAAAGACCCGGCCATGCATATTCCTCGGATATGGCGATGATGAGTTCGGCTACCGAGTGTGGGATCCGGTTGACAAGAAGGCTTTCCGGAGTCGAGATATTATCTTCATGGACGACAAGACCCTTGCCGACTGGGAGTCGGAGCAGAAGATAATGAACTCCGATGAGATTCGGACACACCCGACTAAGAGCCGGTTGACACTCGAAGAACCACCTGGTTACGGTGAGAATACCGAACCGGCAGAAGAAGAAGTAGAGGAAGCTGAAATCGGAACCGGCCAAGATCCCGAATCGGATTCGGATGAAGAACAAATAGAGGAGCCGGTTGCCGAAAGCCAAAGACGGAGATATCCTCTCAGAGAGAGAAGGCCCCCCAGAGATTTCCGGATGCAGAGCATGTGCTACTGACCAATGAGGGAGAGCCGAAAAGCTTCGAAGAAGCAAAGGATGACACCCAACGCCGAAAATGGTAAAGTGCCATGCAAGATGAGATGGATTCCCTGCATGAGAACCATACGTATGAATTGGTGGAGTTGCTGAAAGAAAAGCGGGCACTCCAAAATAACTGGGTGTACAAGTTGAAACCGGGAGATGTCAGCAACCCCCCGAGATACAAAGCCAGGATTGTGGTGAAGGGGTTCCAGCAGAAGAAGGGTGTGAACTTCGACAAGATATTTGCCCTAGTAGTAAAGATGACCTCCATCCGGACGGTGCTGAGTATAGTGGCAAGCATGGACCTCAAGGTAGGGCAGCTAGACGTCAAGACGAAATTCCTTCACGGTGACCTCGAAGAGGAGATCTACATGCAGCAACCGGAAGGATTCGTGGAGAAAGGGAAGGAGCACCTGGTTTGCCGGTTGAAGAAGAGCTTTTACGGACTAAAGCAGGCTCCCTGACAATGGTACCGGAAATTCGACTCCTTCATGACAGATCAAGGGTACCACAAGACGCAGGCCGATCACTGCGTGTTTGTGAAGAAGTTCGAAGGAGGCGACTTCCTGATACTCCTATACGTGGACGACATGTTGATCGTCGGACGGGACCAAGCCAGAATACAGATGCTGAAGAAGGCTCTCAACCGAACTTTCGCAATGAAAGACTTGGGTCCAGCAAGACAAATGTTGGGGATGCACATCATCCGGGACTGGTCAAAGAAGCAATTGTGGCTGTCACAAGAGAAATACGTGACAAAGGTGTTTCAACGGTTCAACATGTTAGAAGCGAAACCGGTCGGATCGACACTCCCAGCAAACTGCAGATTATCCGATAAGCAAAGCCCGAAGACGAAAGCAGAGAAGGCTAATATGATGAAGGTTCCATATGCCTCTGCCGTCGGGACCTTAATGTACGCAATGGTGTGTACCCGACCGGATATAGGATACGCAGTCGGAGTGGTGAGCCGGTTTATGAGCAACCCCAGCAAGGATCACTGGAACACGATCAAATGGATACTCTGGTACTTGAAGGGCACTTCGAATATGTGTCTCCGATTCGGCTCCGGTAAACCTCAACTTGACGATTTCACCGATTCGGACATGCCAGCTGATGTGGATACCAGCCGGTCTACATCCGGGTATGTAATGAAGTATGCAGGGGGAGTTGTTTCGTGGCAGTCGAGGCTGTAGAAGACGGTTGTGTTGTCAACCACGGAGGCGGAGTACATGGCGGTTGTGGAAGCCAGCAAGGAAATATTATGGATGAAGGACTTCATCGGAGAGCTCGGTATCCGGCAAGATGAATACCGACTCTATTGCGACAGTCAAAGTGCCATCCACCTTGCTAAGAACGCAGCGTACCATTCCAGGACGAAGCACATCCAGCGTAGGTATCACTGGATCCGGGAGCGAGTAGACGATCGAGAGTTCGCGCTGACCAAGATCCACACGGCCGAGAACGGGTCAGATATGCTGACCAAAGTGCTGATACCTGACAAGCTGGATGCATGTCGGAAGCGGATCGGACTAGTAAGACATCCCATGCCAGAGTGAAGGGGGAGTTTGTTAGGAAACAAGTCCCTCCGTATGGGAAGTGAGAAGAACAGTGTCGATGAGCAAACTCGGCCGAGGCCGATAGGCCGAGGACGAAACCGGATGACAAGTACCCGGCAAGAGCCGGATGGTGAAGGCCCGATGAGAAGTGCTCACCGGATGAAGGGACATATTCGTAAGTATGTTTTTGAGAGTCCATCGGGACTATATTTGTAAATAGCCGAAAAGTCATATTAGTATAAATATGACTTAGGGCAAATAGAGAAAAATAGGATTGTCGTTGCCATTCTTGTTGGTGCAAGATTAGAGCGCAACAGTGTATAGAGAGAGAGAGAGAGAGAGAAAGAGACGAAGAGTTCGTATCTTTGTTGTAACCGCTGCCTGTGGTGAAGACAGTGAACAAGAGGTCGTTGCCTCTATGTTCATCTGTTGTATATTGTTACATAGTGATAGTTAGCCGTTAGTGGACTGCCGTGGTTTTTCCCGTGTTGGGGTTTTCCACGTAAACATCTTGTGTACTCTTCTCTCCATTGTGTCGTGCATTCATTCCCGTTTTTCTGTGTTTTGATTCTAAGCTTGGTTGTGGCCGAGCGTTGTTCATTGGGAGCGCATAGTTCCTGTCACTTATCGACCATCATCGATGATACACAACATATTGTCTATTGTGTTGCCAATGCATCCATTCCTAGCAATGGGCCCGGTTTCGGCTCAAACCGAACCGAACCCTTAAACCGTGGCTTAACGGTTTATTGGTTCCAAGATAAATAAACTGTTTGGTTTGGTTTCAAATGCTATGATCCGGTTTGGTTTTAGTTCGGTTCGGTTTTGAATTTTATGGTTTAGCGGTTTATAGGTTTCGGTTTATGTAGTTCAATTTAAAGGTTTATAAGTTTAAAGGTTTAAAGGTTTATAGGTTAAAAAATATTCTTAATTTTTCATCTCTATGCTCTAACTTTCAACTTTTAATTTTAGACCTCTAGGCTCTAACTTATTAAAATTTATATGCATTATAAGTAGTCTCCTTTTGATGTATGATTTTCTTTCTTTTTTTCTTTTTTTTTCTAAACAAAAAACTCCTTCCATTAGTAATAAAATTTTACAAATGAGACGATTATGTACAAATCCTTGAAGGGACGCAATAGTTCCATCTTATGTGGATGCCCACTGACTCAAGAAAGGGAGAGGACGACCATTGCTGGATGAAGGCTATTCGTTGTCTTTCAACACCCTCGGAGCCGCCCTTAAGGCCATCATATTGGTTCTTCAGAGTGGCTACAATTTCACTCCATATCTCTTGCAATAACCTTGTTGGATGTGCGGTTTGGTTGGAGAAAACTTGCCTACATCATTGTTTCCATAGAATCGAAAGGGTTATTGGGCTGACAAATTCCAACACCTCTTAAGATTTGTCATTAAGAGGAATGGAGTGGACATTGCCGCTGGAGGAGAAAAGGACCTCTTGTGCTTTTATCACCAAAGTCATCCCCTCTTCCTGATGCTCGTATCTGCCAATTACAGCCTGCCATGATAACCAACATATATTTCCCCACTTGATTGAGCCTTGCACATGGCATAATTGCAACAAGCGGCCAACCCCCCACCATATTTGATGGGACGTTGGGCAATTCCACAGAGTGTGTCGTATGGATTTGATTGCATGTGGGCACTCTACACAATTAGGAGAGCTAAGGTTCCCACGTTGCCATGCTCCCACCGATAGGGACTTATGTATTAATAGCCATTGGAAAGTGGTAATTCGCCTCGCGTGTTGTTGTTTCCAGATTTTCTGCCAAAACTTGGTGATTATTGCGGAAGGGACTTGAAATGTGTGCCAGACCTTTGCTGCAACCGTTTCTCAGGCAGCTTAAGCAGCTAGAATGTGGCGACCCAATCTAGCTGTGAATTGGAAGAAAGGGATGGGTTTGCTTCCTTGCCCCGTGTAGGGATCACGCCATGTCCATTGCAAAGGGTCCCAACTAACCTTACGTAGCCATGTGTTTTCATGAGTACATATATGCCAATCGGGTTGTACTTTGATCGGATCAGGATCTACAATCCATTTATGACCAGTATAAGCGAGTACTCGAATTGCGTTATTCTGTGTTGGTGTCTCAGTGTCTCGCAATTCAGAGCCTTCGTGTCTGTCTGGTGGTCCCCTACCTCTCGGGATCAGAGATCCCTCCTCCTTGTGGCCTATCCATTTCTTCCTTGTCGTCCTTTGAGTAGCAGATTCCCTAATCAGTAGAGCGTTAATGATTTTCGATCTCATAGTCCATCCGCCCCTCATTCCATGGAGTATGTTTGCCTGATCTTGTAGTGGCATTGACATAAACTGTCGCTAACATTCTATACTTTTTCCTAGACCTTCTACAATGTATCCCCATGACAACCCCTTACGTTGTCATGAAAATCCGTCACTATGTGCGGATCTTGAGGCGGAACTACTGAGGTTCTGAACTGGAAGGATTTAGTGCAACACGTACAACACAAGCAATTCACATATAAGACGAGTAGATGAGAGAAAACGTTAGTATATTGCATAAGAAAATAGATTCTTTTATAATTCAAGAATCTTGTTACAACGGGTTGGAGATGAAAATGCGAGATAATTTTTTTAAAGAAAGGAGCCAACAACCATATAAGGAGTGGTCCAATATGAATATGAGAGATTATTCTTGAAAGGAAGGAGCCAACAACCCTGTAAGGAGTGGTCCGATATCAATATGAGAGAGATTTTTTCCCAAAGGAATGGAGAGAGAAGAAGGGAAAAAATGGAACATATATCAAGCTCTTTGTTGATCCTCCTTCCCAATGTTACTTTACATGTCCACTTTTAGTTGCATGGCCTCTATTTTTAGTTGCATGGCCTCTACTTTTAGTTGCATGCTTCCATTTTTAGTTGCATGCCTTTTACTTTTAGTTGCATGGCCTTGGCTTTTAGTTGCATGCGACCGTCCGTATAGCCCCTGCGCAATCCGTATGTGCGTCGCAACCAAACTATAGACGCGTCCGCGCGCAAAAGTCCTGACCACGCCGTGTACGCATCCGCACACTGTTACCGTATGAGATGTACGGGTGATTGATAAGTGATGGTGAAAGATGTAATGTATGTGTAATCTTATACGATTATGAGTGTGAATGTAAGTGTGAGTGTGGTGGATACAAAGAGGTGTGAGTGAGTGACTAGGTGTGAATGCCCAAGGGGCTTGCACCCTTGTGTATCTACCCTTTTGTAACTATTTAACCCCTTATGGGGAATGAATGGACAATAATCATTTCTCTCTCTCTCTCTCTCTCTCTCTCTCTCTCTCTCTCTCTCTCTCTCTCTCTCTCTCTTTGTCCTCTCTCTTCCTCTCTCTCCCCTTAATGTTGAACCCCCTTGGGAGGGGAGTGGAGCCATTCTAGGCACCACCCCCCAACCCGCAATGCTTCTCAATGATTCTCAACCTCTTCATAATCTCTCTCACCATCATACTCTCCATCGTCATCACACCCACCATGTCTATCTTTATCATCAATCGTCATGATTATCATAAATGTTAACCCTAACCCTAAATTTGTCCTCTCTCTTCATCTCTCTCCCCTTAACATTGAACCCCCTTGGGAGGGGAGTGGAGCCATTCTAGGCACCACCCCCCACCCCGCAATGCTTCTCAATGATTCTCAACCTCTTCATGATCTCTCTCACCATCATACTCTCCATCGTCATCACACCCACCATGTCTATCTTTATCATCAATCGTCATGATTATCATAAATGTTAACCCTAACCCTAAATTTGTCCTCTCTCTTCATCTCTCTCCCCTTAACATTGAACCCCCTTGGGAGGGGAGTGGAGCCATTCTAGGCACCACCCCCCACCCCGCAATGCTTCTCAATGATTCTCAACCTCTTCATGATCTCTCTCACCATCATACTCTCCATCGTCATCACACCCACCATGTCTATCTTTATCATCAATCGTCATGATTATCATAAATGTTAACCCTAACCCTAAAACATACAACACACACGCGCGTCCCGACCGCGCCATGTACGCATCCGTGTGCTCAGCCGCACACACACGTACATCACATCCACGCAGTCGTGCACGCGTACGCCCAGAACTTGCACACGCACTTACATCCGAAAACGTGTACACACGCGTACATCCACACGGCCATGCACAAACGCGTATGCCTGAAGCATCCACACGATCATGGATACGCACGTATGCGATCTCTCTCACCATCATACTCTCCATCGTCATCACACCCACCATGTCTATCTTTATCATCAATCGTCATGATTATCATAAATGTTAACCCTAACCCTAAAACATACAACACACACGCGCGTCCCGACCGCGCCATGTACGCATCCGTGTGCTCAGCCGCACACACACGTACATCACATCCACGCAGTCGTGCACGCGTACGCCCAGAACTTGCACACGCACTTACATCCGAAAACGTGTACACACGCGTACATCCACACGGCCATGCACACACGCGTATGCCTGAAGCATCCACACGATCATGGATACGCACGTATGCCCAAAGCGTCCACACCACACAATGTAGCCCAAGTCACCTTGAACATTCTGTGCTCCACACATCAATAGAATAAATATGTTTTGGTATCCCTTATATATCCTGGGTTCCAATGTTGTCCTATCTATGTGGGATATCTCACAGTTTTGTCTTTTCTTTTTTTTTCTTCAAACTTCACTCACATAACTTCATACTTGTTTATCCATTTCATCCATAGTAAAATACGTTATGAAGTTCTTGAAGACATCTATCTTTCCATATGAATACATTACGCTAATCTTAAATAATTGTTTTACTAGTTTTCATATCGTGTGTGAAAAACTGACAAGAACACACGCTCCCTAAGCACAACCGAGGCTAGGATCAAACACAGAAAACGGATAATGAACGCATGACACAGTGAAGAGAAGAGTACACAGGATGTTTACGTGGAAAACCCAAACTAGGGAAAAACCACGGCAGCCCACAGGCTGCAAACTATCACTATGTTACAATGTACAACAGTAAAGCACCGAGGCAACAACCTCGAGCTTTCTATCTTCGCCACAGGCGGCGGTTACAACAGAGGCAACAACCTCTTCCTCTCTCTCTCTCTCTCTGTACGCAGTTACACTCTCAAATCTTGCACCAACAAGAAATGACAACCACCACCATCATAAGTTTGCCCTAAGTCATATTTATACTAATATGACTTTTGGGCTATTTACAAATATAGTCCCGATGGACTCTCAAAAACATACTTACGAATATGTCCCTTCATCCGGTGAGCACTCCTCACCAGGCCTTCACCATCCGGCTCTTGCCAGGTACTCCTCATCCGGTTCTCACCGGGTCTTCCGTAGCCGGGTACTCCTCATCCGGTTCTCACCGGGTCTTCCGTTGCCGGGTATTTGTCATCTGGTTCTCACCGGGTCTTCCATAGCCGAGTCTTTGTCATCCGGTTCTCACCGGGTCTTCCGTAGCCGGGTCTTCCACATCCGGTTTCGGCCTCGGCCGAGTTTGCTCATCAGTATTGTTCTTCTCACTTCCCATCCGGGGGGACCTGTTTCCTAACAAAAACCACACGACAATGTGATCCCAATAGTTGATTAGATTCATCCTTGAGACATGGGTTCCATAGGATACGTTGACTGAGCTAGGCAAGTTCGGATCTCGGTTGATCACACTTACGAATGTCACACCATGCCTTCCACATGGATGCACTGAATCTATCCTCCAATTGGTGGGAGAAACTAGGTTTGAGATCCATGTTTAGAATCCATCCCATTTGGGGGGCCCAATTGACCCCTTTTCATGGCCTAAAGTAAGCGAAACGTAACCTTAGTAGCATTTTCCAACAATCATTTCCTAGTTGGAGTCCTCGCACCAGAAATTTGACAAGTAAGGCTTTTGATTGTGAAAGGGGATCAATAAGACCCAATCCCCCTCTTGACTTAGGCGTTGTGAGTATAGGCCACGCCACCTTGGCGCGAGCTACATGGTCTTCCTTACCAGACCAAATGTAGTTGCGGACCAGTCATTGAATCTGATGTATACTTTCCTTGGAGATTTTCCAACATGATAGACTATACCATGTTGTTGCGAGTAGTACCTGATTTGCCACTATGATGCGACCCGCAGTGACAATTTTTTCGAGCTCCAATGTATCAACTTTTGTCGAATGGAAAGGATAACGGGTGCAATCATAGTCTCCGGCGGTATGTTGAAACCAATTTGGAAACCCAAATATTTGGTGCTTGCTCCTTGATTGATCCATTTGAAAGCGGGGTGTGGGTGCCACGCCAGATGTGTTTCCTGAGAGAGCCATATTGTGCAGGATTTGTGCCAATTGATCATGGCGTTGGATCTCTTGCAAAATACAGCTAGCCCATTTTCTAGCTTTTGGAGGTTTTCCAAGTCCCCTTGCAGGTAGACTCCTATGTCATCTGAAAATTCTATATCCAGGATGCTTTTGTGAGAATGAGGTACGGGAAGACCACGTAGGTTGAGATGTCACGAGTTGAGAAAGCAAGAGAGTGCTTCGGCGTATAATATAAATAAGGATGGAGCTAGTGGGCATCCTTGCCGTACAGATCGAGATATTCGGAAAAAGGGGCCCCTTTCACTTGCCAACGAAACGCAACTGCTGCCATTCCTATAAAATCTTGCAATGCCTTTGATCCATGTCTCTTGAAAGCCTAGTTTCCTCATCACACTTTCTAGAAAGTTCCAACATACCCTGTCATATGCTTTCTCAAAATCTAGTAGCACCACCGCTACCTTGTTGTTGGTATGCTTGGCAAGGGCTATTGCTTCCCAGAATGAGAAGAGGTTGTCTAGGATGCTCCGATTTCTAACGAAACCTATCTGGGACAGATGAATGAGTTGAGGGAGAAGTGGAGTTAAACGGCATGCCACGATTTGTGCGAGCAACTTATAGACAGTATTGAGAAGAGTAATGGGCCGCCACTAGCTAATGTCGTTGGCATTCCCACCACTTTTAGGAATGAGATGTATCATCCCCTATCCAAATTCCTCCGGCAAGCTTCCAGAGGTGATGATCTCCTCATATGCCTGGAGGAGGTCTTCTTTAATAGTGCCCCAAAGGCATGTGAAAAAGTGCGGGGTGAGACTGTCGATTCCGGGGCAGCTATCGACATCTAAATTAGTGAGGGCCTCCCATATCTCAATGATTGATAGGGGACGCACGAGCCAGGTATTCATTTCCGGCGTGACTTTCTCGGGTATGATTTGGAGGATAATATCTTCTCTTATGTCTTCCCCTGTAGCTATAATGTCTTCGGTAAGTAGACGGCTATAATACCTTGTGGCAATATTCCTCATCTCTTCGCCATCCTCAGTGGTCGTTCCATCCTCTTAGTTTCAGAGGCTGTGCATCACAGTTCTAGCGTGCCTCGAGCCTTTGGAGTGGAAGAATTTCCTTTGTGGTTTTGTCCCCTACTCGAATCCATCGCGCCATGCTTCCATGAAACTCCATGTCATATATTTCCTTTTCCGCCATGCTAAGTTCTTGTTTGGCTGTGGCGAGTTGTCCTATGATCCAAATACAGGACGAGTATCTCTGTTGGAGTCATTGTAAGGCTATTAGTCCCCGTTTTGTCCTTTGTCGCTTCTCCTGAGCATCCTTGCTTCTGGTCTTGACAATCTCATGTAGGAGAGTAGAACCTCTTGTTAATTTAGCTAAAAGTTTGTTCGATGTTGATGAGCCATTGACGGGTAATGAACATTGGTTGGATAGTAGTTTGTAAATAGTGTGTGGGATGCGAGTCTGGAATGGGCCCCATTTTCGGTGCAATTGAAAATGACCAGCTACCGGGTAATGGTCAGAGAAAGTCGTGCCTGGAGTTATGTGACACCAGCCTCCCTTCACTTCTAGAGCCTCCCCCACATAAATGCGGTCAATGCGGGTCCACTATTCCGCCCATCTGATTGGGAGAATATGAGAGAATCCCTTTTCCATTGGAAGTTGGCAGAATGCCAGATGTCTCGCAGGTTAAGGTGGACACATAGCTTCTCCCATTGTTTACGTTCCCTTCCTTGTAGAACTATGGGGTTGTTGTTGGAGCTATCATGAATGGATTTGATCATATTAAAATCCCCTCCAATGCATCACTCTTCCTCACCCACTACTTGTAGGCGGATGCGGTCCCAAAATTTTGCTCTTTCTGTTCTACTATTTGGAGCATAAATGTTCATGAAGTTCCATTGTTGCCCTTGGATGGCCAACGTGCAAAAATGTGCCCTACCAGGTATAAGTGATTCTTGGTGTATTAAGCCTTGGGCTAGATGTTCCCGAATCAAAGTGCAAATACCACCATGATTTCCATCCTCCCCAATTGCTGGCTCCCAAATCGTTCGCCATGATCCTGGTAGAAGGTCTCCGACTTCCGTTAACTGTGTGTTATCGAGGTGGTGTTCCTACAACATGATGATGTCAGCACCACTCCCTAGTAAATATTCTTCAAGATCCCTTCTCAGTTTCCATCTATTTTGCTGGTCTAGTCTACTTCTAAGTCCTTGCATGTTCCATGTTATAATCTTCATACTCATGGAATGGGGTGGGAGATTGCTAGTTGTTCCTGGTGCTTTGTACAACAGGTCGTGAGTGGGGAGCACTCACCATTTAGACATCTAGTCATGTCCAGGGATGGAATAGTGGTCCACATCCATGAGTGGAGTTTGTGGGCTATCCTATGAGCTTCAATCGCCCCTTCATGCTTCTCATAGAAATAGACAAAGCTTGGAGTTAGTTGGGTGTCTATGATAGTCCGCAGGTGGATGTGGCAAAGATGGAGGTCCTCTTTATCCATGGTGCACCAGAATTCAATGTTATGCCAATGTTGCTTTAGTTCATTCATGAGCTCTTCATCTCTTATTTGTGCTACAAAGCACGTTGCTTGGCTACATAACATATCTTTAATCTTGGATTTCAACCAATCTTCCTGAGTCGGAAGCAAGAGTGGAAAGGAGATTGAGGTCGTCGGAATTCCGTTATTGTGTACCGCTGATACATGTACGCTTATTTTTTCCACTATCTTGAGCCCTATACCTAGCCATTTCAAGGCGTTTCGTGGGTGTGGTTCAAGGTCTTGGCTAGAGGAAGCACACTCATTTGTGTCCAGGACGACTATGATTTGAGGCGTGACATTCACACTTCTGCCTTGGTTTGTTGCTTCTGCATTGAGTGCCGTTCCACTCAAGCTCCTTATTAAGGTCTTTACATGACTTATTTGTCTGCGCTTCCCTGTTTTGTAAGCTTTAACGAGAACTTTCTCTTGTGTGCTTGGTGTCACCTTAGGCCGTTCCTTGGGGCTTAAGAAAAAACTAGGGGAATGCTCGTCTGTGGGGGGGAGCTCTTGTAGTAGATCAAAACGATTGGGGCTCATAGGCGATGGAGGATTTTGTGCCGATGATGTTTTTTGAAGGACATGGGTTTTTTCCACCACTCGCCATTCCATCACAGCCTTGTCGGGTCGTGGTGGGGGAGGCCCTAAATGATGGACTCCTCGAACTGGAGGAGGGCGATGCAGTAGCGGCGGGGAGGAGAGGCGTCTGTGTCAATGAACAGTGGGAGGCTTCTAGACCCTCACGTTTCCGTTGCTTCGGCTCCTGCTCCGGCTCCATTTCCGCTGCGTACTAGCGCGGGTCAAACCTCCTGCGCCGCTGCTCTACTGTGCCGAGTCTCCTGGTGAGACGCCCACACCGCAGACCTCCATCGGGGACTGGTGCGCCACTCTGTTGCTCCGCTACTGCTAAAACTTGATGTATGATTATCAAATTTATGATAAGTATGATGACCAAATTTATGACAGGTATAATGATGACTAAATTTATAATAAGTGTGATGACCAAATTTATGATGATTTTCTCACACAAATTCATAATATGTATGCTAATCAATATCTCTAAAAAAATAGTTTGGTTTGGTTTTAATTGATGATAAACCGGTTTGGTTTGGTTCTAAATTTCCCGTAAACGGTTGTGTTCGGTTTTTATTATAAATAAATGGGTTGGTTTGGTTTGGTTTCAAGGCCAAGAAACCGAACCGGGCCCATTAATATCCATTCCACAGAGCCAAATCAACGCCTACCAATCCAAGGACTGAATGCGATTGTTATATAAAATCCACTGTTATAAAACCCTAAACCGAATGCTCTGATACCCCGACAAATAGAATGTGTGTCCGCCCGCCCAACCACAAGTCTTGGAGGTAGAGAGAGATACATGTGTTTATTATTAGACTCAAGACCACAAGAAGTTTTAAAAGAAGAGATTGATTTGGAACACACACACACTAAACACAAAAAAAGGAAAGAAAGACAGATAGAAGAGTGAGTGAGTGGCAGATTGTGTAGCAGGATTTTTACACACTACCCATCTACAACGTACTCATGGCCATGAGAGGAGTAGATAATCTGGCCAAATTCAGCGTCAGGAGAAGGATAAAAGGAGGAAGTAGAAGAAGGAGATTCTTCTCTTCCTCATCCAAATCAGATGATGATGATGATAATAATGATGATGATGATGATGACTATGATGATACCATCGTCGCAGTGACATATACAAAGTGCGGGATCGTCGCCGAACATGAAGCCATTCTTCATCCTGTTGGAACGCTTTTCAGAATAAATGTCAGTTCTCTCTCTATATATATACATATAAAATGTGATCACAATGATCACTAATACTGTAATGAAAATAGATTTTTTTCCTTTCAGAATGAAACTAGTGTATAAAAATTGCCAGAGTCTTTATTTTTTACAAGAATTTAAAAGAAACATCGCTTTTGTTTTCCAGCTATCTACCAAGTTTCCTTTTCATGCTTGAAATATGTATAGGATGTTAGTGGGACAAATGGCAGAAATGCTTTATAGGAAACTGGAAGCAGTGGGTTTTATTTTAGCTTTCATGCTTGAAATATGCAGGATATGATCAGTTGCAAAAAGGTCAGAAATGTTTTATATAAAAATCTTGAAAAAGCATGGGTTTCATTTTAGTTCTCATGTTTCTTGAAATATTTATAGGATATTAATGGGGAAAATTACCAAAAATGTTTCATAGGAATTTAGAAGCATGGGTTTTTGGGGGGCTTAATGTTTGAAATATATAGGATGTGAGTGGGAAAATGCCCTAAATATTCTATACAAATTTAGAAGAAACATGGACTTTGTTTTAGTTTTCATGTTTGGAATTTACAGGAGATTAGTGGGAAAATGCCACAAATGTTTATAGTCTTTAGACGGAACATGGGTTTTAATTTAGTTTTCATGCTTGAAATTTGTAGGATGCTGGTGGGAAGATGCCAGATTTTTTATAGGAATTTGGAAGAAAGATATATTTTCTTTTTAATAATCTACCTAGTTTCCTTTTCATACTTACACACGCGCGTACGGCATGTACATATATATATATATGTATATCATATATCTATAAAATGAAAAAAGCCAATATGCTTTTATAGGAATTTAGAGAAATTTGGAAAAAGTCAAAATAAAACTGATCAGGAAAAAATGCAATTCCAGCTTCATAAAAGATAAAGATACAATTCCAGTAGTCAAACTTTTAATGATCTAAGAAAGATGGGAAGTGATAAAGATAAAATAAAGATAAATACAATTTCCAGCGTTGTTTTCTTTTCCTGTCTAATTGCCTACCAAGTTTCGTTTTCATGGTTGAAAAAACAAGGAAAAATAATTTAATGCCTTAATGATGCCTTTTCTCTGTTATTTTATAGAGAGAATATGAGGTCCATTCATATGCAAACACTGGGGAAGGAACCGTTCAAGTGAATAAAATGGATGATGGAAACCATACAGGTTTACTTTTACATTCTTAGGATAAATTTAAATACTTTTAAATACAACTCAAACACAATAATACTTTTTTTTATAACTGTTTTCTTTGTACCTGGTTCAAATTTGTTTCAAAAGTAATTTAATACATGGACCTAATACATACATACATAGCAAGTTTTTTACTGGGAAAACATGCAATATAAAAGATTATGCATGAAATATGTTTATAGCCCCTAAGGTGTTAACAATATCTTGCATTTGTTGGCTATGTTACTAGTGTCCATTGCCTATGGCGGCCATTCATCTGAAGAGAAGGTTTCATTATGCTCATCACATTTTCTTGGCTCAAGTAATCATCTCGAGCTGCAATATGCGAGCAATCTTAACAAAGGTTCACA
This sequence comes from Azolla caroliniana, assembly GCF_043228905.1. Classification (NCBI taxonomy): domain Eukaryota; kingdom Viridiplantae; phylum Streptophyta; class Polypodiopsida; order Salviniales; family Salviniaceae; genus Azolla; species Azolla caroliniana. The sequence continues at coordinate 17,908,334 of NW_028230449.1, forward strand.
CAACATTTTTATAGCTTGCACTCATTATTAAGAAACATGGAGAAAATAGGTTTTCACTTAATTTTCAACTGTGTGATTATCATCATCATTATTATTAATTGATGTGATTATAGATGCTTATTGTAGCTTGTATGCTTGGCATCAATTTAATGAGGAGTCTCTCCTTTGTTCAAGGTCTCAGTCTTTTCATGAACTTTACATTTAAACCTCACCACAATTGAATTATATATTGTGGCATTTACTTGTATGGTTTCTGGTCACAGATATCGTGAAGGTTTAACCAGCGATCCCATTGTTGAGATAGAAGTTCAACATCAAAGGAAACTTTTTCAGGTCCATCCAAAGAAGCATAGAAACATAAGATGGTTAGAAAATATATGAAATTGGTTGATGCTTTTTGTGGTCTTAAGTTGTTCGTTTGCATGTACAAATAGATCTTAGGTTTCATTTTGTTTTGGTGATATTTATTCTACAATTTGATGCTTTTTTGGTGACACTTGAAGTTTTTCTTGAAGGACATATTAAAAAATTGGAGATGGAATATCAATATTGGAGTTACAAAATCAATAGAAAAATGTTTCAAAATAGCTTTCCATTTTGTCTCATAAGGTCGATAGTACTTTACGACAATGCGTTGATTAGCTCATTTTTTAGCTATTTCTCTAGCATAGGAAGTAAATATCACATTAAACACTCTCGAGAATTACCAATTCGGGGAATTATCCCTTCCAAGAAAAGATCAACTGAAGCAAAAGCACTTGATCATGCTTTGAAAGTAACCATTTATAATATATCAAATGGTATAAAGATTGAAGGTGGTTTGTGCTACATGTAGAGAAACTTGATTAGCTTTATTGTGTGCTTTTGAAGTTACAAATATGAGATATACTTAAAGTCTATATGGGTGTAAAAATTTAGAAATTGAACCTCATTCTGTCATATTGTCATATAAATTTCATGTTTTTTAACTGCGTAACTGATTGGATTTGGCCAAAATTTACAATTATATGATTATAATCTCTCTAAGTATTATTGCCAATTTGTTTTCTTCATTATAACAGGCCAATGGAAAGCTTGAGAAGAACTTGGCAAGTGGCTATCAAGAATTTTCTATAGCATCCAAAACTGAATTACTCAAGGATGTGATAATGAGAAACTTATTCAGCACAGACATGAGGTTGCCTCCGTGTGTTATTATTATTCCTGTATAGCTTATGCTTCTTTGCATCTTAAATCATTGAGAATAGGTAAACATCATGATGTCCATCTTTATGATATTTCTAACATAAGACAAACATTCACACATATTGACATACTTAACTGTTTGTGTATGGATAATGAAATTACTAATGTTGTCCTTTGTGATAATTTGTTTGGAAGTGACGGCTTTGTGGGACTTGAATTGGTATCAACATCAGATCGTCATTCCATATCTTCACGGTGAATAATTTTCAGTGTTGTAACGTTCTTTCACATTGATTTCACCGTTCTTTCACATTGTAACGTTCTTTCACATTGTAACGTTCTTTCAGGATACAATTAAGCTTGACATCATCTTGGTTTATAAACAATTGAAAGTTGAGGGTTCTATCTATTAATAGTGAAGTTAACTTGTGATAACCTAGTTCATTCGATGTAGTGTTCGTTTGGGACATGGTGGTACCAAAGAAATGTTTGTGAAAGGAAGCCGAAACTTCTGGAAGGATATGGTGACTGAAGCATCGGTATTTACAAATTTTGATATGCACCAGAATATCAGGTTTTTTTCTTGTCTTTCACCTTCTACCAATGCCTAAATTTAGCATCCATATGCTTTTCTGCTTTATAACAAATTGCCAGAAACACTTTTTTAAGTAATGCAAGATTTAGCATACCTCTTGCTGGTCTTATATATTATCACAATCCCCCCCCCCTGGTCTCTCGAAAAATTACTACATTATCATTTGGTCTTGAATCAATTACCAAAATACCCTGCAGTCTTTAAGACAACATTTACTACAAAACACCCTCAGTCTTCAAAACATTAGAGGGCATTTGGGTGTTTTCCCCTTCCATTTCATTTCAGAGCTTAGTTGTAGAATCCATCAGTTTTGAAAGTGGTTGAGGAAGTAGAAAAATATGTATCTAAATATTTGACTGGCTCATTTGGGTAATCCTAGTTTTTTTACTGGATGCAAATTCATGCTATCATTTATAGCCTGGAAGCAAAGTGTAAGGTGTCTGGTGAAAACGAGGTGTCAGTAAAGCTTTCCAGCAATTCCTTTAGCACTCATGAAGTCAATGTCAAAACGTCATTATTTTCCGAGGGAGATTCTTGGAACTGCAAATACAGGTATTTTGTAATAAACCTTGGTTCTTTTTACATTGTGAGTGTGGTTTTTAAATAATGGCATAATTGGGTATGAAAACATGCATCCCTCTTCTCCTAAAAGGAGAAGCTGCTGGGAGCACACCATTGGTATAGAAAGGTTTCCTAATTGGGAAACACTCCTAGGAAGATTTTTCTTCTTTTCTTCCATGCTTTAATTTTCTTATATCTGTTAATTATTTTAGCAAGCATTAAAAAGGAACTTGCAAATTCTTTATTTTTTCAAGTTTTTGGAGTGTCATTTGAACTCTTGCACCAATGGTTGTAAGGTATACAGTTCTTCTCGAAGCAGAAAAAGCAGCACTCCTTTGGGATTGGAAGGCTTCCTGTTTAGGAAATCTTTGTAATGTATTTTGCTTATTTTCCTTCTGTGTCTTAATTGCTCATATAATATGTGAATCACTTTACCAAACTTAAACAATTTATTTGCAATTTTTTGCAATTTTGGTTTTTAAACCATTGCCACCTTTGGTTATGAAACTTAAAAAGTGTACAATTCTTCTCGAACAAGAAAAAGCATCACTCTTTTCGAGATAGAATGTTTTCCTACTTTGGAAACTCTCCATAAGTGTTTCCCTATCATGCCATTGTTGGGGCCCATTTTTTATAATATCTATTTAATCAGCATTTACTAAACATTTGAAGTCTTATGTATAGTTCTTTCTTACAGCAACAGAACTGGAGATGGACATTTGCTAGGCTTGGAGTGGGAGAAAAGCAACTCCTTGGGTAATCTCCTCACATTGGGCATCGAATTAAATAGAGATGGGATTGCTTTGATTGGAAAATGTAACTACGATTTTGCAAAATAATCTTTTTTGGCAATTGAAACACAGCAAGAAGAGAATCAAAAAAATTGTAACAATAATCAAGATATTTATAAAGAAACAAAGATCGTTCACCCATTGATTAAGAGTTCGATGACGAGGTGTTCTGTGAAGTTTGGCAAAGAAATGATTAATCATGAAAATTAATAGATTTGGTGCCTTTCATTTCAAGCCATGTAGTCTCTCACTGTTCTTATATTCATTTCTTTTCAATAATGATTCTACTTCTTAGATACATTATCTGGTGTGGAAGTCTGGAACTAGTAATAAAAGAAATATATTGGAAATACAATCATTTCACATTATTACATTATGGGTCTTCTCAACAGGGGACACTCAGACTTCTCAGGATTAAAAATTGTATAGTGAAATTATTGAGATATAGGACATCATGAGTGTCTCTATAGCAATTAGTCTCACCAAGTGCAAAATTACAACCTGCACCAATACTAAAGAAACATGAGAACTCCATTCAAATACAATTATTTTTGTTCAACAACACTGCATACTCGTATAGCCCATGGTTTACAAGATAAATATGATGTTTATTAAGACTATTATGGTTTGCTTAGAGTTCAGATTTTTTTTGTTCTATTTTAGAAATCTTCCATAAAAAATTGATTATAAACCATCATCTCTATGTGGATATTACCATGAAGTGTCTATTTATCTGTCAAGGAATCAACTAGCAACGTGTGTTTGTACTTACATTGATCAGCACTTCGTTCTAGTCTACTTAAATTGATGAATGGCAAGTAGTACATTGATCAAACTCATCCATGATATAATGGCAATCCATCCTAAGACAATGGTAATATCAATCACTGACACTTTTGCTCTCCTACAATGTCTTAAAGAGTATTGAATGCTAACGAAAAATTCTGGTAGATCAACTGTACACCCTATGAAACATTGGTAATATTAATCATCAAGACTGATATTAGTATTACATTGCAATTGTTTCCTAGTGTATTGAATGCCTACTGATGATCGGGATCATATTACACAAGGTCTTTGTTTAATGTGTTGAACTCAGCCATAAGCTTTTGTTGATATATACGAACTACCAGTGGTCACTCCAAAACGTATGTCTACATACAGATATTAATAAGTGCAATAATTATCTGTTTACAAATGGAAATCAGAATTTTGTGTTTATTAGGGCATTTTCCTACAATAAATTGGCATCCATTCATTTACAGATGGAAATTAACGTTTGTGAATCACAAGGACATCACTAGAAAATGTTTTTAAGTAATCTGGTGGCACTGTCACTCCTAAAATAATTCTATGATTAGGTGACCTACCACAATCATGTGCAATTCTCTACATGAAATACCAAGGAATCAATGTATTTGTCTGAGATGCCATTTCTTGATGGATTCATATTTGTGTATCTCAGATGTATCAACATGCAAATATTCTGACCCTGATACAGTAAATGTCATTATACATAATGCTTATGACACATCTAAGCAATTGATTATGTGAATTTGTATAACCCTTACAAAGAATATAGAATCCTTAAAACTGTCAAGATTTTAAGTTTGTAATGCTACTTGATGTATTGATCCAGATGGGTTGAGTTTATTTGAGAGTTATTGCAATGTTCAAAGTTAATGTACAAAATATAACATGAACAATTGATGTACTGATCCAGATGGGTCTGAGTTTATTTGAGAGTTATTGCAATGTTCTACCAATTGCTTTAGGGTGTTGTTGATAATTAATAAGCACTTTTGCACTCTCCCACATTTAAGACAATGCTTCCTCATAGCCTTCCCTGTAGGAACAATGTCCTATACCTTATGTCTTACACGGATGATAGCAATGCCTCCTTCATAGTATTCTATGCCATGAAGGGTGCCCTCATTCTTCTCTCTTGTTAATGTATTGATACAAGTTTCCCATTCCTCCTCAGTGCAGTGTTCCACATCTACATCCATCCCTAGAGTGTTAAGTTCACTAGTGAAGAGATTAAGCTCTCTGTTCTCTCTTACAGCAGAAACAAATAGACCATTTCCGTGTGGCTTCAATAGCCTGTTGTGTATCACACCCTACATTGAATAGAGGCCACAATATAAATTTTGTAAGTTGAAAGTTCCTAGGGCATATTGCAGAAATATATCCTACCGCAAGAGATCGAATGTTGTATTGCTTATAGATGAGCTCACTTCCAATGATCCAATCAAACTTCTCATCATCTTTCAGCTCCAATGGGGATTGATCAGTCGGCTGATACATGCATCATTTTTCATATCAAATTCGGAAGTTGTAAATTGCAATGAGTTTGTTTGTGAACAGAGTAAGTCTACATGCATCTCATAGTCTTGATATACTATCGCTGAAAATGGTTTCAAATCTCTTATCACCACCACATATATAAGTACTAATGACTACAGCATATGATATGCTTTAGAACTCCAACAATGTATGGATAGGCTCAGCATACATAAACATCAATGTACTCACACAATATCATGATTGTAACAGCTTTTGAGTTTCATAGACCACTTTGGCCTCTAGCACACCACTACAATCATAACATCTGTAACAGCTTTTGAGTTTCATAGACCACTTTGACCTCTATTGAAGCACTAAAAATACCCAATTTGATTTTTCTTTTGAAAGGGCATCTATTTCTCTGATATGGTTAATATAATCTATTGATTGATCTACCCTCTTCCATGGTCAAAGGCTTACCTCTTGCATTTCCTCTTTAAAGTTGGACGAAAAATTAGATGCATCTTTTGACCAATCCAATAGGCGCACTCTAACATTGCATGGTTGTTCATCCATAGTTGTGGCTTGCATATGAATGTAGTCCAAACACGGTATGGATTGTTGCATAGTAGTATGTAAACTTGCTTGGTCATCAATAGAATGACATGTTGCTGGCAACAAAAGAACATTTTCACATAGATTGGCCACTATTTCAGGTAAATAATCAGATAAGACAACTTCCAAAGCTCCAAGCTTTGCTAAGAGTAATCCACAAAGACCACATCCACTCCCAAGTTCTAGAACTTTCTTGTTTTGGATATGTTTCTGAAGAGTGATAAGCCTCTGGGACAAAATAAGCGCTGTGCCCCAAACTTTCCAACCAAGTCCTCCTTTAGCATAATCCATCTCTTTGATCTGTTAGCAAAATACCATCTTTTTTAATCCTAGCATTTAAAACATCCTTCACATCATTAGTTTCCAATGGTTGCATAATAGATTGAAGTTATAAACTCTGAAAGTATGCATCAGTTTCCTATGAAACCCACCTGACATATTGTAGTTTACCTTCTTCTCCTTTGTTGTAAATCCAGCTTTTCGAGTCATTGAGAGAGAGCTGAAACTTCCTTGAATCAGCCTACCTAGAAGAGATTTTCAACAAATACCCCTCTCCCATGTCATCTAAATGAATTCTCAATATATGCTGAGAAAGCAAATCGATTCATCTTCTGCCACACATGCCATATCATGATTCACATAGCCTGGCAACTATAAATGTTGTTATACGTCATAAATACAGCCCAAATTTGTGGTATCTCTCTAATTGACAAATATATTTCTTTTCGCTTAAGTAAAGTTTTCAGTATGTCTCATGATACTGACACAGATCAGCAACTAAAAATATATGAAACACGATTCACACTTTTTCCAAGCATCAATTTCTGCTCTGATGTATATCTCAGCTCTCATCAGGGTTTCCAAACTGGATATTGTTTGATACAGCTCCTCAAACGTAAGGTTGCCTATGAACCTATTGATTACCTGTAAACCATGAATACTGTCAAAGAGTCAAGTAAAAAACTCAAGATTGGAGAGATCTCATTTTCATGCTAACAATGGTGGTTGTCACAGAATCAAAGCAGTAAAATGAAGGCCTGCCATCCAAACAATTGATGTAATGATCAATCTCTATTCCACATTCCTTACAGAATCAACAACATATTTTTCTTGAAACTTTGAAATTACCATAGCGCTGTATAAAATACGATCTCTTCTCGAGCTTTTTACAACCTCATACTTTCATTATGCCTATAGTTCTCAGCTACTTTGCACTCAAGAACCAATTGTAGTCTGAAGAACAGCTGCTAATTCTACATAGCTCTCCAATTAGTAATAGTTTTTGGCTCGTTTTCAGGTAGAGGCCTACTGATACCACTTCATTATTTCAAATTATGGATAATTCTTAGAGTTAAAATTCTTATTTACCATTCTGCAGAACTGTTGGAAATTCAAAAATAAGCAAACATTCATATCTTCCCGCAAAGATCCTAAATACCACTTCATTATCCATAATTCTTGAATTTTTTACACACCACTTTGTTATGCTCAAACTTAAAACCTAAAGATACTGTTATTATGCCTCATTTCTTGGCTATTTTGCCAGTCGAGAAACAATTGAACCCTAAAGAAAAGCAACTAATACCATTTCATGGCCTGTCATTATGCATAGCTCTCAAGATTTCAACAGATTCATGTACGATTGAATTTATATTTCCACAGTATAATACATGCGCAACAGAGTAAGGCATGATTTAATCAATCCTGCCATGGAGATTCAAGGGACATCCACGGACCTCAATTTGCTGGTATTACATTGGAATCGTGAAGCCATCATAGCTAAAGAAAAAACAACTAAATTGCACTTTGAAGCTTGTGAATTTGCAAACTTACCTAATCCTGAACATGTAATCTCGAAAAGATCTCAATTTCGTAGCATTATTTCATTCACCCTAATCAAGATTTTCTTTATCCGAAGCATAAAATGTATCGTGATCCTAAACCTTCTCTTTTTTATCTAAGAATTATTTCCACGATCCTAAGCATGGACGTACACAAAGATCTAAACTTCCAAACAAAACGAAAAGCTCAGGCGTCGTTTTCTTAATCCTGAACAAAAACATAGAGAACTATATTTCCCCACGAGAAAACTAACTCTTCCAGCATAAAGAGACGTAAGATTTCACATAAAGGAAGAAGAATATCTACTCACATGGACAGTAAGGAGCGGAGAGAAGGTGAAAGTTAACGGAGAGGGAGATGGAGAGCCACAGCAGCAGAGAGATATGAAATGGGAGAGGACGTCGACGACAGCATCAGGTAGAGCTTCTTCTCGATGGAGACGAAGGAACCTGAGAAGGATGGAAGAAGAAGGAGCTGGATCCATGGATCGTACCGCTACATGGAGCTTCTGGAGCGTGGAAATCCATGGAGAGGGAGGCGTCGAATTGAGTGGAAATGAAGGAGGGGGGGAGATCGGGAGAGGAGGAGGAGAAGCAGAAGAGCTGTGGAGGATCAAATCGGAGCACAATCGGAGAAGCTCGCGCTCCATGGCCATGACGGCCACGCCACTGCAGAGAAAGAAGAAGAAGAAGAAGAAGAAGATAGACCAAGCGGTTTACACGGTTTGGAGGTTCGGTTCACTCCGTTTCAGAGCTTCTATTAACCGGTTTGAGCTCGGTGCAAGGCTCAAGCCGAAACGAAACGGTTTGGGCAAACCGGTTAAGCCTAAATCGGTTTGTCCAAACTGGTTTCTAAACCCATTTAGGCTTGACCGGTTTTGTCTCAGATTAACAGCCCGAGCTCTTACCGCTAGGGTGAACTAAATTAATGAGTAGCAATTGGCACAGTTTCAGCTCGAACCGAACCGAACCTTTTAAGACATGGCTTAATGGTTTATTGGTTCAAAGATAAATAAACCATTTGGTTTGGTTTCAAATATTATGATCCGGTTCGGTTTTGAATTTCATGGTTTAGTGGCTTTTCGGTTTCGGTTCGCTTTGGTTTTGAATTTCACGGTTTAGCGGTTTAGCGGTTTCGACTTATGTGGTTTGGTTTTAAGGTTTTAAAGTTTTAAATGTTTATAGGTTTGGTTTGGTTTTGATTTATGATAAACTGATTTGGTTTGGTTCTAAATTTTTCATAAATGATTTGGTTTAAACGGTCCCGCTCTAAATGGTTCAGTTTAAATGGCTTCATAAAATTTAAACAGTTTGGTTTGGTTTTTAATATAAATAAATGGTTTGGTTTGGTTTCAAGGCCAAGAAATCGAACCGCGCCCATTGCTATTAATGAGACACAATAAGTAAATTTATTAACATAAGTCGTTAACCGAGATTCATATATATTTTTAAATTAAATCATTTAAACATATATTAAATTGATAATATATATATATATATATATATATATATTAATGAGTTTAAAATATATTTAAATTTTAAAATTATTCATCAAATTGATGATAGAGCCAATAAATCTCTCTCTGTTTGGCTGGTACCATCTCCTCTACTCCTATTTTGCTTGGGCCTAAGTTTGTCGTGGCCCCTACATGATATATTATGACGTAGCCACATTAGACTCCCAATCCTTTCTACTTCACCCCTAGTGAGCAAGCATGAGGTTTCCACATCCTTCAGTATGGTCGATCTATGCCTCCCAAAGTAGTTAATGATGATCTTGATCCTAGAAAAACCACGAGCAAGATTGCATCTCCCTTGGTCCAAGTCCATCTCGAGAACATAGTACAAATGTACCTCGACTACGATGTATTGTTCTTTTTCATCTATTTCAACTCCCACACAATAACATACTCTCTATTGTCGCCTTTCTCCCATTTACATGTATGTGTTCTAAGTTTATGTTAAGAGGTGTTGCATATCTGTCTTGAGGTCTTGTGAGTCTTAAGAATGTGCAAGATGTGTATCCTTGTCTCTATGTTTGATGTCAATATGTCAAGTTTTATCATTCACATCCATTCTTAATGTGGTAGCTCCAACATTTTGATCACAATTTGGATTGGTAGCTTCAACATAAGGTGAATGAATAATGATCACAAAAAGCTCTTAACAAGAAAAAACTCCTAGAAAAGGTAAGTTCCCTCCCATTAATTGAAAGAGGGGCGTGAATGAATGAGATACATAAAGAACATATATGTAGGCCATTGAATGCAAATGATGTGTATGGATCATGAGTGGATAACTAAGAAATAGATATAACCAGGTATAGATCGGTTAGAGACATATGCGGAAGTGTAAGATAAATATGAGATGTCGCCCAAATGTAAGTAGACGTCTGGTGGCGAGCTTTTGTACAATCAACATAGGGTATATAGTAGTTGCAGATGATAGGATAATTTAGGCAAGGACTACTTGATAAGGGGACTAAAGTTGTGTACAGAAGGACATATTTAAGTAATGGAGTATATTCTTTTTTGGGGGGGGGGGGAAATGAACAAGACAAAAGGGTCTAGTAATTTATGTTGTTTTCTTGGAGTTAAATGAAGCATGGAAAGATAGCCTCATCCAAAGGATGGTTGAGGAACACTATTAAGACAATGGACGAAAGTAATCATGACATCAATCCATAGTGCAAAACCAAGAATCGACCACAAGTTAGCATATCATAACCCCATGTGCTCAAATGAAAGTATTATGAGCTACGGCCCTGACAGAAAGTGGATTTGTAAGTACATCAAAAGAAACTCCTTTGTAGACCTATTCATAGGGAAAAAACAGGCGTTAGAAAGGGGGAAAGATCATAGAAGTAGAAAACAGCCTTCCATAGGTAGACTAGACTCTCATAGTCATCCCTTCTTCTTATACTCAATCGTAAGTAGCACCAACAACAAGAACAAAGACTCATTACTTTAGGTCTAGAAGGACCAAGATCCCAATAGACTCTTCTCTTTGTTGACATAAATTAGGGTTCTTGTAATATCCTTGCTCTTAAAGTCAACAGAACATAGGAGTAAATAATATTGTGCCTAGGGTCTCCAAACACATGATGTAGTAAGAATGTTTCAACCAAAAATTGAAAAATAGTCTCAAAGTTGAAACACACTTTAATTTTATGGGCTTAAAGTATGTTGTTCACTCATAATTCCTAACTTATATGTTGATTTTTCCAGAACATCACAACCTCTCTACAATTTCCCTTCAAGAGTAAAGTTTTATGGTAGATTTTGTGTTACCTAGCAACATGTTCCAATGTTGGTATCCACAACGGTTCTATTGAATTGGTGGACCTCACACTTCTTTGCTCTAGGAGGAATGTCAAAAGTCTCAAATGGCCTATTTGTGCATGGTGGATATTGTTACACAACGGAATGAGATGCCCTTTTTCTATGCATCTATGTACATAACGTGATTATGGATGAACAAAAAGACTTTATGGAAGAAAGAGAAGATTAGCATGGATATAGGAAGATGACAACATGCATTAACTCAAACCAAATGTTTAGAGTGGAAACCATGGAGCGAGAGAAGAAGTAAGATTAATTGTGAAAAAAGAGAAGTCATGCAACAATCATAGAGAGTTTATTAGAATATGACTCTTAGTCGTAGCATACTGCAAATATATATTCACAAGAAAACCAATTTAAATAATAAGTGGGTTCATAAAAATTTGTGTTGGAACCCAAGAATCCTCTTCGACTAATCAAGTGAACCACGAAGTTTTGTTTAACGTTTTGGGAAAACAAAGAGTGAATAAATACAATGAGAAGCATATTCCTTCAAGATTATGCGATTCTCTATCTCCTCGGCCCAAAGAGGGCCATGGAAGATAAGCATGTTATGTACATTTACTCCTTAAAAAATGTTTAGAATTTCGTATTCACTCTAAAGTTTTAAATTTTTCTAACCAAGGCAGATGACACCCACTGCATTTCAACATCTTTCCCTTTTGTTTTCCATCAATACTTTCATGATATCAAAATATGTTTATTTCAAGTTCACATACCAAATAGTTATGTAAAGTATTGCTCATCATTGAAAACTTCAAAAAGAATATTGATTTAACAACTCTTGAGGATCTCCTCGATGTTTCGAATACATAAATGTATCTCTATTTCAATATGTATATTGTTAATCTCATTGTAGGAGCACTCACTACTTATATTTCGCCAATAATTCCCTCTAGCCATTAGAAAAAAACTAACTCTATCACCATCAAATTATATTCGGTAGACGATTATTTATTGCAAATGCTTTATGGAAAGAGTATAAAAGGTGAACCTGCCTTCATTTTCCATCTCGGTATGTGTGTAAGAGAATTACTTGTCACCTCCACAATAAGTGCAAAATAACTTGGTTAAACGTTTAAATTGTTCAATAATCAGTTCGATTACATATCATTTGTTGTTTGATGTTGGAATTTCATGTTGGATGCATATGTGGGGATCTCTTTTTGAAGCCAATATATATTGACGCAACAATGTATGTATACTATTTTGTGGACTTATACCAATATTATATTATGTTGTGTCGTTTGTGACTTAGATTACCGATCAAGTAATAATGTTGGTCATTGAAGTCTAGTGGATAACACACAAATGAGCACATTCGAGTCATTGAATTACAAAATGAAAATTTGACTCTTCTTCCAAAGTCACACTTTATGCCTAGTTTATATCATTGCTAATTTGCACTTTACATGCCATGGTAGGAACATGAATCACACGTCCTTAATCATGCAAAATAAAAAAACGTGTTAATATATGGGTGAAATAATACATTAAGTAGTTTGAGCATATTGACAATATGATCATCTAGATAAAGAGCTTACGAATAAAGAAACCATGTTTATATGTTACAATTATAAGGCTTTCTTTCACATGCTCCCTTTGGATAGCTTGAATAGTGTCGAGCATGATTTAGTGTTGTCGGGCTCACAGGCTTGGTTAAGGCATACAAAATAAGCAAGCTTGAAAGTATGTAATACACATGGCAATGTGGCAATGCTAAGTACCATGAGCATTTCACCATGAATGTATACGATTGATAGTTTACCTATATCTACGTAGCAATGCAAACATTCATCATATTTTCCATTCCCATGTTCAAATAATTACCAATGAACTCTACATGATAGAGCAAGCATTTGGATTCTCATCACTAAAGAGTTGAGGTGGGTAAACATAATTCGAGACACTACTATAAGGTATGTACTCATACTTCTTTATCTCTAGAGTAGTATCCTCGGGGGTAGTAGGTGGTGTTGGTTCTTCTTTCTTGTCTTCCTTCTTTTCTTCTTTCTTCTCCTCCTCTTTCCCATCTATTGCCTTCTCTTCCTTTTTCTCTTCTTGTCCATCCCCTTCTTTCTTTTCGTCTTCTTTTTTCTCGGGTTCAGGTGCGGGTGGAGTCTCGACAACGGGCTTGTCTTCCCCTTTTGTGCCCTCTTCACTTGGCTTTTCAACACCCTCTTTTTTTTCTTCTTCCTTTTTCTCTTCAACGGGTTTCTCATCCTTCTCTCTTCTGGAGGTGGTGGAGGTGGAGGTGGGGGGGGCACTATTTCACATCGTTTCCCAGACCTTTTCTTCACCCTTTCACATAATTTGTTAGGATCAATGCCCTTCCCTTTCACAGTTACGAGGCTACTTGCCAAGTCCTCATCTACTTCCTTTACCCCTACATTATAAATGCAACAAAAAGAAAATTTTCCTTAGCAATATTTCAAAAAGGAAACCATTGGTATCATAAACATTAAGGTCGGGCTTATAGTGTTTAGTCAATTGTTTTCACCTGTTTGATGTTTTATATTTAATCGAGCCCTCAAACTGTATGCATAAATATGCCAAAGAAATAAGTTATGAAACAACATCATATGCACTTTAATCAATGTATACAATGGTTGATGGGGTCAAGGACCTCTTCACCATTATACTAAGCATGTGCATGCACCATGTGCACCAGACCACACAAATTCATGCCAAACATGAATGAGTACATTCCACAGTGATAAAACCAAGAACATGGATTACCAACAAGATAATGAGAATCAATTCAATAACAGACACACATACATATAGGAACACATTGATTGAAACTTACCATCCATTTTCAATATGTTTCTCTTGATTTGCTTGGCACAAGCCCCACAATGCATGTGAACTTTCAACATGATCACAACTTCTGGAATAGGAGGAGGCGGCTACAAAAACAAGGGCAAAAGCAAAATGTTATTGTAATCATAAAAAGACAAGTTTCGAGCTCAACATCATTAATACCCTTGGTTAGTTATCACTAGAGGCAACTCATGAGGGTTCGATTAACTTTTGTGTCTTATATCATTAACTACTAATGTAATTACCTCATGCTAGCACTTCGATAGATTAAGACCATTTTTCATAATATTTGGATCAAAATTTTAAAATCTTAACAACATGATCATAATTAATATATTTAATGTTCGTTTTTTTTACCGGAGGAGTTTCCGCTTTTTTGGGGTCTTCTTCTGTTGCTTTCTTCTGATCCTCCTCTAGCTTTTTGGGGTCCGGGTAAATGAGGATCGTCCGTTTCCCACTCTTCTTTTTCACAGTTTCACATGTTATTTTGGGATCAAGCTTCCCTTTGATTGTCACCTTTTGCTCTTGCATGTTCATTTCAACCAACTCTAATCCTGCAAAGTTTTAGTTTTTAAAGAAATAAGACATTATTACAATGTTAAACGATTCAAAGACTTGATGAAGTTGTGGGAGAAGGCGGATTCTGCTAATAAAAGGGTTATCACAATATGTTTTCCTTATTTTCCTAAATGCCCTTTGCTTGTCCCCCATAACAAATATTAATGTGAGTATGCTATTTGAGCAATCATCCAATCTAATTCATGATTCCATGTGCCATTTGACGATTTGATCTATGGTAAATATGTCCTATGTTTCGTTTTTTCCGAGGACTACCATAGACCATTTTGGCACATGATGACAAGATAGAGGGCACTAGAGAAATCCAGAAAAACTCAAAAGTAACGCTTTCAAACTCATTTCCAGTTAAAAACAAGTGATCACGTGTTGAAGAACAAACTGACACCATTGCCTTTCCACTATCCCACGAGGGACTTTAGGAGTTCCATGTTGAGTTGAATCATTGCTAAATATATAGCTAGATTCATGAGGTTAGCTCATTCAATTACAAGCCTACAATGATTGCAAGCATCATGCTTCAGAGTCTGGGGCAACAATCTATTCGATGTTGTCGATGCACATTACACTAAAAAACTCTTCATAAACTCAGTTTGAGATCCTCTTGGTGTGAAATTCTTCATGAATTTTGCATCACACCATAAGAACCTTTTTTACTTGCACTCATAATTTTTACTTGTTGACATGATCATGTCACTCGCAATGTCGAGATAAACTCTGTGAAGGTAATCGAGATCAAGATCACGCGAGTGTCAAAGTCTTTAACGAATTTTAGGCAAAGATCATCTAAAGCTCTTCACAATTCTAGTTTTAGATCATCAAAGCGATGATCATTCCAGAGTTTGCTACTAAAAAAAAACCAATGCCTTTACACAATTTGGAGTTTGAATGAAAAAAGAGAGTTGGTTCCTTATTTTAGTTTAGTAATGAAATAGAGTGCATACCTTAACTATGATTGAGATACTCTCTATAAGTGATTAGTAAGCAATTAAGCCATTCTTCTAACATTATTAAGATATATTTGGTTTGAGTGATAAGGAGACATTGAGTTTAATCATGGAGGTACTGGATTAAGGTCATTATGACACTGGATTTGCGAGACATAGGTTTGTTAATTATCCCTTGAAGATGCTTGATTAGCAACTAACCAAGAGATTTTGGTTAAGTGGTTAACCCCAGCTTAAACATGATTAGCATACCCAATGAATCCCGGAGCCCATGTAGTTAGTTATACAAGACTTACAAAGATCAATCCCACATAGTTGGTGAGAATTAATCTAATTATTATACAGGGATATGATTAAGAAGGGTAATTACTGAAGGGAGCGAGAATGACGATGATTAGGGATGTGATTAGTGCCAATGACTGAGATAAGGGATGGGATTAGTGTCAATGACTGAGATTAGGGATGGGATTAGTGCCAATGACTGAGATTAGGGATGGGAGTTGTGCCAATCACTGAGATTAGGGATGGGAGTAGTGCCAATCACTGAGATTAGGGATGGGATTAGTGCCAATCACTGAGATTAGGGATGGGATTAGTGATAATCTGTGAGATTACAGAAGGGATTAGTGAATGCAGGTATGCATATATATGTATGTATGTATGTGTAATATGTGAATACCTTTCAGTTTCTTGATGGCTTTCTTGACTTTGGCCTTGCAGCCTTCACAGTGCATGTCTACCTGCAGGATTATGGTATTAGCATTCTCGTCCTGCTGCTCTGCAACTGCCTTCTTGGCCTCTTCCTGCTAAAAACTCATTCCATTTACACACCAATCCATCCCATTAGAGGGCCTCCATGAAGCATTAAATCCACACACAACCAGTCCTTTTTTAAGTACTTAATTCACAGTAAATGAACAGGTCCAATCCATTCCTCACATTGGTTAATTGAGAGCAATCCATACATCCCATGGATTAATTGACAGCAATCCATACATACCATGGATTAAGTGATCACATGAACTAATTTGAGTGCAATCCATGGATATTATATGGATTAAATGGTGCAGCAAATCCATTCATTACAAGGACTAGTTTAGAAAGGGCAGAGAATTGAAACCAGACAAAAGCCTAGGGATTGAAAGATAAGATTGAATCACACTGTGTTTAAGAATTATAGCTAACAAACCAAAATCAATCCATGGATGCATCAATGGATTTACCTCTTGCATTGTGCGAGATCAAATGAAAACTCTGCTCAAGAGATGATTGGGGAGGGTGAGAGTAAACTTTGGCTAAAAAACAATAATCTGAGAATTGGGTTAAAATTGCAAGAAAAAAACTAAAACAAAAGCAAAACAAAGAGAGAGAAAAAAAACAGTGGAAGCAGCCTATGTTTGCCTTATATGATTATGATGGTGATGAAGATCAGAGTCTTTAATGGACGAAATATGTTCATACATAACATACATACATACATATATGATACATACATACATAAACAAATACATACATACATACATAAATACATACATAAATACATACATACATACATACATACATATATACTTACAAAGTTACATGTATGCACACATTCAATACATACCATGCAATGTATGCATGCATATGCAATTTCAATTGTACGGAAACATATATGTATACATACATTCATACATTTTCATGCATGCATACATGTACAGTGACTTACATTCATAATTTCATGCATACGTTCATATACATAGCATAGCATGCATTTGTAAATCAATTGTATGAAAACACATACATACATACATACATACATACATACATACATTTATCCCCTGTTTGCTTTTTTGCTTTTTGCTTTTTGGTTGATTATTGCTTTACATACATTTATCTCCTGTTTCCTATTTTGCTTTTTTCCTTTTATTTCTTTTTGCTTTCTGCTTTTTGGTAGATTATTGCTCGCCCTTTTTTTCTCCCTTTTTTCTGTTTTTTTTTTAGGGTGAATTGTACAAATTTTCTTCATTAATTTCATATTCCCTTCCCTTCTTTTTCTGTGGCTCTGTTTTTCTTCTTTTTATTATTTTTATTATTTTTGGGAAGGAGTGACCAAAATAATAATAATAATAATAATAATTTAAAAATAGATAAAAAAACATTTTAATTTCCCAACCATTTCCTTTCATGTTTATATGTATATTAATTTGGTTCACTTTAATTTTTCTTCTCATATTTATTTGTCCCTTTTTCTTATGATTAGAAATTGTTTTGCTTGTTTTTATTTTAAATTTATTATTTTATTATCTATTTATTCCCCCATTTCTCATTATATTTATATGTCCCTTTTTTCTTATTATTAGAATTCGTTTTCCATTTTTTATTTTATTTTAATTTATTATTTATCTATTTATTTATTCCCCCGTTTCTCATTATTTTTGTATGTCCCTTTTTTTCTTATTATTAGAATTCTTTTTCCATTTTTTAGTTTAATTTAATTTATTATTTATCTATTTATTTATTCCCCACATTTCATTATATTTATATGTCCCTTTTTTCTTATTATAAGAATTATTTTTTATTTTTTATTATATTATTATTCATTTATCCCCCTTTTTTCTTTATGGATTTGAGGGATGGAAATATAAATTAATAGAAATGTGAGGATGCCTCTCTCCCCTTCATTTCCTTTTTACTTAGTTTTTTATTTTTTTGCTCTTCCTTCTTCTTCTTCTTTTATTGGGCAATTCACACAATTTGTCTACCTCCTCAAAAAGCAATGGTAATATGCAACACACACACCCACATTATCACCCACCCACAAGAAAACCTCTTTTCTATGCTTGCGTCTGCATGTCGATCGATCGATCGTACACCTTACATGTGCTTCTTCGTCTAGAAAATGAGTAAAACAAAAAAACAAAAAGAAGAAGAAAAACCCAAACAATGTAATCATGTTGTATGTACAAAAGCATGACCTAGTGGGGAGGACATACCACTGTGCGCACACATACATGTATTCACATATTAAATATCGATTCATGATGGTTTGGAGGATGAACTCTTGACTATCCATTCCTGAGGCACGAGTGAGGCCGACTCTTCTTAATGGTGACTTGATTGACAAGCTTACCGACTTACTAACTAACATAGCTAGCTAACTTTGTGAGTGGATGGATGGATGCCTTTTGATTGATGATGGGCACATATGAGTGGCGTTGAACCGTTGGTTGGCTTATTCAAACCTCAAGATGCACCCTTCAAATCTTATTAACATTACTCATCATTCATACCTTGTTGGGGTGCTTATAATGTGATTCGCCACAAACATTCCACAAATGACTATGAGTTATAATACACTTCAAGATCATCTTTCTAGAATTGAGTTTCGATGTTTGAACATGTACTAAGCATCTTCAATCCCAATTCCCTAGACTTTGGCATGATTAAATGTCGTCATTTCAAGTTTACATATATCTCTTATAAACAAATAAGAGTTGTCCATTCCACAATGCACAATTATACACAACTAACATATAATCATGCATAAATTGTAACCACAAAACGCACACCAACAATCAATTGTGGATGTTTGCGAAGCAATTTCCTTGGATTCTAACTTGTATGCTTACATCACATTTACGTCACCCACTTGAAACTACAAAGCTAATATAGAGTCATTATCTTTTTTTCTTTGCATTAAATGTGAATGTGTGACACATCCATTATGCTATTCTTTGCCAAGAAACATGGCTATATGTACTTTTAGTAAGTCTACTTGGGGAAGGTATCCCATAAGTCTGTTGTTGTTCTTGTAAATAAGACAACATTTTCGATCATAACATCCTTTTGGCCACATTTTGATCTTTTAGAGCTGTTAATATACACGTGTCTTTCGTTTATTTCCTTCCTACTTTGATGACTACAATGTACACAATTACACTAAATTAGTTGAAATGGTCAAATTAATGAGAACAATGTACAACGAGGCTCTATTCTTCATCCCAAAATGGTAAGATTGTGAATCCAATGAAGAGTGTTCAATCAATGAGGAGTATGGAGGTTGATCTACACTTGGGTTTCATAAATGGGCAATGTGTGTATATATATGATCTCATTTTATGTGGATCAATGTATATAGATAACCTTACTCTATGTGTTTATGGATTTACTAGTATGCATGTGCATGCTAATTATAAGTCTTACATCATGAAAACATGCATACACACCTCACATGTTGACAAACATATATTTCGGTCGTGTCACATATGTACATGTAGTGAATATATGTAGAAATAACTTCTATTTATGCTCCACCTAAATATGCTTGTCCACACATTTTTGTTTTCAATACAATCTTACCTTGAAGGGAATTTCACATATTTTTAACTTTAGGTATGTTACCACCTATATTTATGAAAACAAATATGCAACTCAAAAGTTTATGGTTTTGTATGGTCCAAACCATTGTACAAACATTGATGCATGAGTATGAGAATAAGTTTGGATCAAAGAGTGAGTGATTGTCATGAGTATCGTCAATGTTGTTGCGCAAGTGGTCATGACAAAAGGGTACCAAAATCAGAGAGCATATCAATTAGCTAGAGCCTACTATCATGAGTACAACGTACATCGAAATCTTAACAAAATTGGTGTTCTAGTGCCTTTTATTAGGCTACTAGTTGGTCATTCAAAGGTTGAAAGTTACCAAGTTATGATCAAGGTTCCATTGTTATATGTAATATAGGGTTGGAATTTATCGTAATTGTATGATCTTTGATTAAGACAAACTATATGCATGTGTGTGTGTGTGTGTCATCCATATGTATACAATATAATCATTTTGCATCAGTATGAGTGCATGGGCATGTAAAATATAGCAAATAGATACAAGTTTGGTTTTACGTCAATGCTTAAACTTCCAATTAGTCAAAAGTAGGTACACAATTTAACATAATGAATTACGACATAAAACCAAAGCAAGCTTGCTAACGTAGTTTGATAAAGCTATGTAATCTATCACAACATCGTACAAGTTATGAAGATTTCTAGTGAATCGATGAACTTCTTTTCAATAAACATTGAAAGTGGGAACCAATGCTCCATGCAATAACTCACTATTGTGCGACGTGCATGTACAATTATCTCGAAAACCGGGTGATCACCCCTCAAACCCAATTACTCAGGTATTGCATTAACATTTTAACATACATACTTGATCACCTTTACTTTTGGGAAGTACACACATTTGTTATTCTTATTCATATGTAATGATACAACATATGAGTCATGACAGCAAGGGCATCGAGATAATAAAGTGCTTGTTTGTGAAATGTCGACACTTCGCATATTAAAACAACTTCCTCCTTGAGACAAACTGTATCGGTCACACTCCATGGGGTAGTAGATTAAATGGTAGGAAATGTACATTCCAAAGCTCTCGGATTACAAAAAGTATAGGTTTGACACGAAAATAGTCCAATGACATTAATACAAATTTATATTCTTGCCACTTGCATTAAAACATAACTATAACGTGTATCTTCAAAAGACTATCGAGCTATACCTACAATATGGGCACACATATGTATGCCGCATAGCCATTGGTTGTTAGACATTGTGGTTGTTTGTAAAAATATCAAGTTGTACACAACACTCGAACTTTGGTTACCATATTCTAATAGACATATACCATATTACCGAATATCACACACCTATCATGCCGTTGGCCGAGAGATTCTTTTAATCCTTCCAAATCTAGAAAACACTTATTTCGAAAAATTTCTATTAAAAAATTTAATTGTGATACTGCGTCCTCAACATATTTAATAATTACTTTGGCAGTTCCTTTTAGATCTTTCCAAGTCAAGTAGAGTTGTGCTTTGGGGGGTTTTGTACATCAGACTTAGCAACTTGTTCGAAGTCTAATCCAACATAGTTTACAAAATTTTCACATTTTGGACTCCATTATTGGTGTCCTTCTTTATGAAAAGTACTGGCAATAAGCTGGATAAAAAAAAAAGTTTAACGAAAAGGGATAAGTAATTCATAAAGTTGACTTGTAAAGTAAAGAATTCATAAAGTTGCCATGAAAAGCACCATAAGGGTGACCGTTTTACTAATCACTAGTGCACATGCAATACTAGGAGCAACAAAGTTTGATCTAGAGAAAAACATAATGATTAATTAAGTTTAAGGTGAGCTATACATATGTGAATTCTCTTTTTTCCATCTGATTGAACAAGTTAGCATCAATCTACCATGCATGACAACAATAGAGGTTCCCATGAACTAGTGTTAGCAAACAAAAGTGATATGATCAACCTTCAATTGTTAATTGTTGTGTTCCTTTGCAAAGTTCTCCATGCATGAAATGCCTAGAACAACAAACATTGAACAAAGAGTTACATTATTTTTGTCACTCATAAGGTGGAAATGGTATGTGAGAGAATCCAATATGTTAAAACCCTGAAAGTGACATAAAGATTAATGGAGAGAATCCATATATACCATGAAAACATAAAGATGGATGGTCACGATAAGAGATTCCTTTCTATACCATCTAACCATAAAGATGAACATCAAGACAATGCTTTATATCCACCTCATGTATGGATATAATAATATACTTGTTAATGCTTTGTCCTCAACAAAGCACACAAAACATGCATTTTTAGTATGTTAAGTGCATAATCATGGTGCTTTTCATTGGTGGATATATCTTTAGAGATACGGAGGATCAAGTGGTAAATGAAAAACCACATATACGTTTGGGCAACATAAACATCAAAAAACGTTGCAATTGACTAGCATATGCCAAGGATATCACTTTTACTTTCTTTTATTGTGAATCCTTTCATAATGGTTGTCACAAAATTTTAAATTGACAATGAGGGTGGCTAACTCAAGCCATCTTTTTCTCTTCAAATTGTGACTTGGTAGGCCCATTGATAAATAAGGTAAGGTATCGTCCTTTGTGTTAAAGTTATATCTAATGATGTAAACATAGCATATCCTTCTACAATTGTGGACCACATACTAACAATTAGACACAAAAGATGTTGAGTACGTACTAGCTAACAATGGTATGTGTTCATGCAATAGGATAGAGACTATACATAAGTAGTGACCCATGGGTTGCTCATTGATAGCAGTAGGATATACATGTCTTATAAAACATAGGGTTTGTTCATGTCCCTTCTATGGAATACTCGTTATATTTGTTTGTCTCCTATGCTAGGGTTACATTTATGGCTTTTAGAAAAGTACATAACAACTATCCAATAAATGAACGAATATGATACTTAATTGAAACGAAAGTTTGTCATTATTGGAATTCTTGTAGGAAAACAAAATACATGCATTAATATGAAATGAATAAAGCCTAACATTATGAATCACAATGTTGTGTCCATTTTGAATTACCAAGACATGAAACCAAAGAAAAACGAAGTATGCATGTATATGGTGTGTGCATGAAGATGATTTTACGATGCATCATACACATGAATTATGTTGGGTTCCCACCATTCATTGATTTCGTATGGTCTTGACGTTTCTAGAATTCTTAAATTTTAGCCATAAGAGAGTATCCAATTGATACCATCTTCCTTATGTGGCATTGAATTATTGATAATGCATGCAATATGCTTCATGAATTTTTCCTTCCATAGCTTGACACATCATCCAAAGCGCAGTTGGTTGTTTTCATTTTGACTCTTAGGTGTTTGCATATCTCTTTTAGAGATTCTTTCTTTTACGTGACCACAAAAGGAGAATGTGTTATAACATTGAAAGTGAACATAATCATGTGAAGGTAATTTGACCCTTAGAAGAAGTGAAACAAATATGCCTCCAAATCTCTAAATTTGCATGATCATCCATCCGTTCTATCTCTTTGGCAATTAACATGCACATCTTTCTATTTATTTGGTTTGCTCCACTGGTTAGAGTTATCCAAGAACTCTAAGCCGACCATGTTTGCGAGACACAGCTCACATGCACTTTCAAGAGTTTATAATGGATAATGAGAAAACTTTAAACTACACAAACAATTATACTCCATCCAGATGAGAGCTTTCGTCAAAATTATCTCACTCCACCTTTATCACCTCACAACGAGTCCATACATATTGATGCAAGGATATCATATCTTCTATTTCCTTTGAGAGACAATAATCTAACTAAAAAAGGCAATGTTTCACAGGATTGCCAACACTTTGTTTATCCCCAAGTCTTCTCTAAAAGAGATAATCTAGCCCTCCTTTTGTTTGTTTTGTTCAAAAGGCTCCCCTCTAAAGGAGATTGGATGGGTTTCTCTCAACCCTCCTTTTCTTTTTATCCATTTTATATTTTAGTTTTTGCTTATGTTTTTTTTACATGCTAGGTTGATTCCCGTTGCCCATCTTTCAACTTGTGGTCATAGCAACCTCATTTAAAGGCATTAAAGCCATATTTATAAATCTATTTATCCATGCTTTGTCGGTGTTTTCTCTCTAATTTTCCCAAGTAGTCTGATAGAATTGTGTAGCTTATGTTACTTGTTGCAAGACTCGCCTTTCATGTTTTCGCACTTCGATTATGTAGTCTAGTAAATGTTTTAACATTTTGAAACTCCTTTACAAAGGATAATGTAAGCTTTGTTAATTGCCCTAAAATATTCTCAAGCCTTAGCTTACGAGTCGCATGCTTGAGGAACACATGGGCTAATGGTGACGACTCATGGGTGATTTGTTTAGTGTGCTTGGGACATCGTCATCAAACAAGACACAAACACTTGAAACATGTTTGTACATTCAATGTATTATCTTTGGGACTAGAGATGTATAATATGTAAATTGTAATAGTAAAAAAGCATATAACCTTAATTTGAAATATTTTAGCCAACATTAGCAATGTTTATTTTGTTGATTAAATAGCATGGATATTTCATACCACATGTTTGCTTTGTAGATTTAGTATACACTTAATCTTTTTGTTGCAATTACCCCTTATTGATCAACCATACTCTCCAACATTTGCAATAAACTATCCACGAAATTAGAGCCAATGCCAAATTCTTTGGCAGTCAAGTATATTGTTGAAATGTTTCATATTGAGATTAGTGACATTTATTATAACACAAAATATGTCCCTCCGAAGCCCCAAAAAAAGTTTTACATTTTTTTTTTCCCCAAAAACAAAGCCCCAAATTTAGTTTATTTAATTCCACCAAACACCGACAAGTAGAACGCTAAACTAATTGCGTTTTCACATTGGTTAGGTGTGTCTATGTCATTTATTCTCATTGATCCTCTAGTCCTATACAAATATGTAAAATTTGTAGAAGTGACAAGGAAATTTGCAACACAACCATTTAATAACCGACAAGACATGTGCTAAGTCACAATGTGAAATTTTGATTGTTTTTTAGGTTACGTGTTGATGAATCTTTGAAGCTCAAATATGCGAAGATGAGTTGCAATGGTAAAACTTGTGCTTTTTGCAACATTACCGTTGTTGATTCAAATCTCGAACAAATATGCTTGATATTGAGTTCATTTTAATCGCTCTAAAAAAAGGTGTTACAATACTGCTATCGTTTTCACTTGTATCGTGGAAAGAAAAAGATGTCAATATCAGTGTCCTTTAAAAGGCACAAAATCTTGCATATGTTCGTAATATTTGTGCATGTCTTTTTGTTTTGTCTAATCATATTGTGACACAATATTTGGAGTTTGGCACCGTGTTAACAAAATCAAACACATGTAACATCAACCCTTAATTCTATTTGCATTAGGATAGCAAGATTTCTGGGGTATGCGCATAATACCAAAAACTTCCCTCTCGCTAACAAGCAATTCATTTTACAGTAATATTTTAATGAGTTTTTATAATTCTTTCATAGCATTGAAAGACTTGTACAAGGAACTATTGTGAATAACAAGTGCATCCTTTTACATGGGATGATTCATAATGAGCTATATGATGTGATGACATTCCATATTAATTGATCCAAGCCTTACAATAGAATAACATTTGTGTCCTTTATGATAATGTTCATAATAACAACAATAGTTTGGTATGTTACATTTAGGTCCTACCCCATTAAAATACCTTAACAATATCATATATATAAAAATTTCATGCTACATTTAGTTGTTTCCCTTCTTAGTATTGCCATAACAACATCAAATTTATATCTTCCAATGTGTCTTGTCAAGCAAACGGAATTCTCCAAATTCATAACATTGTTTTTCCTTGGCATGCGAAGTCAACCACAACCACATATTTTTAAGTGCCTCATGAAAATTCTATTTCTATCTATCTATATATGTATATTGTCACACTCAAGATGGATTGAATTCTCTTTGATAGGGAGCTCATGGTACAAATTGCACCAACAAAATTTATGCTTCCTTGGCATATGGCATAAGATTAAGATGGTGGGAAGCATCCTTCTGGTTTCAAGTTCCCTAAATAGTTTGCATAGCACATGATATTTTTGAATAAAATCTAGTGGTAAGTAGTGTTTGATGCATGTAGCTATGGATGATGCCCCAAAGGTGGAGAAGGTGACATGAAGGATAAGATCAAACAAGCGAAACAAACTACAATGAACTTGAACACATGTACAAGCCATTGTGAATAGATTCCAAGTTTGAACATAATACAAGATACTACTATTGATTGATTGTGTGTATAACAATATTGAGTGATCTAGTTTAGTCATTAAAGATATTGTGTTACCATTAGGAACCCATTTAAAAGATGGTTCTGCTTTTGCCAGCCATTCAATCCATGCCAACATTTGACTTTTGTCACTTTGAATAACCATGTCAAGACATTCAAGGCATCACTCTGGTATGAAAAGATTGTGTGCAAATATCTGAATATGTAGAGCTCATCAAGGGCTAAGGTACCCATTTCATCAATGGCCTGATAAGGTAAGTACCAAAGCATGACATATCATTCACCAATCAGTAAGGTAACTAGAGTCCTCAAATAAGACTTTGCAGACTTTTCTGAAGAAAATAGAGAGTAAAGTTGAAAGAATTTGGGTGACAAACTCAAATTCAATTCCACACTTAAAGCATATAACTTCACTTAAAAACAAGCATCAATGGGAAGGCATTTTCAATTTGAAAATACAAATTAAGTAAATCAGTAAACATCTAGGATTGGAAATCATGTTTAAGAGTTGCAAAAGCACAACCTTACCACTGAAAATTGCATCTGATTCAAAAATATATTTTGGTTGATACCAGTAAAATATACAACTTAAGATAAAAAGATCGAATCAAAAGAGGGAATCTCTAAACAATAGTCGTGCTATAAAATGGGTAGAAAAACCAAATTCCTCTCAAAAATAGGTTTTTGCAAAACAAGAAAGAAAGTCCGAATTCACCGAACCAAAATAGTCTACTACATGATCAATGATGCTGTGATCATTTTAGGATCAGAACTCTGATCAAACGAATGCTATCTCAAAGCAATAGCCCTACTACAAAGCAGTAACAAAAGGATATATGTCGAGAGAGTAGGTTCCTATTCAAAATTCCTATTTAAAGAAGAAATGTCCATCGCATGAAATTCAGTGAAAAACTTGATGTGAATCCAGATATCACCACCCAATAGAAGAAGCCTTGGGAATATGAACTCCTATGACATTCTTGTTTGATCCATAGTAGCAGAATTTGGATACAAGAAATGGCACCTGTATCCATACTTTGGACATGAGTTTTCATATGGCATCTTTGCTATATCCACTATATGCACCCTCTTTATGGGCCTTGTAAAAGGTATGAAATGCCACAGCCAGTACAAGGGAGAGGAACATGAACATGACAATGTTGACGATCGCCACTTTTCTCCAATCGTGCTTGACCTTCGCCAACACTCCCGCTCGGCACGAATCGCATCCAAAGCACAACTCGCTCTGATGGTAATCGTAGGTGTAGCAATCAGGGTCTGCATCTTGACTAAGCGGCCGTGTCCAATACGTTGCATTCAAGAACAAAAAGTTGCAAACAGTCGGGGGTTTGCAACACCCAGACTACAGAAAACAGCCCAGAAAAAAGAAGGAAATAAAAAACTTAACACAGATAACAATTAACTCAAACTAAAAAATAAAGTCTTTGTATAGAAGAAACTACATTGTCTTACATGTTCTGCACATACATACATGAATAGTCACATTCATGCATAGGTACGCACATATCATGTGTATACAAACACAAACCGGCAAGTATGTATGCATGTTTATGTATGGAAGCATGCATGCATGTGTGTATGTGTGTGTATGTAGGTATGCATGAATGTGTGTATGTAGGTATGCATGAATGTGTGTGTATGTAGGTATGCAGGTATGCATGTATGTTATATGCCTGTATGTATGTAGGTAGATATGTAGGTATGTAGGTATGCATGTATGCCTGTATGTATGTATGTATGTATGTATGTATGTATGTATGTATGTATGTATGTATGTATGTATGTATGTATGTATGTATGTATGTATGTATGAGCAAAGAAACAGTAGTGAGTACCTGAAGGGGAGTAAGGAGAGCATTGTTGAAATCAGTTGCAAGTTTGTATGCTTCAAGGCCATTACACACATGTGCATCTTCCAGACAAGACCTGATCTTCTTCCAATTCTCACTATTGTGAACCTTCCTTCTCAACCATGTTGAATACTCGCCAAGCCTGTAATCCTTATATCCTTTCCCAGATAACACCTCCCCTGCTCCTCTATCAGTCACAGCAAATGCAAATATAGTGAAACATAGAAGCAACAAGATGAAGAAAGACATGGACACCATGTAGAACCAGAGAATCCATGCTGAGCTCCTCAATGTGCCAATGAGCCCCATGATAGAGAGGAGCAAAATGAAGAACCCCAGTGCTGTGATGGGGGCTTGAAGGAATTGGTAGCAATCAGAATGGTGCTTTGTGGAGAGCCATATCCCTGAGGAAATGATGGGGATAGAGAGAATGAGGGAGGCTAGGTTTGTAATGATCAGGAAATGCTTACTCAAACCCATCTCTACTGATTCAAGCTTCTCTGCGTAGAACCTTAGAAGAAAGAAAGAAAGAAAGAAAGAAAGAAAAAACCCCGACAGAAAAAACAGCTCCTGCGATATTTCCCTCTAAATGAAGAGGTGAAATTTTGATGTTCTTCAGTTTTTTTTTTCTTTGTTGAAGAAAAGCAGGATGGGTTCTTCTCTGTTTCTAGTTAAGAAACGTAGAAAACACTAAAGCTCTTCTCTCTCTGTCTCTCTGTCTCTGTCTCTCAAAATGAAAGTAGCGGGAACTGAGTTCTGCTCTATTTCTTGTTTAAATCCTTACAAAGCCCTAACACACACAGACCACAGACACCTCTCTATCTGTTACTGAATGGAAGAAAGCAAAATGGGTTCTGCTCTGTTTCTTGTTTAGAACCCTAGAAAACCCTAGAAACACTACTCTGCTCCTCCTCTCCCTGTCTCTCCCTCCCTCCGTCGCTCTGTGTTTGAATTTTGTAGCTTTAGTAGCTGTTGGTAGCTTTTCCACTTTCACATTGTACTTTTTAACCCTAATTCCTCCATTAAACCCTAAATTCCTCTAGTAAACCCTAAATTCCTCTAGTAAACCCTAAATTCCTCCAGTAAACCCTAAATTCCTCCATTAAACCCTAAATTCCTCTATTAAACCTTAATTAGGGGGGGCGGGGGGGGCTCGGGAAATGAACTTGAGACCTCGATTTCTCGTGTCTCTCAGTCCGGAAGCTCACAGAAATGGCAAATACTGTTCGTTGATCGGTCGTAACGAAGAAAAAGCGTGAGATCAATCGCTTTGATTGATTGTGTTCTAGAAATTCCATGGGAGTGAATGACGAGTCCTATATAACATGGCATGTGCCATGCTGGTGAATGGCCCGCCATGGCACGAGAAACTTGTGTCATGCCATGGCCAGGTTGTATGTGCCATGGATAGTGCCTCGCCCGGCCCGATCACTAGAGACATGTTGCACCACTCGTTGCATAATGGTAACACCTTATACCGAAATGAAAGGGGCTACATCAAACTGTAGCCGCTCCCCCAATCCTCGACACTCTGATTTTGTATTGTTCAAACATTTGTTCGATTATCACTTACGCTTACCCTATGCATATTTGCTATTTCTCGTGGACTCCCGCTTTTGGATCTACTTTCAAGAATGTAACCTAAACATTACCAAACACTTAAATCTTCTAGCTCCACGTAAGCGCACACACATGTTATCTATGTATGAATGTTCATACATTGATTACTTGACAACACCTTGAATTCTCAAAATTGCGTGCAAATGTTATGTATGTATGAATGCGCATAAATTAGTTACTTGACAACACCTTGAATTCTTAGAATTCTGAGGGTTTATTGCACTTAACAATGTGTTGGAGAAGAAGCATAGTGGCTAAATGTTTGGCTAAAGAAAAAAACAATAGTTGGTAATATCGGGGGCAAACAAACATGTTTCTAATATGGGGAAATTACTTAGAATATTCTGGTGTTACCAAGATCCACCTAATTGACCGACCTCGATTTACGCCACCTTCAGTAACTTCCTCAAAGATTAGCAAGCGCACCAACCTTAGTTGGCAGCCAAACAAACCTAATTTGATACATTAAGCATAAAGGAATAAATGAGACCGACTAGTTCTGTTCCTCTCTATGTGCGTTTCACAATATGGTCATCTGCCAAATAACATGCTTGTTTGTTTTTGAAATTATCTTAATATGAGTGGTTAGCGTTGATGATCTTAATCACAAAATAAGTAGGTTAGAAGCTAACCTTGCAAATCCCTTTCTAAACATAGGGCTAATTGAGTCATTTTCCCTTTGTTTTGACTAATTACAATACCGTTTTGCAATCAAAGATTGATTAGTAAACTATATATTGTAAATAGCATACCAAAAATTCTATCTACAGTAAATGAACCTTGTATATAAAACAATTAGGACGTCAACGTGAGCACATATTTGAGTGTCATGTGATTGTGGGCATCAAAATTTACCAATATATAAGTAATATTGAAAAATAAGCTATGTGCCTTTTGGAAATTCAAATATTAAATTCTACCAAAGTGAACCTCAATCACTATTGGCGTATCAATGTCATCTCTCTATCTATATGGATGTCTATGTCTATGTATGTATTTATCCATTTCTCTATATATTTGAACATTTTCAAGGCCAAATGACCCACCAATGTCTATTCTTTTATGACTTAGATCATTATTGGAAAACCTTCAATAGCTAGTATGAATTTTGTAATTACTCATTTGATTATGATTGTGATGCGAAACTTGGGCTTTGGAGTCGGACCACCTTGGGGCTCGGGTTCCATTCAAAAGACAATCCCTATTTTATGTGAGTCGAGGTAATATTATGACAACCTCCTATTTCAAATAGTTTGTAGGCTATTGCTAACTTGCAAAGGGTTGAAATCAGCCTTAATTGAGTGTTTGTGCCTTTGACACTCATTACAACATTTTCTCCATATATCACACACGAGAAGACCATTTGTAATCTTTTCCTCGATATGACATCAACATTGAAGTGATTATCACGACTCCCTAAATGTGCTTGCTATATCACAACAATGCCATCATGATCTAGCATGCTCTAATGTAGGACATTGCCTTTTTCTCACATTAAAGACTTTTGAGAACATCTCATCATCATGAATGACTCGCACCTTTTTCACCTATGAACATGTTGCATCTTTGATGAGTTGTCAAACGAGGACTCCTTTAGTCAACACTCACACAATGCTAGACACATACTCCAAGTCTGTATTAACAATGAAAAGTATGGCAACAAACGATTCATCTTCTCTATCCCTATGGCTTCTGACCATTATGAAGTGTTGGGATTACGGTCCCTCCGGATGGGATGGTCGGATGTCCGGGAATCGGGAATGAAGACCCAGTTCCGGAGCCGGATGATGAAGACCCGGTTCCGGATCCGGATGATGAATGTACCCGGAGAGAGATCCGGATGCGGGGACATATTTGTGAATGTGTTTGCCAAGGCCCCTTGAGGCTATATTTGTAAATAGCCCGAAAGTCATATGTGTATAAATATGACTTAGGGCAAACAGTTTTGTAGTTGTTGCTCATTTTTCTGTTTTCCACTTAGAGGGAGCGAAGTGAGAGCAGCCGAGAGAGAGAGTGAGAGAGAGAGAGAGAGAAAGGAAGAGGTCGACGCCTCTGTGTAATACTGCCGCCTGTGGCGAGGACAGCGAGCTCAAGGTCGTCGCCTTGCAGCTCGCCATTGTACATTCCCTGTGTATAGTGATAGTTGGAGTCTTGCACTCCCGTGGTTTTTCCCGTCTAGGGTTTTCCACGCTAAACCCTGTGCATTTGAGTCTCCCTCTGTGTTTTCGATTTACTGCTGCATTGATTCGTGTTTCCTCGGTTGTGGCCGAGAGGTGAAGGTTTTGGAAAGCGTCAATTTCTAACAATTTGGTATCAGAGCGACTGCAGTGCAGAAAATGGAAGGCGGCAGCAGCGGGGAGCCGGGGATGATGGTGCTGAATGCGCAGAACTACGCCGACTGGAAGATAAAGATGGAGGATCTGCTCATTGTTCGGGACCTGTATGAACCGATCGACAGGTCGGAAATACCCAAGGGGGTACTTGAGACGGAATGGAGGCTTCTGAACCGGAAAGCCGTTGCAACCATTCGGCAATACGTCGACGTGAGCGTTCTACAACATGTGGCGAACGACACCAACGCATATGAGATGTGGCAGAAGCTGTCGGGCCTCTACGAGAGGAAGAATGCGTTGAACCGGACCTCCCTGATGAGGAAGATAGTGAACCTCAAGTACCGGGACGGCGAGAGTATGATGGAACACGTAAGCACGTTCATGGGATTCGTGAACCAGCTTGCGGCGATCAAGTTCCCGTTGGAGGATGCAATGCAAGCCATCATGCTGATGTGTACATTGCCGGAAAGCTGGGAGAACTTGGTGGTGACTCTCAGCACCTCCTGCACCGAAGATAACTTGTCCCTACAAACGGTAAAGACAAGCATTTTGAACGAAGAAGCGCGTCGGAGAGATAAAGAACCGGCCTCCGATCCGAAGATGCTGCTTACCGAATCGGATCGGGGAAGACAACGGAACCGGAGTCCGCAAAGACGGGAGAAGTCGGGGACCCGGTCGCAGTCAAGAGGAAGGCCCACATGCTTCCACTGTGGGAAGCCGGGGCACTTCCGAAAGAATTGTCGGCATTACCGAAAAGACAACGGAGCCGACGACACCGATTCGAAGAAGTCTTCGGAACGGAACGGTGCTTACCGGGGAGCCACGGACCGGAATGGTTTGGATCGGCGAGGGCAGGACCGGAAAGGAACGACGGCACTCGCGGCAAGTGAAGAGGAGATCATGCTCATCACCGAAGAAGGTGAACTAAACATTGCCGGCGATGAGACTACCTGGGTGGTCGATTCCGGAGCGTCGTTCCACCTGACCCCGGAAAGAAGATACTTCTCATCCTACACAGCCGGTGAGCATGGCTGTGTTCGGATGGGAAATGAAGGTACGTGCCGGATTGCCGGCATAGGAGACGTGTGGTTGACAACCTCGACCGGATGCAAAATGTTGCTGAAGGATATCCGACACGTTCCGGAGGTTCGATTGAACCTGATTTCGGCCGGGAGGCTAGACGATGAAGGCTACACAGGTAGCATCCGGAACTGCGTAATGAAGTTCAGCAAGGGGAGCCTGATAGTGGCTCGGGCCCGGAAAGTCAACACACTGTACCTTATGAATGCCTGGTTGTGTCCGGAGGAGTTGAACGTGGCAGCCGACACTGCCGGTGAGCTGTGGCACAAGAGACTGTGCCACATGAGTGAGAAGGGGATGAAGAGGCTTGCAGAAGACAACCTTATTCCAGTGAAGCATGTGCACCTGGAGAAGTGCACCGATTGCCTGGCCGGTAAGCAGAACCGAACCTCCTTCCACTCAAGGCCACCGACGAGACGTAGCGCACCCTTGGAGTTGGTGCACACTGACGTGTGTCAAGTAGAAACGAAGTCACATGGCGGAGCTCAGTACTTCGTGACAATCATTGATGACCACAGCCAGAAGCTGTGGACGGCACCGTTGAAGACAAAGGACCAAGTGTTGTGCGTCTTCAAAGAACTGCACGCGAGAGTGGAAAGGGAATCCGGCAAGAAGCTGAAAGCGATACGAGCGGATAACGGAGGGGAATACCGAGGGCAGTTCGAGGAGTACTGTCGCTCGAAGGGAATCCGGCTCGAGTTTACTGTGCCGAAGACGCCGAAACTGAACGGGCTGGCCGAGAGGATGAACCGGACCATAATGGAGAGGGTCCGGAGTATGCTGGCGCATGCGAAATTACCCAAGGGGTTTTGGGCTGAGGCAATGTCGACGGCGACATACGTGATAAACAGATCACCCTCAGTACCTTTGGACGGAGACACGCCGCAGAGAGTGTGGACCGGTAGGGAAGTATCCTACCGGCATCTGAAGGTGTTCGGGTGTCTCGCATATGTGCATGTGGCAAAGGACCGGAGAGGAAAGCTAGATCCAAAGACCCGGCCATGCATATTCCTCGGTTACGGCGATGACGTGTTCGGCTACCGAGTATGGGACCCGGTCGACAAAAAGATATTCCGGAGTCGTGATATCATCTTCATGGAGGACAAGACACTCGCCGACTGGGAGTCGGAGAAGAAGATGAAGAGCTCCAAGTCGACCGGTGAGGATCAACTCTACGAGGAGCAGTCCCGACCGGCAAGGGACCGGTTAGCACTCGAGGATCCGGCCGAAGACGGTGAAGAAACAGAACCGGCTGAGGAAGATGAAACTGATACCGGAACCGGCCCCGATCCCGGAATGGATTCGGATGAAGAGGAAACGGAGGAGCCGGTTACCGAAGCTCCGGAATGGAGATATCCTCTAAGAGAGAGAAGGGCCCCCCGGATATTTCCGGAACCAGAGCACGTGCTGCTAACCGACGAGGGGGAGCCGGAGAGTTTTGAAGAAGCAAAGCTTGACACCCATAGCCGCAGGTGGTTAAGTGCCATGCAGGAGGAGATGGATTCCCTGCATGAGAACCACACATATGAACTTGTGGAGTTGCCGAAAGGAAAGCGGGCACTTCGAAACAAGTGGGTGTTCAAGCTGAAACCGGGAGATGCCGGAAACCCCCCGAGATACAAAGCCAGGATCGTGGTGAAGGGGTTCCAGCAGAAGAAGGGTGTCGACTTCGACGAGATATTTGCCCCGGTAGTGAAGATGACCTCCATCCGGACGGTGCTGAGCATAGTGGCAAGCATGGACCTCGAGGTAGAACAGATGGACGTGAAGACGACATTCCTTCACGGTGACCTCGAAGAAGAGATCTACATGCAGCAACTGGAAGGATTCGAGAAGAAAGGGAAGGAGCACCTGGTATGCCGGTTGAAGAAGAGCCTTTACGGACTGAAGCAGGCTCCCCGGCAATGGTACCGGAAGTTCGACTCTTTCATGACCGACGAAGGGTACCACAAAACGCAGTCCGATCACTGCGTGTTTGTGAAGAAGTTCGAAGGAGGAGACTTTCTAATACTCCTCCTGTACGTGGACGACATGTTGATCGTCGGACGGGACCAGGTCAAGATACGGATGCTGAAGAAAGCGCTTCACCGAACCTTCTCAATGAAGGACCTGGGTCCGGCGAGGCAAATACTAGGGATGCACATCATCCGGGACCGGAAGAAGAAGCGGTTGTGGCTGTCACAGGAGAAGTACGTGACAAAGGTGCTTCACCGGTTCAACATGTCGGAAGCAAGACCGGTCGGGTCAACCCTCCCGGCAAACTGCAAGTTGTCCAGCAAGCAAAGCCCCAAGACAAAGGCTGAGAAGGAGGACATGATGAAAGTACCATATGCCTCTGCCGTCGGAAGCTTGATGTACGCAATGGTGTGTACAAGACCGGACATAGGATATGCAGTCGGAGTGGTGAGCCGGTACATGAGCAATCCCGGCAAAGAACACTGGAACGCGGCCAAGTGGATACTCCGATACCTGAAGGGCACGGCAAACGTGTGCCTCCGATTCGGCTCCGGTAAGCCCGAACTCGACGGCTTTACCGATTCGGATATGTCGGCTGATGCAGATACCAGCCGGTCCACATCAGGGTATGTGATGACGTATGCAGGGGGAGCTGTTTCGTGGCAGTCGAGGCTGCAGAAGACGGTTGCACTGTCAACCATGGAGGCGGAGTACATGGCGGCTGTTGAAGCCGGCAAGGAAATGATATGGATGAAGGACTTCATTAGAGAGCTCGGTATCCGGCAGGAGGAGTACCGACTCTACTGCGACAGTCAGAGTGCCATCCACCTTGCGAAGAACGCGGCCTATCACTCCCGGACGAAGCACATCCAGCGAAGATATCACTGGATCCGGGAAAGGATAGAAGACCATGAGTTCGTGCTGACGAAGATCCACACTGACGAGAACGGGTCAGATATGCTGACCAAAGTGCTCACACCCGACAAGCTGGAAGCGTGCCGGAAGAGGGTCGGACTGGAAAGACATCCCATGCCAAAGTGAAGGGGGAGTTTGTTGGGATTACGGTCCCTCCGGATGGGATGGTCGGATGTCCGGGAATCGGGAATGAAGACCCGGTTCCGGATCTGGATGATGAATGTACCCGGAGAGAGATCCGGATGCGGGGACATATTTGTGAATGTGTTTGCCAAGGCCCCTTGAGGCTATATTTGTAAATAGCCCGAAAGTCATATGTGTATAAATATGACTTAGGGCAAACAGTTTTGTAGTTGTTGCTCATTTTTCTGTTTTCCACTTAGAGGGAGCGAAGTGAGAGCAGCCGAGAGAGAGAGTGAGAGAGAGAGAGAGAGAAAGGAAGAGGTCGACGCCTCTATG
This sequence comes from Azolla caroliniana, assembly GCF_043228905.1. Classification (NCBI taxonomy): domain Eukaryota; kingdom Viridiplantae; phylum Streptophyta; class Polypodiopsida; order Salviniales; family Salviniaceae; genus Azolla; species Azolla caroliniana. The sequence continues at coordinate 17,944,779 of NW_028230449.1, forward strand.
TAATACCGCCGCCTGTGGCGAGGACAGCGAGCTCAAGGTCATCGCCTTGCAGCTCGCCATTGTACATTCCCTGTGTATAGTGATAGTTGGAGTCTTGCACTCCCGTGGTTTTTCCCGTCTAGGGTTTTCCACGCTAAACCCTGTGCATTCGAGTCTCCCTCTGTGTTTTCGATTTACTGCTGCATTGATTCGTGTTTCCTCGGTTGTGGCCGAGAGGTGAAGGTTTTGGAAAGCGTCAATTTCTAACATGAAGTTAGGCAAAATGTTTGCAAGGATGTGATCTTTTCCTTTGCAAAGGATGCCCTTAAAGTCGAATTCAATGACGATCATGATTTGTCAAGATGTTCTCCCAGTGTATTAGAGTGCTTAGTAATCCATAAATAGAAAAAGAAATGGCATGCTCACAAAGTTGCATAATACCAGGTTTAGTTGTCAATTGGTAAAAGGTTGTGAGAAAATCAATATTGTTGTCCACTTGTTCAATTAGGACAACGCTCGCTGTGAAGCGAGACACATTTGTATGGATTTGGAATTCCTTGCTTTCAGTCTTTGTGACTTTAGGATGGGTGCCCTATACAAACAACCCTTTGATGATCCAAAGGCTTTTGTCTAATCTTCTCTTGTTTTGAACAATTTCATCATCCCATAAAATGGTCTTGCTTTTTCTGTGAACCATTGATAATAGTGACCATATCCCAACATCATTCTTGTTATTTCTCATTAGTTGGGATTGTCAATGGTAATCTTGAGTATCAGTTTAAGTTGGCTTTTAGTATTAGTGTTGCCATCCTTGGATACTTACACATGTCCCATTTTAAGGATGTGCTTAACCCAAATTTGACACTTGGGGGGGGGGGGGGGGGGGGTTCAAGGACAATTGATATTCATGACTTTTCTTTAAAATATTCCTTATGTGGATGATGTGTTCACTCAACTTAGAGCTAAAGCGTCACTCCTCTAGAGATGACTACGTGTCTTTCTTGAGGTTTGAGGAGAAAATGTTGACTATGCTCGCCTACATGACAATATTTTTGTAGTTGTTGATGTTGATGGTGTTGCTCATTCACACACACACACACACACACTCTCTCTCTCTCTCTCTCTCTCTCTCTCTCTCTCTCTCTCTCCCTCCTTCCCTCCCTCCGTCTCTCTTATTATCATTATTACTCAATTTCTTTATTAATTCCTTGTATTCATTATGCTATTAAGCCTCCTAAACTATCTCAAAGATATTTTTGTCCATAGATGATCATAAAGAAGTTGTCTATAGGTTACATTTACCAAACATGAAGATGTATCCATCCACTATTCCATAATAGGAGACTAAGGAAGTGTCTATTAGATAAAGAAAATGTCATAAATGATATGGTGGAAATGAAAAATCCTTTAGTAGTTGATTCAAGGTCGAGGGTAATCCTTGATGTCCACCAACAAAAACTGAGGAATGGTGCTTCAAAAGAAGGTTGTTTATCTAATGCTACATGGGAATCTAACTTTTGGTCAATGTTAGTAGACGAAAGAAGTGACTCTCAAGAATCTAACTTTTGTTCAATGTTACTAGATGAAGAGGACATAATAAATTGTGTTGCGGAATTGTTGATTTCTTTAGTACTGGACTCAATGTTGGGCCATATCCAGCGAGTTCTTTACCCAATGCTACTTGTAAAATTTGTCCAACTTTTGTGTCTTGGAAAAGTTGTTCTTTATTTGGAGTTCCTTGGGAATCTGAGAGCAAGTTGTGAAAGGCATTTCCAAATTTAATTATCAACATGACTAAAAGTGTCATGGGGGGCATCCTAAGATGTAGCATAGACAATATTACATGTGACTATTGATTGAATGTGGACAAGTTAAACTCATACACATATACAACCAATGTTATGTTGAGTTCTACATTTAGCTACTTTAATTCAGCAACTTATCTTGAGAAGACCATAATCATAACCAAGCTACAACTCATATGTTTCTTTAAAAACGGGATGATTTCCATACATTGTTGTTGAAGTTGCTTTCTATTTCAAGCGGAAAGCTTGCAAATGTTTGTCCTTCAAAGATTTGTGACTCAACCATTCTTGACAAGTCTATTCATATATTGTTTAAATTGTATTGGAGTCAAAATATCTATGTAAGCATTCCAATCTAATACGAACTGCATTATTATGAATTAGAGTAGTCTAGTATGGGCCAATTGAATAGAGATTAACTTTACAAATGTTCATGGAAGGGTTCCTTATGTATCAATTAAAGACCCGTAGGGTCTTTTCCTTTGTCCAATGGCTCAAATATATACCCAAAGAATACACTTTAAGTTGGAACTTGTGTTTATGATTCTTACAATGCAAAGCTCGTATTATTATTCATGCTAGAGCCATTACCATGGATATCAAAACTTTTGTTAGGTACAAGATGAGAATCATCTGAGCTGATATCTGACGAATCCCCCCTTTGTTGAGCAATGGTTTGATTAACTTTCTCCTTCTTTTCATCAGATTTCGGCCCAGTACTTGGCTCATTTACATATGACGCAAAAGATCTAACGAGGCCCACCCCTCTCGACGACCACGATTCAACCGTAGAAGAATCAGTATGAGAACCCTCACGACAAAACCGTAGTAGTAACGTAAGCATGTAGATTGTAAGGCTACCAAATGATGTTGCACCAGTTATCAAAAAGAGACCCCAAAAGCTATCTAAGTTTAGATGGTTCGATTCAACTTGGTTGGTTTCGGCATTGCATGGGCGACTATCTATCCATAGATCATGGATCCTCTGTAATTCTCCATTTTCAGCCATTCTGAGGATAGCTGTTGACATGTCGACAGCCAACACCGACTCCTTCGGGAAGGCCTGTTAAATTTTACAAAAGTTTATGCTCAAAGAAACAAATGAAAAACAATTCTTAATCATAAACATGTTGCAAAGGTAGGGTAGGGCAAGAATTATTTCTGGGATTTAGAAACCTCCTCTAATCTCTACACTCTAAATTCTATATTGCAACCCCTAAATATGTAGCTCCCAAATGTTCAGTCAGGTCTTGCTTGAGAATATCATAACCATAGCGACAAGAAAACATATGATATTTAAAAAGTTTAGAAACATGTGAAGTGTGTAAACAATAGTAGAATTTCAAGTTTTTCCCAAAAACAATAATTGTGTCCACATTTGCATATTTTGTTTTAGGTTTTTTCCACCGTAGGGTTCTAAATTCTTAGGCTGATAAAAGAAACAACAGTTGGGCCACATGGGGATGATACCTAGTCTCAATCGTTCTCCATGTGCATCCTTCTATGTTGCCAAGACTCAAGTGTAATAAAAACACATGAATCAAGTTGTTGGGCGAAGTGTCTCTAAGACACCTCCAAGTTTGCAAAATACCAAAATACCCTTAGGTTTGCAAAATTTATTTGCTCGAATACCCCCCAATAGCACAAAAAATTTACTATGAGCAAAGGGATGTATTCTGGTAAAACATTTTAAAAACTTTGATCTATTCTAGTAATACGGAAAACATTTCGCAGTATTTTTCGGTAACATTTACTAATACAGAAACAGTAAAAAGAAAAGGTTACTTACAAAACCCCATCCACCTTGACTGAACTCTTGGCCAGCTATGGTGAATCCACAATGGGCGTCCAGAAAGATTTGTACATAGGGAAGTTCATCAACCACAGCGGCAACACCTCCTCTATCGGGACCCAACTTCAGTGCATTTGCATAATCAGTCATCGTCACCAAAGGTTTCAGCCTTTCCTTCTGTATATTGATGCTAATCAGATAATCCAGTACAAATGATCCCCTTTGATAACCCACAGGAACGTTGCTCATTTGTAAGCTACTAATGCCTTGAATCGTTGGACTCAGTTGTTCCACGGTGAGGATCGACGTTAAGTTTGCAGTGTAACTTGACGTGATGACAAGCACGACAAAAAGCCATACAAGCAGGACACATCTTCCCAATGTACTCTTTGTTTTCTCATCTATCATAAAAAAGCATACTCCTAGTTTAGAAAAAAAAAAAATGTTGAAATCATCGGAGAACCAAAATGTTATGTAAGAACCCACTTTGTTGAAGGGTTTTGAAAGTGGGCACTTACTTTGGGAGAAGAACAGTGTCGAGAAAGTAAACCTGCACTTGAAAAGTCGGAAATTAGGTCCACCATTGCAGTTCCTTAACAAGTTGCAGAAAAAATATGTGCATTCACAAAACATATTTTATTATTTCTCGGGCCTTCATATAGATATAGATATAGATATCCGATACACACATTACCAACTCAATGGCAACCACCATTTATGACCGACTGACCACCACCAATCGGCAAAAACAACAAAATTTACTTTCTGATACGGTGGGAGAGTGTGTGTGTGTGTGTGTGCATGTGTTGTAGACAGCATAGACCTATTGTCAGAAATTTACTCACCATAGGACGGTTACGGCTTGTTTTTTCGGATGGCCTTGGAAATCTTGATTCTTCTTGTGTTCGAGCATCCAGATAACCATCCCAGTCAAAATAAAGAATGCAAGAATTGTCAACCACATGCTTGTTGTGAAAGGCCTAAGAAATGCCCATGCATTGGTGGAATGCGATTCTCTCTCCAGTACAACTACTACAAGTCCAGACTCTATGTAGGGTTGTGAGAAGTCTACCATAGCCATGCGTTTTGTTGTGATCGTAACATCACCCACTACTGCATCATACACCTGAAAAATGTTGCAAAGAAGGATTTGATTTGTTTTGAAAAAATGCATTGCCAGTGCCTAAATCCAAGGAAATGGACCAAATTCACATATTATTAGAGTGCTATATATATACATACACACACACACTTGAGGATCCAAGTGTAATGTATACTGATGATATGTATGCATGCATATATCATGTCATATATGATTAAAGCTAGAAGGTCCATCACATTGACATAATAAAACGTTTTCTCATTGCTGTGTTAGGGGTATAGTTTTACTTTTTCTCCTAATTCAAAGAAAAATTGATAAATGCATAGTTTTATCAAAATGAATTTAAAAACAAATTATCTGCTACCTACATTACCTTCTCTGCTAGAGCCTCAACCATATCATCATAAACTAGTGCTGTCTTGTCCCCATATAAAACAAATTCATATGGAACAAAGTAAGGGAGGTATTTGAGAGCATTCTGGAAAACATCAATACAAAAACCACTGAAACCACTTGAGTTTCCATTCTGACGCAAAATATGTTTGAATCCTGCTTTCTTTGGAACTGCTATTTGTAGCTGCCTTCCATTCTTGGGAAGAACCCATCCCCGAGGTTTTTCAGTGATGCTACCAGGCCATACAATCTGCATTGAAGAATTACGAAATTTTGTTGGGGATAAGAGCATATTGACATCTTCGCTACTATTTGTTCCTGGGGGAGAGAGAGATAGTTGTGTTTCATTTGTCCAATACCCTACCACGTTCAAGTTCTTTCCAACAATGTTTACGATTTCAAATGCCGATCGGATAAGGTCACCCTTTGAGCTTAATCGAACATCTCCAGAAGTGCCTACAAAATCTGTTTGCAATATATAGTCTCGGAGTAATGATCCGTCCTTAAGAACATTTAGCTGAGCTAGATCTGACCCATCTCCAATACCTTCTTGTGAAATCACTGGATCATTGAACGTGAAGTTCCTGCCTTCCTTAAGATAGTTCTTGAGTGCATAGGCAATAACCCACACTGAATCATATGCATAGAGACCATAAATATGTGGATTAAGGGTAGATTGCAACGCCTCATTTTTCCACTTGGTAAGGAAAGCTTGAAACTGGTGCGAATGTGATGCATAATACGCACGTGTTCCTATAACACCTTGCAATGCTCCAAAGTTAAGATCTTCAAGGTTTGAAGAGTTCAGTGTTCCGATAGTCGAATCTGAGACAATCCAAACATAACCAGCACTCATCATACCCAAGTATTTCGCCTCTGAGAAGAGTGAAAATGCAAGATATTGTGGCATATGAACAACAAAGATTCTTGTTTGGGTGGATGCGAGGTTGGATAAGATGGTCCCAATCATCGTATTGTTGCTGGAAGGCAAAAGGGCAGCTTTTTGAATGATGTGGGACCCAAAATTCTCCAAAGCATCACCTAATGAAGTGATGGCATTTGTTCCGAAATCATCATCAGTATATATAGCAATAACTTGTCGCCATCCATAGTACGCAATGAAAGATGCGATGGCCTCCATTTGTAGTGCATCACTATGTGCAATGCGGAAAAAATAGGGATATTGGAACTCTGATAGAGCGGGATCCGTTGCAGCAAATGTGACAATAGGAACTTTTGTTGCACTACCCATAAATGCCACAAAGTGAGAGACTGATGAAGATTGTGGTCCTATTATGGCCACTACCTTCTGTTTAAGGAGTTCCAGCGCTGCCAACAAAAACAATATTCAAAAAGGAGATGACAAAACAAATTTAAGAATCATATACGAAATAACTCCAATCCCCAAATTTCATGTATACCACAAACACCCAACAATGGATTCATCACATAGCACCCTCAGAGTTTACATCCTTTTATATAGCAACCCATAAAATGACCATCTGATTCAGAAACCTCAAAAATTTATCGATGATCAATGATGCAGCTTTACCCATATAAACGTAGCATCAGAATCCATTGTTTTAGAATGATAAGCAATGATGAACACTTTTATAATCAGCCTTACTCATGTAAAAACCTAATCATTGTTTTCTAACAGCATATAGATGACTATTACTACAACTTAAATTCATGTGAGACCCTAAGGATTCATTGTTTTAATGACAACACATAGACTACCACTGATGCAATCTTTTCATAAATAAATAAAAAAAGAAAACCTAGAAATTCATTGTTTTATAGCACCTCATAGATGAACATGCATGCAGCCCTATTATATAAAATCTTTTATAATGAATGTATTCTATTGAGAATAACACATAGATGACTAATAATGCAGCCTTATCTAGCACCATCTAAAACTTAATTAAGGCTTTAAAAAAACATATAAAACCCTAAGAAGTCATAGAATACCCTATGAATTCATTCGTTTATAAAAACCAATATATGATTATTGATGTGTAATATCATCTAAGACCTCGTATAAACCGTCAGAATACATATGAGAGTAATAAACCCCTTTGAATTCATATAAAAACCCTCCAAAAGTTCTTATAAAACCGTTCACAACAAACCTTCAGATTTCATGATTTGACAACAATGCATAGATCTCCATTGGTACAATCTTCTATATAAATCTCTGAGTTCATGTAAAACTTTCGGGGAAAAACCTTCAGAATTCAAGGTTTTATAGAAAGACATGGATATCCATTATGCCAACCTTATCTATAACCCTCCTTATTCGTATAAAACTTTCCGGACAAAAACATTCAGAGATTATGGTTTCATAACAACACATGGATGTCCTTTACAGCAAGCTTATCTATAACCCTCCCAATTCATATAAAACCCTCTGAATCATATATAAAACCTCCCCGAGTTCATATAAAACCTTCAGAATGCATGTTTTGTTAACAACATATAGATGTTCATTACTGCAACCTTGTGTAAATCCTAAGAAAGTGGAGAGAAAAGAAACATGAAACCTTTAATGGAAAAAATACTATACCTGAAGCAGCTCCTTGAAAGGCACTACAATTTGTGTCTAAAATATGAACCACAAGTTTTGAACCCTGGAGAAAACTCTGATTTCTATTGATATCATCGACCGCCATCTCTATGGCTTGTTTGGCAACGCTTCCAATCAATGTTCCATAAGAAACTAAAGCCCCTATATGGAGTTGTTTGGTGGTGGTATTCTCTGAGCTTACCATGGTTGAAAAGCTCATCAACATAATGGTGACATAGAAGTATAAAGATCTAGGTGCCATTGTTTACCTGTTCTTAATCATATTGCTGCCAGTCTTCTTCTTCTTCTTTACCTGGATGTGGAAGAAAAAACAACAGTTCTAGTAGAATGGTTAATTATGTGAATATGCATTTCCACATACAATTATGAGAAATTTATATTCATATGTGTGTGTGGTGTATACAATTATATTCATACAGGAACAGAGTTTTGAGCGACTAGTGAGGAAATGGCGAGAATTTTAATTACTGTTGATAGTATTATTGATGAAAAATGAGGAATATAAAACATGTAAATCAATATACATACATACAATGACACATACCTATATGTATATATAGGGGAGGATTTTGTCTCTACATCATATGCTCTAGAGGAGATGAAATTATTGTGTTTCTCAATAATTAAACTTTCAAGTAAAAAAGGAGGTTAAAAAAAGTTGGTGTCTTAAAGATTTTGTCTCTACATCATATGCTCTACTGGAGATGAATTTATTGTGTTTCTCAATAATTGAACTTTTAAGGAAAAAAGGAGGTTAAAAAAAGTTGGTATCTTAAAGATCAAAGTTTCTGGTTTTCGTATTTGTATAGAGAGATATAGATCAAGAAGTCACTTTTTTTTACCCCTTTTTTCTTTGGGAAAAGTACTAGGATACCCCTGGAAGTTTGTCTATTTACCAGAATGCCCCTAGAAGTTCCAAATTTACCAAACTACCCCAATGTCCAAAAAATTACACTTTATAAAGTAATTATACACTCAAATCTACAAGCTCTATTTACCAAAGATGGAAGAAATGGACCTGAACTAGCCCTATTTACGAAAGATTTGAGTGTATAATTACTGTATAAAGTGTAATTTTTTGGACGTAGGGGTAATTTGGTAAATTTGGAACTTCTAGGAGCATTCTGGTAAATAGAAGAACTTCCAGGGGTATCTTGGTACTTTCCCCTTTTTCTTTTCCTCTGTTTATTTATTTATTTTAAACCTCATGTTTGTTGTTGCTTCTTCTCTTCTCTTACAAGGTAGTTGATGGGATACTTTTGTTGTAAATGACTTTGGTTAGAAAGACCAAAATTTTTGATCTACTTTGTTTGCTAACTAATGCGAAGTAGTGTTATTTGTTCGGGTAAAAACAAAAAAACAAAAAAACTTTGCTTCTTCTCTCTTCTCTCTTCATCTTTCCTTCTTTTGTGGGTCAAAAGTCTTTAGTTTCTCCTTTTCTTGACACCGTAACCCTAATTTCTTCTTTTGTCACAATATTACCCATCACTCACTGAGAGAGACTACCTCCATCCTCCTGATAATCGATTGTTCCCATGCAACAAGCCAGACACCCGATGCTTCGTCGATCATAGTCCGGAGTGTGGTGCTTGAAATTCTATGGTGTGGTGCTTGAAATGGAACTCAACACTTATGTTGAGGTCAAGACATACAAGCCACGAGCATTGAGCAAAGTAGGATATGGACAAATAACCTCTATGACTAATCATGAATGTGGATGCTTACTCTCTTCCACTTGCCTCAAACACCGACATCAACGAGGTAATCAGACTACATCCAACATTACCTCCAGTCACATTATTTTTCAAGTTGATAACATAACCTTTTATGTGAATTTCATGTAGGTTAATCCATCTATCTTCTCAATGCCAGAATGGTTTTTCCACGCAATAAGGCTTCTCCCTCCCTCCCTCCCTCCCTCCCTCCCTCCCTCTCTCTCTCTCTCTCTCTCTCTCTCTCTCTCTCTCTCTCTCTCTCTCTCTCCCCCCCCCCCCCCCCCTCTCCCTCTCTCTCTTATGGCCCAACACTAATGGTTTTATATGTAGAAAACACAATGGAAATAGTGTGATTGACTATGTGCTACTTTCCGAAGGTATTTTGGATCGTATACATAAATTCTCACTTGGTGAATGGACACTAGAATCTGATCATCGGCCTTTATGTATTGATCTCAAATGTATGCATAGGTTTGATTGTGAGAAGGGTCTTGAAGATAATAAACAACCGCACTTGAGCATGAACCTTAAGCGAGCGCCCATGTATTCCAAGATGGTTGAGGATATGTTACAAATTACAAAGATACAACATGGTGTTACACTAGAATGCAAATGGGAAGCTTTCAAGAAAGTCATTCTCTCCTGTACAAACAAATGTTTTTCGACCAACCGCACATCTTGGAAATGCACCAAGAAACTTAGGAAAAATTGGTTTGATAAAGAATGTTCTGAAGCTCGAAAGTGCCTTATGGTTTTGGATGTAGTTAAGGATAAAGAGAATTACCAAAATCATTTGCATGAGTATAAAAGGCTTATTCAAAGAAAGAGAAGAATATGGGAAGTTACTCAACAATTTATCCAAACACAAGAGAAAGCACATGCATGTGCTAAAATTTGGGGAAATCTAAAGGGGAAACATGTCGAGAGTTATGGTGACTTAACTCTTCACAACTTGTCTATGGATTGTAAGAATTTATATGAGTTATCTCTTGCCGGAAAGATGATGTGTCATGGTTCTCTTTCACATATGTCTCCCTTCTTTACAATTGAAGATATATGCATAAGACTTAAGAAATTAGCCTCTCGGAAGGCAAGCGATCTTCAATGTATAAAGGCTGAAATGCTCAAAGTGACGGGAAAGGAAGCACATGTATGGATAAACGATATGTTTAATGATGCATTGCAACATGGTATGTCATACGATTGGACTACAAATTGGATCAAACCTTTACATAAAGGTGGAGATGTAAATAATGTAAACAACTATCGAACCATCATGGTTGGCTCATTAATATGCATTGATGAATTGGAAGAAATGGTTACCAAGTTTGCAAAGGAAGAATGTGTTGAAGAAGTTGCCATCGGGAATGTTGTGATTATGCTTTTGCTGTATGCAGATGATGTAGTGCTTTTTGCAAATACTTTAGGAGATGCACAAAAGCTTATAAAGGCATCGGAAAAAATTTGCACGCATACTAAATTAAGTGCCAATAGCTCTAAAACAAAGATTATGCTGGTGAAGAGCCAAAAAAGAGATAAATCATGCATTATGTACAACAATGAGCCACTTGAATATGTGGAAAGCTTCAAATATCTTGGCCTTGAAGTTCCTTCAAATCATAGATGGAATGAATGTGCTACACGCCGCTTAGAGGTGGGTAAGCAAGCATACTATGAATTTGAGAACACATGTAATCTTGGAGATATTAAGTGTTGGGTCCTTAAGAAATATCTTTTCGACACTTTGGTGACACCGATTCTTCTCTATGGGGTGGAAGTATAGGGCGGTAGCATCCCTAAATCTATGCGGAAAGAGTTTGAAAATGTCCAAAAATATTTTCTTACAAAGTTTTTACAAGTTAAGAAACAAACGCCCTACACCCTCCTCCTTGAGACGGGATCGCTTCCCATTGAGATCATGGCCATGGAAAGGGTTATGCTTAAGGTTCAAAAAAGTCCCTCACATCGACTTCCTAGAATTGCATGGGAAGCAAGCAAAAAGATCCAAAAGACGCATAAAAGCAATTTAAATTTTGTGTTCCGGTTGGATGCAAGACATAGAAAAATGGTTTGGTAGATGGGATGCGAGACACTTGCTTCATGATGCATCATTAGATTCCTCTGTAAATGAGGCCTTTTTGCAACGCCAATGTATCATGACATGGGACAAATGTGGAGGCTCACGCTACACACATTATGCTACACATGTTGCACATAACTACAAAACCATATTCTTTGTAGAACGGGGAAATCGTACACATCGATATATGTTAGGGCCCATACTTTTATCTGCCATTCAAACCATTGCTTCCATGCTACTTAGCTCACATGCATTGCGATGTGAGACAGGGCGTTGGGGCACAAGTGATGAGAGTGGTTAGCTATACACACTTTGCCCTAAACAAGTTTGCAAGTCTTTTTAGGAAACAGGTCCCTCCGGATGGTGAAGACCTGGTGAGAACCGGATGAAGAGTACCCGGCTACGGAGAGCTGGATGGTGAAGACCCGGTGAGAACCGGATGAAGAGTACACGGCTTCGGAGAGCCGGATGGTGAAGACCAGGTGAGAACCGGATGAAGAGTACCCGGCTACAGAGAGCCGGATGGCACAGACCCGGTGAGAACAGGATGAGGAGTACCCGGCTACGGAGAGCCGGATGATGCAGGCCCGGTGAAGAGTGCTCACCGGATGAATAGACATATTCATAAATATGTTTCTAAGAGTCCATCGTGGCTATATTTGGAAATAGCTGAAAAGCCATATTAGTATAAATATGACTTAGGGCAAACTTATAGAATAGAAGTAGTTGTTGTCATTCTTGTTGGCGCTAGATTAGAGCGCAACAGTGTACAGAGAGAGTGAGAGAGAGGAAGAGGTCATTGCCTCTGTTGTAACCGCCGCTTGTGGCGAAGATAGCAAGCTCGAGGCTGTTGCCTCGGTGCTTCACTATTGTACATTGTGATATAGTGATAGTTTGCAGTCTGTGGGCTGCCGTGGTTTTTCCCTAGTTTGGGTTTTCCACGTTAACATCCTGTGTTCTCTTCTTTTCTCTGTGTCGTGCTTTCATTTCCCGTTTTCTGTGTATGATTCTAAACTCGGTTGTGGCCGAGCGTTGCGCATAGGGAGCGTGTGTTCCTGTCAAAGTGGTATCAGAGCGAAACGACATAGAAAATGGACGATTCATTGGGCGGCATGTTCAAGCTCACCGGCTCCAACTATTCAGTGTGGAAGTCGAAGATGAGGGACATGCTCGTGGTTAAAGATCTTTGGTTGCCGGTCCAGTTCGGGGACAAGAGACCGGACAAAATCGACGCCACGATATGGGAGGTGATGCACATGAAGACAACGGCGTACATACGGTGCTTCATCGACATGAGTCTATACAACAACTTCAATGAAGAGAGCAAGGCTCATGAGCTCTGGGAGAAGATCGGCATTATGTTTCAGAACAAAAATGTTGTTAACCAGGTTTCGGTATTCCGGAAGCTAGTAAGACTCCGGTACCAAGATGGCTCCAGCATGGCGGAGAACATGAATGCCTTCCAGGGGCTGATCCACCAGGCAACATCATTGGAAGTACCTCTTGCCGATGAGGTACTAGCACTACTCCTGCTCAGTTCCCTCCCAGATAGCTGGGAGACGTTGGTTGTCACCTTGGGCAACGCCGGGCCGGAAGGGAAACGGTTATCCCTAGCAAGAGTGAAGTCGAGCTTGCTAGATGAGGAGACGAGTCGGAAAGATAAGGATACGAGCTCCGACTCCAAAGCGCTCCTTACCAAATCGGAATGCGGAAGACAAAGGAACCGTAGTCCCCAAAACCAAGAAAAGTCGGGGACACGGTCAAAGTCAATGGGGAGGCCTACTTGCTTCTATTGCGGCAAGTCGGGACACTTCCAGAAGAACTGTCAACATTTCTGAAAAGACAAGGAAATCGATGGTACTGATTCGAAGAGGACACCGGACCGGAACGTTAAAGACCGGAGGGGGCCGAACCGGAAGGGAACGACGACAATCGCGGCAAGTGAAGAAGAGTTGATGCTCATCATCGAGGAGAGTGAGATAAACCTTGCCGGCGACGAGATGACCTGGGTGGTAGACTCTGGAGCGTCGTTCCACCTTACCCCGGACCGGAAATGCTTCTCATCCTACTCAGCCGGTGATCACAGCTGTGTCCGGATGGGGAATGAAGGTACATGCCGAATTGTCGGCATAGGAGACGTGTGGCTGACAACACCAACCGGATGCAAGATGCTGCTAAAGGATGTCCGACACGTTCCGGAGGTTCGTCTGAACCTGATATCAGCCGGTCGGCTAGATGATGAAGGCTACATGGGTAGCATCCGGAATGGTGTTATGAAGTTCGGCAAAGGGAGCCTGATTGTGGCTCGGGCCCGAAAGGTAAACACGTTGTACTTGATGAATGCCCGGTTATGTCCGGAGGAAGTGAACTTTGCATCCGACATTGCCGTGAGTTGTGGCACAAGAGGCTGTGTCACATGAGCAAGAAGGGGATGAAGAGGCTTGCAGACGACAACCTCATTCTAGTGAAGAACGTGCACTTGGAGAAGTGCACTGATTGTCTGGCCGGTAAGGAAAACCGGACCTCCTTCCAACCAAGGTCACCGATGAGACGTAATGCACCACTGGAGTTGGTGCATACTGATGTGTGTCAAGTGGACACGAAGTCACATGCAGGATCGCAGTACTTCGTGACGTTCATAGATGACCACAGCCGGAAGCTGTGGGCCACACCGTTGAAGACGAAGGATCAGGTGCTATCCGTCTTCAAAGAGCTCCACGCGAGAGTGGAAAGAGAAACTGGCCGGAAGCTGAAGGTGGTTCGAGCAGATAACGGAGGTGAATACCGGGGGCAGTTTGAGGAGTACTGTCGCTCGAAGGGAATCCGGCTCGAATTTACCGTGCCGAAGACGCTGGAACTAAACGGGCTGGCCGAGAGGATGAATCAGACCATAATGGAGATGGTCCGGAGTATATGCTGGCACATGCAAAATTACCCAAGACGTTTTGGGCTGAGGCGCAGTCGACAACGACGTATGTGATAAACAGATCACCCTCAGTACCCTTGGATGGAGACACACCACAGAGAGTCTGGACCGGTAAGGAAGTGTCCTACCGGCATCTTAAGGTATTCAGGTGTCTTGCGTACATGCATGTTGCTAAGGACCGGAGAGGAAAGTTAGATCCAAAGACCCGGCCATGCATATTCCTCGGTTACGGCGACGATGAGTTCGGCTACCGAGTGTGGGACCCGGTCGACAAGAAGGTATTCCGGAGTCGAGATATTATCTTCATGGAGGACAAGACGCTCGCCGACTGGGAGTCGGAGAAGAAGATAATGAACTCCGAGTCGACCGGTAAGGATCGATTCGACGATGAGCAGACCCAACCTACAAGAGATCGGTTAGCACTCGAGGAACCAACTGGTTACGGGGAGGATACCGAACAGGCTGAAGAAGAAGTAGAGGAAGCTGAAATCGGAACCGACCAAGACCCCGAATCGGATTCCGATGAAGAGCAAACTGAGGAGCCGGTTACCGAAGACCAAAGACGGAGATATCCTCTCAGAGAGAGAAGGCCCCCCTGGAGATTTCCGGATGCAGAGCATGTGCTGTTGACCGATGAGGGGGAGCCAAAAAGCTTCGAGGAAGCTAAAAGTCACGCCCATAGCCGCAAATGGTTAAGTGCCATGCAGGATGAGATGGATTCCCTGTATGAGAACCATACATATGAATTGGTGGAGTTGCCGAAAGGAAAGAGGGCACTCCGAAACAAGTGGGTGTACAAGTTGAAACCGGGAGATGCCGGCAACCCCCCGAGATACAAAGCCAAGATCGTGGTCAAGGGGTTCTAGCAGAAGAAGGGTGTGGACTTCGACGAGATATTTGCCCTGGTAGTAAAGATAACCTCCATCCGGACAGTGCTGAGTATAGCGATAAGCATGGACCTCGAGTTAGAGCAGCTGGACATGAAGACGACATTCCTTCACGGTGACCTCGAAGAGGAGATCTACATGCAACAACCGGAAGGATTCGTGGAGAAAGGCAAGGAGCACTAGAATGCGGTCAAATGGATACTCCGGTACTTGAAGGGCACTTCGAACATGTGTCTCCGATTCGGCTCCGGTAAACCTCAAATTGACGGTTTTACTGATTCGGACATGTTGGCTGATGTGGATACCAGCCGGTCTACATCTGGGTATGTAATGACATATGCAAGGGGAGCTGTTTCGTGGCAGTCGAGGCTGCAGAAGACGGTTGCGTTGTCAACCACGGAGGCGGAGTACATGGCGGCTGTGGAAGCGGACAAGGAAATATTATGGATGAAGGACTTCATTGGAGAGCTCGGTATCAGGCAAGATGAATACCGGCTCTATTGCGACAGTCAAAGTGCCATCCACCTTGCTAAGAATGCGGCCTACCATTCCCGGACGAAGCATATCTAGCGAAGGTATCACTGGATCCGGGAAAGAGTAGATGACCAGGAGTTCGCGCTGACGAAGATCCACACGGCCGAGAACGGGTCAGACATGCTGAACAAAGTACTGGTACCCGACAAGCTGGATGCATGCCGGAAGCGGATCGGTCTAGTAAGACATCCCATGCCGGAGTGAAGGGGGAGTTTGTTAGGAAACAGGTCCCTCCGGATGGTGAAGACCCAGTGAGAACCAAATGAATAGTACCCGGCTACGGAGAGCCGGATGGTGAAGACCCGGTGAGAACCGGATGAAGAGTACCTGGCTTCGAAGAGCCGGATGGTGAAGACCCGGTGAGAACCGGATGAAGAGTACCCGACCACGGAGAGCCGGATGATGCAGGCCCGGTGAGGAGTGCTCACCGGATGAAGAGACATATTCATAAATATGTTTCTAAGAGTCCATCGTGGCTATATTTGTAAATAGCTGAAAAACCATATTAGTATAAATATGACTTAGGGCAAACTTATAGAATAGAAGTAGTTGTTGTCATTCTTGTTGGCGCTAGATTAGTGCGCAACAGTGTACAGAGAGAGTGAGAGAGAGGAAGAGGTCATTGCCTCTGTTGTAACCGCCGCCTGTGGCGAAGATAGCAAGCTCGAGGTTGTTGCCTCGGTGCTTCACTATTGTACATTGTGATATAGTGATAGTTTGCAGTCTGTGGGCTACCGTGGTTTTTCCCTAGTTTGGGTTTTCCACGTAAACATCCTATGTACTCTTCTCTTCACTGTGTCGTGCTTTCATTCCCTGTTTTTTGTGTATGATTCTAAGCTCAGTTGTGGCCGAGCGTTGCGCATAGGGAGCGTGTGTTCCTGTCAAGTCTGAGTATCACACTTTGATACAATGCTCTGCCTTTGATCATATTCGACCATGCTTTCCACATCTCTTCGACCAAGCCCAATCCTTGCATGAATTCCTCTCACAACCACAATGTGCACTCTCGATTGCAACATTCATTGGTAAAGTTCTTGAACATCGAGAGTCACTATTCACTTTCACACGTATCACGTGAAATGTAATATTTTTGGTATCATAAGTCATATTTGACCTCTGAAGATGATACTATAATCTATCTATCTATCTATCTCTGTTTCTCTCTTATCGTAAAAGTCATTACACTACATCTTGGGTTCGAAACCCAATTTTCGTGTACCATCTATCATCTCAATGCTAGAATGATTTTTCCAAGAAATAAGTCTTCTCTCTCTCCCTTTTTATCGTAATTAGCTTATCCTAGTGGTAAGTCGCTATCTGGGTTGTCTCTCTCCCTTTCTCTCTTTTCTTTTATCGTAATTAGTTTACCCTAGTGGTAAGTTGTTACACGAAACCCAATTTTCTCACCTCTGTATTACTCCATAGATATATCTTATTTCACTAGATGCCACTATGGAATGTAGCGGTTGAACCTATGACCTCTGGTCTCCATTGGACAACCTTACCAACTGAGCTATATCCATCTAAGTAAGCTCTCTCTCTCACCCTACTAGTAAGTTGTTACACTACAAGTCACCATGCCTTGGGTTCGAAACCCAATTTTACTCATCTCTCTATTATACACTCCATACATACCTCTTACTTCACTAAATGTCATTGTGGAATGTAGGGGTTGAACCCATGACCAATTGGTATCCATTGGCCAACCTTACCAACTGAGCTCTCTCTCTCTCTCTCTCTCTCTGGTATGGCATGATGGTGAGTTGGCTTCTTGCCAACGGTCTAGACATTAATAACCTCCCCCCCCTTAAGTTCGACCACACGACTGATAACACTTTAATCTCTCATGAGGACCGTAATAAAGTAATACGCCAAGAAATATGGCAAATTTATACTCGGTATAAATGGATCACCCCACTAGAGGCACTCCCATCTAAAATGTCGTACTATAAGGAACACTTTATGCACTTCTCTGAGTTAGGTTTTATCACGCTGTCGTCAAGAAAACCGTCCCTTAGCGCAATCGGTGCATAGCGCGCGTGAACCGGCTCTTCACGCGTGCGCGCCCTTTAATGTGTATAATAGAGAATTAGGTACAAGGGTATATCCTAGGTAGTTAGATTCGGTAGGTAGGAAGTTAATGAGGGAAACGGCTCCCTTCTTGAAGCTATAAAAGAGAGGGAGACGCGGGGGAGAGAAAAGGAATTTATTGAGGAGGACGAAGTGCTGTCGGACGGAAACCGAACGCTTCTCCTCTGCTCGTTCTCCATCGCTCTTCTCTGCAGGTTTTCGGGAGGCTCGCGCTGCTTCGAGGAACGCCCATGTGCTTCCGGCAGCACCTCCATCCTATCCCCTTTCGTGCGCAGACGAGCAGGCATCGACATCTGTTCGCCGGCCTGTTCGGTTGTAACCGCTCGCGGGCTCTGTTGTTTATTTGTCATTCATTAATATACAAACATTCGTGTCTCCCTATCTCTGTGTCCATTCGTGTCTTCTGCGTTGACAGGGCCGTGTCCCTGTTGTTTCTTTGCTCATACGTAACCGAGCGTCTCTCTCTTTCTCTTTCCCCTTCTATCACCTGCTCTTTGGTTCAAGACCCCGGTGGTCCCGCCTTGTTTCTCCACGCACGCACGTAGTAACGCGACATCTTTGGTGAACCCGACGTGAACAAGGCGGTAGAGGAGCAGAAGATGAGGGGGTTGGATCTTGCAGAGGCCATGGCTTCGGCCGTGGACCGGATAGTGAGCGCGCGCGAGGGCACCGGCGCCCTTGACAGGGCTATTGAGGCGATCGTCGGTACGATCGGCTGGTTCAGTGGAAAGGATGCCATGAGTTATTTGGCGTCCTACCTGGCGGAGATGTTGATGAGGGATATTCCGGAAGAGAGGCGTCTTGCCGGATTCCCTCGAATGGCGATGCTGGGCATTCACGCGGAGGTGCTCGAGGTCCGGGCGGAGAGCCGGACCTGGGAGGAGTTCGAAGGACGGCTCCTGGAGAAATACGGGTTGGATGACGCGCTTCGACTTTCGAAGCGGGGCTTCATGGAGTGGGTGGAGTTCCCCAACAAAGGAAGAAATGCGTCGGTACTCCTTCGGGAGTTTGAGGAACGCTTTGCGCGCCTTTCAGCGCTCGATCGGACCCTTCTGGACACAAGTCGTGTCCTACTGTTTGTCAAATCGGTTGACGCATGGGATCGGGAGCAAGTGGGCTCCTTACTGGAAACCAAAGACGGGCTGACAGCTGACTGGGCCGCGGTAAAAAGAGTCTACGGCCATTTTGACAAACGGTGGGAGTGGGCTGATACAGGGGCGACCGGGGCGGGTCCTGTCGCAGCAAGGAAGATCGAACCGATACCACAGGCACGAAGGGAAGAGACTTGGGAGTGGCTCGAAACCGGTTCGGCTTCGACCTACGTGGTCAGAGGTTCGTCCGGGGGAACAGCTTTGGAGGAGTTGACACGGGCGGTAAAGGATCTCCAGATCGCCCAGGCTTGGAGGGAAGGCGGTGAACAGGCTCGTGACCGACGGCCTCCGGCAGGAAATAGGTGCATGTGGTGCGACGAGGTCGGCCACATCCGGAAAGACTGCGGGGACTTTGCGGAGGCTTTGAGAAGCCGGGTAGTGTACTTATGGGAAGGTCTGGTGCACGCCAGCGATACCTGGAGGGCCCTGAACCGAAACGACGGGCGAGGAGGAATGAAAAGGGTGATGGAAGAGGCGGCGGCCCGGCACGCGGAGACGGCCCACTACTCAGTGTCAGCCAGTATTCGAGTCGGAGGCAATGAGGCTCGGAAGGAGAGCAAAGCCGGGTTCTGGCTGACGATGCTGGAAGGCCTCGCCAGTGCCCGACTAAGGAAAGACGAGGCGGACCGCTCGGAGAAGCGGGTCCAGGAGGTAACCGGGTGGAGTGACCCGGTCGGAGAAAAGACGGGTTTCGTCGAAGCAGCTTGCCAGAACTACGAGGCTCTGGTTGAAGACAAACGGTTAGGTAAAACCGGAGGGGCCGGACCCTCACAGAGATACGAAACCCGATTCGGGCCGAAACGGAACGAGGCCGGTGAGACCAGTGCCCGGGATAACCACAAGAAGGGCGGATACCGGTTGGGCATGGAGATCGAACGGACCATGGACCTACGAAAGGTCCTGGAAGAACGAATCCTCGACAGCAAGATGGAATTGTCGTTGCAGGAGGTGCTCGGAATCGCCAAGAAGGAGTTCCACGACTCCATCGTAGACTTGGTGAAGAGGAAGAGGCTGTCGACGGAGACAGAACCGGAAAGGCCGGTGGAGGTGCGGATGACGCACATAGAGGACATGGCGCTGGAAGACGAGTGGGCAGAGAGCCACTATTCGAGGCCACACTGGGCCTGAGTGACCACGGAAACCCCGATGAAGATCGGAGATGTTCAGGAACCGGTGGTGGCACTAGTGGACCACGGTTCGGAAATAAACATGATGTCCATGGACCTCTACAAGAAGGGGAAATGGCCGGTCAACACCAAGCACGGGTGGAAGATACGGGCAGTGACGCGCGCCACCGAGGAACTACACGGGGTCTGTGTGTGGAAGCTGTTGTTGTTGATTCTCAGTCTCGTTTGGTGGTGGGTTGTTCCGAGGTGCATTGGAGTTGCGTTGGTCATTTTGAGGAGCGTCCCGTCGGCGGTTATCATTAGGTTTGCTATTGTTGCGTGTGTTGCGGTTGCCGTTTCGCCGATCAATGCCTGAGTTCCGTCGGTCATACTGGTCATCACGATCGTCATCATATCGAGCATAATCGCCGTGCCGGTCATCGCGATAATGATCACGGCGGTCATCATGTCGATAGTCGTCGTCTCGGCGCCGTCGATCCGGGGATCGCGGTCGGTCGTTATCCTGGTCTCGGTAGACATATCACTCGTCCTGCCGAGAGTATGTATTTCGTGGCTCGATCTGGCGGACCGGTGCCGCCGTTGTGCGGTTCAGCATATTATATTCGCACTACTCGACCGTGTGAGCTCGAGACTGACAGATCGGACACTGTGGTCGGTGGGGACATTCGAGGGCCAGGTGCCCTGATCTTGAACACGCCGTGCATTGGAGGGCTTGGCGAAAGCGATTGTCCTCTTGGGGAAGAGCGTTTTGCAAGGATGTCATCGAGAAGGCCGCGCCGCGCTAGGTCCGATCGAGGGCGAGAACGCGTGCTATGACTTGTTCGATAGTATGGTTGGCGAAATTTGTAAGTGCGAGAGTCGTTCGGAGAGGTTCTCGTAAACTGGATAGGAAAGTGTCCGGTATATGTTGTGCCGAGACATCATCGGCCACTTGTCTGTAGAGATCCTGGAACCGGATCGTGAATTGCGCGACCGTTTCGTGCGGTTCCTGGCATATAGAGAAGAATTGCCGGAGCAGTTCCCGTTTAGGCACCTCGCGATGAAAAAGTTCAAGGAACTTTGTGCGCACGATTTGGAAAGTGGTGGCCTCTCCTATTTCGAGGCGAGAGTAGCATCGTGCGGCCGGTCCATCGAGGGAGAGTGTGAACTCGGCAATCTTTGAGGCATCGATTTCGGCTGGCGTGAGGCAGTGCGTTGAGTGGTTGGCCTGCCACGTGGATATGAAGGCACGGATGTGTGACTCCGCATCTGGTCCGTCGGTGTATCATGGGTATGGGTACGGCATGATGTTATACTCTGGGTCTTCTGGTAGCACCGGAAAAGGGTTTAGTTCCGGTTGATTGACCTCTGGAGGGCTCGACGGGGGTTTTGGTGGTGAATCAACTCGCGATCGAGTGTCCAGTGGCGAGGATTGCACTGGGGAAGCCTCCGATTGCTCGGGAAAGGATTGGTTAGTGACCGTCGAGTCGGAAGTTCCTTTGACTGGCTCAGGGCGTTGGGCGGGTGGCCGAGACCTCGTGGTGCGAGAGGGCGCCGTAACGGCGGCTGGTGGTTACCTTCAACGAAGTTCGCTATGCACTCACAGCTGTAACCGGGCGTGCCAAATTGTGTTACCCGTTCCTTTGGGTGAACACCTTCGATAGATCTGTGGCTATCGGTATTCAAGGGCCTGGTACGTGAAGGCTTGTAACAGAGGTGTCGAGAGAGAGACAGTGCTCAGAGAGAAAACACTAGCGAGGTCTTGATAGGCGTGGGCGGCGCTGAAATCATAGGTATGAATCAAAGCATAGACACATGGAACAACTGGGCACAATTCAGATATATTACCGTGACAGAAAAAGATTACAGAACACGGCCTACGGCCGGTGACCTTACAAGATTATCTAGTTACGAGGGGTTCAGCTAGTGCTTCCGCCTATATTTTTCTTCTCTCTCTCCTCTGAGGTACTGGTCCTCGTTTAAATAACTTTTCCCCTAATACACAGCCGAGCCGTCGGTGGCCCGTGATACTCGGACTCGGCGTTTGCTAATTTCCTAATTTTACATTTCTATCCTCTGGACAACACAAACTACCCAACCCAAATTGGAACCCTCCTACTAAGTATCCACCATTAGAGTCTACAGTCCATAAACACAATATCTCTCTCTCCACAAACCTCCATAATAATATACTACCTAATACCAAAATACCACTACACCTCCAAATAGCACTAACCAGCCTTAGAAAAAACAAACAAATAATCATCCTACCAACGGACAAAAACATCGGAGTTTGTGTCCTCGATAAAAAAACATACCTAGATAAAGCCCTAGAACATTTATCCGACATCACTACATATAAAAAGGTTAATAGTCTCCCATTAGAAGAACTTGTAAGTCGACTACATGACATAGTCAACCGTAACCTTAATATCTTGTCTCTCATAAAAATACAATTTATCCTACACAAACCGCCTAAAGGTTACTCAGTACCTAATATGTACTTCCTACCAAAAGTACATAAAACCCCCGTTAGCTATAGACCAATTTGCTCATATAATGGTTCATTATTTGAACAAACGTCTAAATGGCTTCACCATCAAGTCCTCCCTATACTTCTATGTCAAAAACAATATCTTAGGGACTCCCATTCCCTTGTCCAAACCTTAGAACAACTTATAACACCACCCAATAGCTTCAGTTTTTCTTTTGATGTTGAATCACTCTACCTTAGCATCCCACCAAAACTAGGACTCTTAGCCCTAAAAAATCTTATTTCCCCCCACTTTTCGAACCAAAAAACTAATTTGATTTATACCCTTAGTGCCCTCACTTTAGAATACGACTTCCTAAAATTCAACAACCAAATTTATCAACAAGTAAAAGGAACATCCATGGGCAGTAATTTTTCCGTTGTTTACGCATGTCTCTTCCTATCATATCTAGAAAATTCCAATCCATCACCCCACCTTTTCTATTTCACTAGGTATATTAATGATGCCTTTGGCGTTTGGACTGGTACTAAACCCCAACTTTTCGAATACCTAAACTTCTATAGTAGCACTACTCAAAACTCTATCAAACTAACCATACATACTTCTTACACGAAACTACCCTTTTTAGACTTGTGGATTAACTTAGATAATAATAGATTCACTTTTAATTGCTTTCAAAAAACACTTAATACATATCAATACATCCCTTATTCCTCCAATCACCCTCTCCATGTTAAAAATAGTTTCATTTTGAATGAATTAAAAAGATTATGGTTAGAGAAAGCACATCCCCAGGTTATTTAAATATGCAAAAGAAATTCTTTATGAGACTTAGGGCTCAAAGTTATCCCACGAATTTTATTCTAAAGAACTTTAGAAAACACCCTTACTCCCTTAGACACACTATCCTCTTCAAAGAAAAAACTAAAATAACCACCCCACCCACTATCTTGAAACTTAGATATACTCGTCATACCCCCACACTAATAATCAAAGAAATGCTTACTAGCCTACACTCTAATATCCAATTAGATCCCCAACTACAACATATCCCTAAACCCATTATTTGTTGGATAAAATCTAAAACATAAACATATTTTCTCACCCTTCATTTAATCTATCCCCTTGCCTTGTTCCTCTCACCTTCCCCCTTACTACTATTTACTAGTCACACACATCTCCTTTTTCCCATTCCCTCCTATCTATACCCCCCTATCATTCCCTTATATTTCACTAAAATCTATATTTGTCTCTCTCTCTTTGTCTCTCTCTCCCTTTTTTCTCCCTTCTCCCTTCCCCCTCCCCTATACCTCTCACTACCTTTTTATACACTCTCTCTCCTCCCTCGCTTCCCTCAAATCTTCTCCCCACCACCTCTTACTAACTTCTTTTTTCTTTTCCTTCCTTTCCCTTCTTATTCCCTTTATTTTCACCTTCTCACCATCTTCTTCTTCTTCTTTTTTTTTCCAAAATGAAGCTACTTTCCCATTAGTTAGGAAGGATTATTACATAGAGAGTCTACAAGAAGACGTATACACACATCGGGGAGTCTTCCTCCGATCAAGTAAAAGAAGATGAGCCTACTTACAATGCCTTGCGGCCTAACTTAATGTAAGAAGCTACCTATATTTAAGGCGATGCCCTTCAATGTTGCCTTGTACGAGTCGGCTCTTGGGGCCTACAACGAAGAGAGGGTGGCAGGTTAGTAGGAAACAACCAGCGTGGGGGCTGGTAATTCCACCTCGGGCCACTCCCGCCTTGCATCACCATAGGTGTGTTCCTCCATTTCTGCCAAAAGCGCAATTGGGCAGAGATCACGTCGTTGGAGTGGTTGCAAATCTCTTCCAATTTCCCTCGTAGGCAGCTGATAATTGCGAACCATATGTCCATGATCACTTCCTCCGGGGGCCATACCGTACCTTGGAAAACCTTGAGGCAACGCGTTTTCCATATGTACCACAAGGTGAAACCTGCGATCAACATCCAGATTTTTGGAAACCTAGGGGATGCGGGCTGCAAGCCTCTTTCAAAACGGATCTTGACGATTTTGCCTCTCGTGCATACATATCACCAACTATCCGCATTGACGGTGTCCGTTCACCCTTCGACCGAGTGACCAATCCATGCCGCAACGCTCCACGAGGCTGTTCCTTCAATTTCACATGCCGCAAGGAGGCGAGTCACTCTATCCCAGATCTTTTGAGCTTGAGGGCAATCCCACAGACAATGTCTCAGAGTCTCAATAGGTCGAGAGCATAGTGGGCAGCCTAACGGGCCGCCGCATTTATCTAGCCATTCGCCAACGGGCACCACATTATTGATAGAAATTGACGCTTTCCAAACCTTCACCTCTCGGCCACAACCGAGGAAACACGAATCAATGCAACAGAAACTAAAACACAGAGAGAGACTCGAATGCACAGAGTTTAGCGTGGAAAACCCTAGACGAAAAAAAAACCACGGGAGTGCAAGACTCCAACTATCACTATACGCAGGGAATGTACAATGGCGAGCTGCAAGGCGACGACCTTGAGCTCGCTATCCTCGCCACAGGCAGCGGTATTACACAGAGGCGTCGACCTCTTCCTTTCTCTCTCTCTGCTGCTCTCACTTCGCTCCCTCTCAGTGGAAAACAGAAAAATGAGCAACAACTAACAAAACTGTTTGCCCTAAGTCATATTTATACACATATGACTTTCGGGCTATTTACAAATATAGCCTCAAGGGCCCTTGGCAAACATATTCACAAATAAGTCCCCGCATCCGGATCTCTCTCCGGGTACATTCGTCATCCGGCTCCGTAGCCGGGGTCTTCATCATCCGGATCCGGAACCGGGTCTTCATCATCCGGCTCCGATACCGGGTACTCCTCATTCGGGTCTTCATTCCCGATTCCCGGACATCCGACCATCCCATCCGGAGGGACCGTAATCCCAACAAACTCCCCCTTCACTTCGGCATGGGATGTCTTTCCAGTCCGACCCTCTTCCGGCACGCTTCCAGCTTGTCGGGTGTGAGCACTTTGGTCAGCATATCTGACCCGTTCTCGTCCGTGTGGATCTTCGTCAGCACGAACTCCTGGTCTTCTATCCTTTCCCGGATCCAGTGATATCTTCACTGGATGTGCTTCGTCCGGGAGTGATAGGCCGCGTTCTTCGCAAGGTGGATGGCACTCTGACTGTCGCAGTAGAGTCGGTACTCCTCCTGCCGGATACCGAGCTCTCTAATGAAGTCCTTCATCCATATTATTTCCTTGCCGGCTTCAACAGCCGCCATGTACTCCGCCTCCGTGGTTGACAACGCAACCGTCTTCTGCAGCCTCGACTGCCACGAAACAGCTCCCCCTGCATACGTCATCACATACCCTGATGTGGACCGGCTGGTATCTGCGTCAGCCGACATATCCGAATCGGTAAAGCCGTCGAGTTCGGGCTTACCGGAGCCGAATCGGAGGCACACGTTTGCCGTGCCCTTCAGGTATCGGAGTATCCACTTGGCCGCGTTCCAGTGCTCTTTGCCGGGATTGCTCATGTACCGGCTTACCACTCCAACTGCATATCCTATGTCCGGTCTTGTACACACCATTGCGTACATCAAGCTTCCGACGGCAGAGGCATATGGTACTTTCATCATGTCCTCCTTCTCAGCCTTTGTCTTGGGGCTTTGCTTGCTGGACAACTTGCAGTTTGCCGGGAGGGTTGACCCGACCGGTCTTGCTTCCAACATGTTGAACCGGTGAAGCACCTTTGTCACGTACTTCTCCTGTGACAGCCACAACTGCTTCTTCTTCCGGTCCCGGATGATGTGCATCCCTAGTATTTGCCTCGCCGGACCCAGGTCCTTCATTGAGAAGGTTCGGTGAAGCGCTTTCTTCAGCATCCGTATCTTGACCTGGTCCCGTCCGACGATCAACATGTCATCCACGTACAGGAGGAGTATTAGAAAGTCTCCTCCTTCGAACTTCTTCACAAACACGCAGTGATCAGACTGCGTTTTGTGGTACCCTTCGTCGGTCATGAAGGAGTCGAACTTCCGTTACCACTGCCGGGGAGCCTGCTTCAATCCGTAAAGGCTCTTCTTCAACCGGCATACCAGATGCTCCTTCCCTTTCTTCTCGAATCCTTCCGGTTGCTGCATGTAGATCTCTTCTTCGAGGTCACCGTGAAGGAATGCCGTCTTCACGTCCATCTGTTCTACCTCAAGGTCCATGCTTGCCGCTACGCTCAGCACCGTCCGGATGGAGGTCATCTTCACTACCGGGGCAAATATCTCGTCGAAGTCGACGCCCTTCTTCTGCTGGAACCCCTTCACCACGATCCTGGCTTTGTATCTCGGGGGGTTTCCGGCATCTCCCGGTTTCAGCTTGAACACCCACTTGTTTCGAAGTGCCCGCTTTCCTTTCGGCAACTCCACAAGTTCATATGTGTGGTTCTCATGCAGGGAATCCATCTCCTCCTGCATGGCACATAACCACCTGCGGCTATGGGTGTCAAGCTTTGCTTCTTCAAAACTCTCCGGCTCCCCCTCGTCGGTTAGCAGCACGTGCTCTGGTTCCGGAAATCTCCGGGGGGGCCTTCTCTCTCTTAGAGGATATCTCCGTTCCGGAGCTTCGGTAACCGGCTCCTCCGTTTCCTCTTCATCCGAATCCATTTCGGGATCGGGGCCGGTTCCGGTATCAGTTTCATCTTCCTCGGCCGGTTCTGTTTCTTCACCGTCTTCGGCCGGATCCTCGAGTGCTAACCGGTCCCTTGCCGGTCGGGACTGCTCCTCGTAGAGTTGATCCTCACCGGTCGACTTGGAGCTCTTCATCTTCTTCTCCGACTCCCAGTCGGCGAGTGTTTTGTCCTCCATGAAGATGATATCACGACTCCGGAATATCTTTTTGTCGACCGGGTCCCATACTCGGTAGCCGAACTCGTCATCGCCGTAACCGAGGAATATGCATGGCCGGGTCTTTGGATCTAGCTTTCCTCTCCGGTCCTTTGCCACATGTACATATGCGAGACACCCGAACACCTTCAGATGCCGGTAGGATACTTCCCTACCGGTCCACACTCTCTGCGGCGTGTCTCCGTCCAAAGGTACAGAGGGTGATCTGTTTATCACGTATGTCTCCGTCGACATTGCCTCAGCCCAAAACCCCTTGGGTAATTTCGCATGCGCCAGCATACTCCGGACCCTCTCCATTATGGTCCGGTTCATCCTCTCGGCCAGCCCGTTCAGTTCCGGCGTCTTCGGCACAGTAAACTCGAGCCGGATTCCCTTCGAGCGACAATACTCCTCGAACTGCCCCCGGTATTCCCCTCCGTTATCCGCTCGTATCGCTTTCAGCTTCTTGCCGGATTCCCTTTCCACTCTTGCGTGGAGTTCTTTGAAGACGCACAACACTTGGTCCTTTGTCTTCAACGGTACCGTCCACAGCTTCCGGCTGTGGTCATCAATGAATGTCACGAAGTACTGGGCTCCGCCATGTGACTTCGTTTCTACTTGGCACACGTCAGTGTGCACCAACTCCAATGGTGCGCCACGTCTCGTCGGTGGCCTTGAGTGGAAAGAGGTTCGGTTCTGCTTACCGGCCAGGCAATCGGTGCACTTCTCCAGGTGCACATGCTTCACTGGAATAAGGTTGTCTTCTGCAAGCCTCTTCATCCCCTTCTCACTCATGTGGCACAGTCTCTTGTGCCACAGCTCACCGGCAGTGTCGGCTGCCACGTTCAACTCCTCCGGACACAACCAGGCATTCATAAGGTACAGTGTGTTGACTTTCCGGGCCCGAGCCACTATCAGGCTCCCCTTGCTGAACTTCATTACGCCGTTCCGGATGCTACCTGTGTAGCCTTCATCGTCTAGCCTCCCGGCCGAAATCAGGTTCAATCGAACCTCCGGAACGTGTCGGACATCCTTCAGCAACATTTTGCCTCCGGTCGAGGTTGTCAACCACACGTCTCCTATGCCGGCAATCCGGCACGTACCTTCATTTCCCATCCGAACACAGCCATGCTCACCGGCTGCGTAGGATGAGAAGTATCTTCTTTCCGGGGTCAGGTGGAACGACGCTCCGGAATCGACCACCCAGGTAGTCTCATCGCCGGCAATGTTTAGTTCACCTTCTTCGGTGATGAGCATGATCTCCTCTTCACTTGCCGCGAGTGCCGTCGTTCCTTTCCGGTCCTGCTCTCGCCGATCCGAACCATTTCGGTCCGTGGCTCCCCGGTAAGCACCGTTCCGTTCCGGAGACTTCTTCGAATCGGTTTCGTCGGCTCCGTTGTCTTTTCGGTAATGCCGACAATTCTTTCGGAAATGCCCCGGCTTCCCACAGTGGAAGCATGTGGGCCTTCCTCTTGACTGCGACCGGGTCCCCGACTTCTCCCGTCTTTGCGGACTCCGGTTCCGTTGTCTTCTCCGTTCAAAATGCTTGTCTTTACCGTTTGTAGGGACAAGTTATCTTCGGTGCAGGAGGTGCTGAGAGTCACCACCAAGTTCTCCCAGCTTTCCGGCAATGTACACATCAGGATGATGGCTTGCATTGCATCCTCCAACGGGAACTTGATCGCCGCAAGCTGGTTCACGAATCCCATGAACGTGCTTACGTGTTCCACCATACTCTCGCCGTCCCGGTACTTGAGGTTCACTATCTTCCTCATCAGGGAGGTCCGGTTCAACGCATTCTTCCTCTCGTAGAGGCCCGACAGCTTCTGCCACATCTCATATGCGTTGGTGTCGTTCGCCACATGTTGTAGAACGCTCACGTCGACGTATTGCCGAATGGTTGCAACGGCTTTCCGGTTCAGAAGCCTCCATTCCGTCTCAAGTACCCCCTTGGGTATTTCCGGCCTGTCGATCGGTTCATACAGGTCCCGAACAATGAGCAGATCCTCCATCTTTATCTTCCAGTCGGCGTAGTTCTGCGCATTCAGCACCATCATCCCCGGCTGCCCGCTGCTACCGCCTTCCATTTTCTGCACTGCAGTCGCTCTGATACCAGATTGATAGAAATTGACGCTTTCCAAACCTTCACCTCTCGGCCACAACCGAGGAAACACGAATCAATGCAGCAGAAACTAAAACACAGAGAGAGACTCGAATGCACAGAGTTTAGCGTGGAAAACCCTAGACGAAAAAAAAAACCACGGGAGTGCAAGACTCCAACTATCACTATACGCAGGGAATGTACAATGGCGAGCTGCAAGGCGACGACCTTGAGCTTGCTGTCCTCGCCACAGGCAGCGGTATTACACAGAGGCGTCGACCTCTTCCTTTCTCTCTCTCTGCTGCTCTCACTTCGCTCCCTCTCAGTGGAAAACAGAAAAATGAGCAACAACTAACAAAACTGTTTGCCCTAAGTCATATTTATACACATATGACTTTCGGGCTATTTACAAATATAGCCTCAAGGGCCCTTGGCAAACATATTCACAAATAAGTCCCCGCATCCGGATCTCTCTCCGGGTACATTCGTCATCCGGCTCCGTAGTCGGGGTCTTCATCATCTGGCTCCGTAGCCGGGGTCTTCATCATCCGGATCCGGAACCGGGTCTTCATCATCCGGCTCCGATACCGGGTACTCCTCATTCGGGTCTTCATTCCCGATTCCCGGACATCCGACCATCCCATCCGGAGGGACCGTAATCCCAACAATTATGACCGATCTGCCACCAAAAGAGCTTGATCTTTTCAGGCATGTAGAGACGCCAGAGACCTTTCCAAAAGGTAATGAGCGCCTCATCGGGGATGCCCAATGTTCGCCAACCATTGCGAAGGGGGCTGCCTAGCTGCAGCTACAAAGTCCGACCCAATTTAGTGGTGTAATTGAAGAAGTGCTGGACTCTATCATCATTTTTCCATTTGAAATCCCCTGGGTCCCAATCCAGACCGACAAGGGGGCGACAACCATATACCCTTAACCTCCAATGGGGTTCCACCTTAGCAACATCCGAATCTGTCTTCCAGATGTTGTCAACCTGTGCCACCACTCGGATTGGGTGCCAAGAGCCCTTGCTCTGATTGTCCCCAAAAACTGTATCTCTCCTCGATCCGCTCACACCCTTTAGCGACTTGACCATTCCAACCTCGTCAAAGAGACCGAACCATGCAGGTTCTCTCGCCTCCCCCATCGGAACCTTGTCAACTGCCTCAGCTATCAGTCTCCGCATTTTCGTAGCTCCCTTGAGGGGAGGGAAAAGGTTCTCTTGGGCTCTTCTTGAAATAGCCATGCGTCTCCAATCGTCTATAGATAGGAGGCCTGTTTGTGCCAGCTTTCCCCATGCTAGGCCCTTAAGTTGCCCTAGCATTGTGTCGTCACTTGTTCGCACATGAGGATTCCAGAATAGTGGCTCTCTAGTCCATTCGGTCAATTTCTCCGGGGTGTGTTTGACCAAATGTTGTCGTAGATGACACCATGCCCGAAAGATGGAGTTCGCGACCCTGTCCTCCGGATGGCAAGCTAGCTTGGGTGGGACTCCGCTCGTGCAGCACCAATTCAAGGAGTCGGGCCAAGGCCTACCATACTTGGGAGTCCCTGCTTACAACCTGTTGCGAAGTAGTACCTTCCAGCACCCCTTACCTGGCAAGAGGTAGCGAACCACCATTTTAGCCAGCAATGAACGACTTTGCATTAAGGGGTCTATGAGGCCAAACCCCCCTTTGGCCTGCGGTTGCGTTAACCAACACCATGACACTCTGGCAGCAGCCCTTGGGTTGTCCTTACTTGACCATATAAACCCCCTGATGGCAGCCTTAATCGCGTGCAGACCTGCAGGGTCCATAATCCAGCAGGAGACTGAGTGCCACATGGTAGCGAGCAACACTTGGTTCGCAACAAGGACCCTACCAGCAAAGGATAGTTTAGCTCTACTCCATTGGGTCAACTTCCTGTTTATTTTGGCTTGTACGTGGGCCAATTGCGCTCCCTTGGGGATTGACCTCCCCATCGTAAATCCAAGGTACTTGAACGTTGTCCCATCAGGGACCCACATAAAATCGGCATAGGGTTGCCATCTTGGTTTCTCTTGTTCGCTGAACCATAGGCCTTGGGTTTTATTCCAATTGATCTTAGCACTAGCCGCCTGACAAAAGTCCTCGACAAGATGTTCAGCCCGCTGCAGATTCTCCTCATCACCTTCCAAGAAAAGAACCGTATCATCGGCATATTCAGATAACAACAAATCTTCAGTCGCATTAGGGATGGGCAATCCCCACAGCCCGCTGGTTGGTGCTTGTAAGTAGGCGGAGAAAGCCTCGGTTACAAAGAGATAGAGATATGGGGCTAGGGGACAACCTTGCCTCACTGAGCGTTGTAGTTGGAAGGCGGGTCCCCTAGAACCAGCCAACAGCACGCTACTCGTAGCTATCCGATAGAATGCACAAGTGCAATTCCTCCATTTTTGAGGTAGGCCCAAAGCTCACATCACATTTTCCAAAAAGGGCCATAACACCCAGTCATAGGCCTTCTCGAAGTCTAACATCAGAATAGTCGAGCTCGATACAGAGCGGTCGGCCAATGCCATAACTTCCCAAAGAAGCACCACATTATCAAAGATACACCTGTTCTTGACAAATCCAGTTTGATTGTCATGTATGATGTCCGGTAAGAAGCTTGCTAACCGTCGAGCTAGGACTTTAGCGAGTATCTTGTATGCCGTGTTAAGGATCGTGATTGGACGCCACTGGCGCAACTCTAGGCTTCGCTCTGACGCTTTGGGGATGAGATATATCATACCCTCAGCCAAACCAATTGGCATCTTTCCTGAGGACCAAATCTCTTGAACTCCAGCTTCCAAAGATGGGATGACACATTCCCAATGAATCTCGAAGAAATCTCGTGAGAGACCATCGAGGCCGGGGCATGCACCCCTTCGCAATCCCCTAAGCGCCTCCGAGAGTTCTAAACGAGAGATGGGGCTATCGAGCACAACTTCCATCGCCTGGGTTACCTTGGGGTGAATGCAAGACATCACTCGATCAACCAGCTCTGTGTGTTGCCTCACTTGCATAGGTGCGAGGAGGTCACGATAGTATTGTGTTGCCATTTCCAGAATCTCAGTCTTGTCCTCCGTTATCGAGATGTTTGGTTTTCGCAACCCTTGTATACGTCCACCACCACCCTTGGGTGCCTTGTAGTGAAAGAAATGTTGGTTGAACTTGTCGTCTTTTCTAGCCCACCATGCTGCATTTCTTCGAAACAACATTCGGTTCTTCTCCAAAGTCCTTTCATGTACCTTCATCTTTGCTTCCTCCAGCTTAGCTCTAGACCAAGTGCAACCAGGGTCTACTTGTAGTAGCCGTTGCGCTGCCGCAACGACCTTCCTTAATTTTGTTTCAATGGCTCTAACCTGCTGGAGGGCGCGCTTGGTCTCCTGTTGTGAGGAGGAGAGGGCCAATTTTTTTTGCAAATCTTCGCTGGCTGATTCACTGCCCATGGTGTGCTGCCATATACTTTGTAAACCAGCCTTCACCTCTTCACTCTTCATGATCTTTGTGGGGATCTTCACATTGAGACTGCCCTTGCTATCGTTGGGTTGGTTAAGGTCTAGTCTCACCGGTTGATGATCTGAAAAGGTAAGACCTGCCAAAATAACAAAGGCGCCCCCAAGCTCTTCAAGGGATGAGCTGATGTATATGCGATCTAGCCGTGGAAGACTACCGCCCCTAGCATTCCCAACGGCTTTGGAAAAGTGTAGCAAATCTGAGCTTCTCCTAAGGGAAGAGCCCCATGTATCCTTCACCCCGATTTTGCCAATTAGGAAAGCCCATGAATCTAGCTCTGCACCATAAATAGGCCTCTGGGTCCCTCCTTTCCTATCTCCCAGGTGTTCAGTCATGTTGAAATCACCTGCCATTACCCAAGCCTCGGCATCAGGTAATGTTGTCGCTAACATCCTCCAAAAGATTGCTCTCTCGGGGGCTGAGTTTGGGGCATAAATGTTTAGCACCCAAACCTATAGGTGATTCCATTTCAGAAGCACGTATAAGGCTCGACCCTCCACCAGTGTGCTAGATGATGTTACTTCGTATCAGGCCTAATCGCTGATCGAGATGCAGACCCCTCCTCTTCGGTGGAGGTCACCCTGTGCAGCTAACCACCATGTGGTCCACCCACCCAACAAGGGGTTTACTAAGCTCTGAGTTCGCTCTTGCGAGAGGTGGTGTTCCTGCAAAAGCAATATGTCAATATAGCCCCCTATATTAAGGGGATTCAGCTCCTCCTAAAGTCTTCTACACTCTTGGTGTTGTCGGCCTCCACCAAGGCCCTGTACATTCCACGTTAGGATCCTCATCCGAAAGCGGTGATGCTGACGCCCATGTTCGGGCTGATCCCCATGTTATGGGGCAACCTAACACCTATTTCGGGGGGTATGGTCTCCACAGCAGGCTGCAAATCCCCTGTGGGATTCTCAGCCGGTCGTTCCCGACCCACGTCAAATAGATCCCGCGATACATTTGTGCTCCGAAGAGGTGGCACCTCTTGCATCCCTCTATCTAAGAGAGTCGTCGCCAAACCAGGTGTTGGTCGGCCTATCTTACCCTTTCCCTTGTCCTTGAGCTTGCCCGTCCGGATCCACGATTTCACTAATCTGAGGCCACTACCACATTCACATTCTAGCGGGAGGGGGGCCTTTGCCAAGTTCTCTTCCGGGGTGGACGGTACGAGGTGGGGTTGCATCTCCATCGGGGTAGAGAACACAAGTTCAGGCTCTCGTGGGGGAAGGCATGAGGAGTCGCATGGGGACAACATTGTTGCCAACGCTTCTGGGTCGCCATCCCCTAACCCTTGAAGAGGTGTAAATCTGTTGGTAGCTCTCACCTGTAGGTCGGGTGCATCAGCACTCCCGGAGAGGATCTTTACCTATTTCAAGGGTTTCTCATCCACGCTTGCTGGTGACAAGGTAGCGGGACTACTTTCAAAGGGGTGGTCACGAAAAAGGGTGGAAGGTGATGCACCTAGGCCTCCAAGTTTCCCCTTCTTCTTAACGGGTATCCAAGGAGCCTTGTCACCCTTGGTTGGCCCGACTTTGCCCGAGGGTCGAGGTGCCGAGCTTCCCTTTCCAGTCTTGCGAGGACACGCCTTAGCTAGGTGTCCTGTCTGTTTGCAAATGAAACACTGCCCCGGGAGTCCCTCGTAAACCACTTTCACCACTGTGAGACCTAGCTCCTCAGAGTAGAGTCTAATCCTTGCTGGAAGTCCATGGAGGGAAGGCACCAAGATGCGCAACTTGGGCACCTCCGCAACTGTGTCTGCCATTGACACTTTTTGAGGACATATCATCCCTATTTGTTCACCAAAAAGAGAGAACGCTTCGCCCGTCTTTCGGCGGTGGACCGGATTGTACTGGACACAAGTCGTGTCCTATTGTTCGATAAATCGGTGAATGTAAGGGACCGGGAGCAAGTGGGCTTCCTGTTGGAGACCGATGACGGCCTAACAACCGACTGGGCCGTGGTAAAGAGAGTCTGTGGCCATTTTGACAAACGGCGTGAGTGGGTCGATAAAGGCTTGACGGGGGCGGGTTCTGTTGCGACAAGGAAGGTCGAGGTACCCCCACCGGCGCGAAGGGAAGACACCCGAGACTGGCTCGAGACCGGCTCGACTTCGACCAGCATGGTCAAAGGCTCGTCCGGAGGAGCGGCTCTAGAGGAGCTGACTCAGATGGTGAGGGACCTTCAGATTGCACAAGCAAGCAGGGACGGCGCCGAACAAGTCCATGACCGAAGGCCTCCGGCTGGGAACCGGTGCTTGTGGTGCGACGCGGTCGGCCACGCCCAAAAGGACTGCGGGGACTTTGCCAAAGCAATAAGAGCTAACGTGGTGTACCTATGGAACGGTCGGGACCAAATATGTCGTGTTGCTACGCGCGTGCGTGGAGAAGGGCGGGACACTGGGGTCTTGGACTAAGGAGTAGAGGAGAAGGAATAGGACATGGAATGGAAGCTTTGCTCAAGAAGAAGAAGAATGAACAAGAGATTAGATCGAACAAGAGGAAGATGGAGACAAGATGATCAACAAGATATATTAAAACGAAATGAACGATTACAAAATGGTGGCCGCATAGGCCCCACCAAACGACTACTCGAAACCCTAACCGACGAAGATGAAGATAAAGATAAAGAAACCCTAACCCTAACCCTAACGCTCCACCTATGTGGTATACCTCGCACACTCAAAATAGGCAACCCCCACAATGGTGCCTTCCCTCTCCTTTTATAGCACAAGGAGGGAAGACCGTTTACAAAAGTGAGACTAAAATATCCCCTTTCATTCAAAGGGGATATTTGCCTTGATTTGGGGAGGGTGAGATTGATGGCCCTTAACTCCCGCCTCCACACAAACAACTAGGTACCTATGTACCGCATAGTACCTCTCTCTCTCTCTCTCGCGTGGAAGTGGTGGCTTGCCACGCGGAGACCGTCCACTACTCGGCATCGGCTGGAATCCGGGTCGGAAGTGATGAAGTTTGGAAGACGAAGGAAGCTGGATTCTAGCTGTTGGTGCTGGAAGGCCTCGCCGGTGTATGGCCAAGGAAAGAGGAAGCGGACCGCGCGGAAAGACGGGTCCGGGAGGTAACCGAGTGGAGTGACCCGGTCGAAGAGAAGACGGGCTTCGTGGAAGCCGCGTGCCAGAACTACGAGGTTCTGGTGGAAGACAAGTGCGCGGGAAAGACTGAGGGAGGGGGGGGGACCCTCACAACGGTATGAGACCCGGTTCGGGCCAAAGCAGAATGATGTTAGTGCATCCGGTGCACCGGACAAGGCCAAGAAGGCCGGTTATCGGTTGAGCACAGAGATCGAAAGGACCACGGACCTACGAAAGGTCCTGGAGGAACAGATCCTCGACAACAAAGTGGAGCTGTCGTTGAGGGAAGTGCTCGGTATCGCCAAGAAGGAGTTCCACGACTCCATCGTAGACTTGGTGAAACAGAAAAGGCTACGGAGAGCAGGATGGTGCAGACCCGGTGAGAACCGGATGAGGAGTACCCGGCTACGGAGAGCCGGATGGTGCAGACCCGGTGAGAACCGGATGAGGAGTACCCGGCTACGGAGAGCCGGATGGTGCAAACCCGGTGAGAACCGGATGAGGAGTACCCGGCTATGGAGAGCCGGATGGTGTAGACCCGGTGAGAACCGGATGAGGAGTACCCGGCTACGGAGAGCCGGATGGTGGAGACCCGGTGAAGACCGGATGAGGAGTACCCGACTACGGAGAGTCGGATGGCGCAGACCCGGTGAAGACCGGATGAGGAGTACCCGGCTACGGAGAGCTGGATGGTGTAGACCCGGTGAGGAATGCTCACCTGTGGGCTACCGTGGTTTTTCCCTTAGTTTGGGTTTTCCACGTAAACATCATGCGTACTTTTCCCTTATTCGTGTCGTGCATTATTTCCTGTTTTTTGTGTGTGATTCTAAGCTCAGTTGTGGCCGAGTGTTGCGTATACGGAGCGTGCAGTTCCCGACACGTAGTGCATGCTTCACGTCACGCTCATCCGCCGTAGACCCGACCTCCGCGTTGGTCTCTTCGTCATTCTCACACCTGGCATCTGCTCCGGTACCCGATTCCGCATTGTCTTCCAACTCCTCGCCGCCACCCGCCATCTCTTCGGTCTTCCGTTGATCCGCAACCGCCGAAGTCTCAAGCATAGGTGTGGAGGGCTCCTCTTGCTCTCGGCCTCTCACCGACCCGTACTCGTCGTGCCCGGCTACGAATCGATCAAGCAATCCCGGTCTTGCCGGCTTCCTTCGGTTCGGGCCCGGTTGACCGGCCCCCGCTTCACTCTTCTTCCGCTCCGCCTCCCGGTCGGGTCGGATTACCAACCGGCTTATCTTTCGGTCGGGTCGGTTCTTGACTCGCTCCTAGATGCTGCTCCGGACCTCTCCTTCGGTCTTTTCGCACGTGCCCACTCCGGGCCTCTCATCCTCACGGCCACCGCCCATCTCTCCGGTCTTATGTCCGCGCTCGGGCGCAACCGCCGAAGTCTCTGGCCCCGGTGTCGAGGGATCTCGCCTCCGTCCGCTACAAATCTCCTCTTCGTCATTTCGGTTGCCCGCCTTGCCGCCACCACCGTCCGTCTCTCTAGGTCTCACACCGGCTCTCGGGCCGGTTGCTAGAGTCTCTAGGACCGGTGTGTGGAAGGTCGTGGCACCGCCACTCGTCTCCTCTTCTTCCTCGATTTCGCAAGCCTCGAGTATGCTCGCGAAATACTCGTAGAACGTTTTGGGCAACCGTGTCCCGAAACTTTCGCCCACTCTCGAAGTGGCGTCCATTGCTCCGTAGATATCGGCCTCATCCATGGCCGTCCTCTTTCCACAAGTCGAGAGGGTCTCTCGCTCCGCACCCTCTCCCACATCGTTGTCGTGGTCGCCCGCCTTGCCGCCGCCACCGTTCGTTACCCTAGGTCTCACGCGGGCACTCGGGCCGGCCGCCGGGGTCTCTTGAACCGGTGCGTGTAAGGTAGCAATGCCGCCACTCGTCGATGATATGCCCGTAGCCACCTCCATTCGGACATCGTCGTCCGTGGCTACCCCGCCTCCGTATATGCAAGCATCAATTATGCTTGCCGCCTCCTCTTCCACGGTCTCCATACCGTTGTCTCGGTTGCCCGCCTTGTCGTCGCCACTGCCCGTCGCTCTAGGTCTCACGCCGGCAATCGGGCCGACCGTCGGTGCCTCTAGGGCCGGTGTGTGTAAGGTCGCGGCACCGCCGCTTGTCTCCTCCTCACTCGATGTTTCGGGCCTCCATGCCCGAACTCCCTCATGTCGGCTCGAACCGGCGATCGCCGCCTCACCGTCCCCGACCTCGTCCTCAATTGATCTTTCTCTGTATGTCAAGAGGGTGGCTCACTCAGCACCCTCTCCCGTGGTACCGATGTACCATTCTCTTTCGGCCTCCTCATCCTCCGATCCGCTCGGGCCCGACTCCGCAATAAGCCCTTCTTCGGCTTCGATTTGTGCCTCTACGATCTCATATGCTTCCCGCACCAAGGCTTCGATGTCGAGCTCCTCCGAACCGATTTGTGTTGAGCTCTCTTTCCAGCGATAGTGCGTAGTCGGTCGCCGCTCTCTCTTCTCCGCCGCTCGCGGTCCGCGTTGTGGCCGACCGCCTCTCATTGCATTGTATGCACGCCCATTCCACCTCGTTCCAATCTTCGGTGAGGCCGTATGCCCCTTCATCGTCTTCGAGGTAGGGAAAAATGGCCATTCTCACCCTTTCATTGACCGACTTCAAGAATAGTGGGACCTTGTCTGCCCCCACCGATTCTTGATCCCAAACCGAAAGTTGGGAAAACCGGAGATTGAACTCCCGGAATGCCTTCATTGCGCTTCGAGGAGCCTTTGCCGACGACACCCATAGATCGAACTCCCGTCTTTCTCTCCTTCTTGCGTAATCCCTTGCCATTCTTGTAATTACTTCCGCGATGTCTCCGTCTTCCATCTCCTTCCTCCCTTGCCGCCTCTTCACGTCAGCTTCACCAAATATGTCGCGTTGCTACGCGTGTGCGTGGAGAAGGGCGGGACCACAGGGGTCTTGGACTAAGGAGTAGAGGAGAAGGAATAGGACATGGAATGGAAGCTTTGCTCAAGAAGAAGAAGAATGAACAAGAGATTAGATCGAACAAGAGGAAGATGGAGACAAGATGATCAACAAGATATATTAAAACGAAATGAACGATTACAAAATGGTGGCCGCATAGGCCGCACCAAACGACTACTCGAAACCCTAACCGAAGAAGATGAAGATAAAGATAAAGAAACCCTAACCCTAACGCTCCACATATGTGGTATACCTCGCACACTCAAAATAGGCAACCCCCACAATGGTGCCTTCCCTCTCCTTTTATAGCACAAGGAGGGAAGACCGTTTACAAAAGTGAGACTAAAATATCCCCTTTCATTCAAAGGGGATATTTGCCTTGATTTGGGGAGGGTGAGATTGATGGCCCTTAACTCCCACCTCCACACAAACAACTAGGTACCTATGTACCGCATAGTACCTCTCTCTCTCTCTCTCGCGTGGATGTGCGCACAAGACCACATCACCTTTATACCTTAGGGATCCTATGGGGCATTTCTAGCACCATACACTTTACCCTTATTACTATTACAAATACATTATGTACGTGTGCAACATTGCACATCGCTCTTTGGCTCTCGTTGCTCGGGTTTCCGCTTGTGGACGAAAATCTTCACGACAACGCTAGCGAGACCCGAAGGGCCCTAGATCTGAATGTTGGATGAGGGGGTAGGAAACGACTGATTGAAGAAGTGGTGGCTTGCCACGCGAAGACCGTCCACTACTTGGCGTCGGCTAGAATCCGGGTCGGAAGTGATGAAGTTTGGAAGACGAAGGAAGCCGGATTCTAGCCGTTGGTGCTGGAAGGCCTCGTCGGTGTACGGCCAAGGAAAGAGGAAGCGGACCGAATGGAAAGACGGGTCGGGGAGGTAACCGGGTGGAGTGACCCGGTCGAAGAGAAGATGGGCTTCGTGGAAGCCGCGTGCCAGAACTACGAGGTTCTGGTGGAAGACAAGCGCGCGGGAAAGATCGGGGGAGGGTGGACCCTCACAACGGTATGAGACCCGGTTCGGGCCGAAGCAGAATGATGTCAGTGCATCCGGTGCACCGGACAAGGCCAAGAAGGCCGGTTATCGGTTGAGCACAGAGATCGAAAGGACCACGGACCTACGAAAGGTCCTGGTGGAACAGATCCTCGACAACAAAGTGGAGCTGTCGTTGAGGGAAGTGCTTGGTATCGCCAAGAAGGAGTTCCACAACTCCATCGTAGACTTGGTGAAGCGGAAAAGGCTTTCGATGGAGCCGGAGCTAGTGGAGGTGTGAACGACGCACCTAGACGACATGGCCCTGGAGGACGAATTGGCGGAAAGCCACTACTCGAGACGACACTAGGCTAGGGCCACTACAAAAACCCATGTTCGGATCGGCGACGTCCAGGAGGGTGTGGTGGCGTTGGTAGACCATGGTTCGGAGATCAACCTGATGTCCATGGACTTCTACAAGAAGGGAAAATGGCCTATCAACACCAAGCACGGGTGGAAGATACGGGCAACAACGCGCCCCACGGAGGAGCTACATGGAGCCTGCCCAAACGTACGAGTGAAAATCGGCGATGTCGAGATCGATCAACACTTCTTCGTGCAGGAGACGTCCTCGCATCCGGTTATACTTGGGGAACCGTATATCAGGGCGGCGCGGATGGAGACAAAGGTGTTGGACAACGGTTTGGCATATGCACGTGTCAAGAGTTAGGATGGGCGTCAATTGGTCCAGTTCCTGACGGTGCGACCGAACCATAAGCGTAACCGCGAGACCCCCGGTGGCGAAAACCAAGAGGATTTTTAGAGAGGGCTATCAAGGCGTGGGGCCACGATAGTCTGGACACCCCGGAAAAACCCCACAAATGTACTATAGGCAAAAAGACCTATACCATAGGTAGGAAATTTTGGTTCTCCGATAGCGGAGGTTGTACGAGAACCGGCGTAGTTGGCCGGGAAAAGAAGCGAGCAGAGGAGCGACTTCGGGCATGCGGAGTCCTTGGCCCTGAAGAGGAAATCAACGGAGCCGTGGAGGCGGTCTCTTTTGACGACACCTTAGGGAAGGTACAGGAGGTGTTTGGAGAAGGCCTTAATGAGGACCGGACGATTCCGGTAGGTTCGGAAAAGATGCACGAAGTGGACTCGAGTCGGATCGGACGGCCCGAGTGGATACAAAGTACAAGACTATGGACAGGAAGGTGAGGCCAGTCGCGGCACCCTTGCTGGAGGGCAGCGAGTTGACGGATAACGGGGGTCGCGTCAGACCCAAGTTTACGAGATCCGGCCAGCATAGGACACACATTCACTGACATAACGCTACGGGAGCTCAAGATCGGTGGGGGTGGCTTTCTACTGCCGACGGAAGAGGACCGGTTTCGGAGAATGATCGGGAGGCACGGGAAGGCTTTCGCATTCTCACCGGAGGAGATCGGGTGCGTAGACCCAACGGTTGTGGAACCAATGGTGATCTTCACGGTACCACATGTGCCGTGGAATCTCAAACCTATTCCGGTACCCAGAGCTCACATCCCGAAGTTGATGGAGCTGCTGAAGCAGAAGGTGGAGATGGGCATCCTCGAACCGTCGGGGTTGTATCCTGGACATCACTATGCCGTTTCTAGATGACATCCCGATCAAAGG
Source organism: Azolla caroliniana (assembly GCF_043228905.1). Taxonomy (NCBI): domain Eukaryota; kingdom Viridiplantae; phylum Streptophyta; class Polypodiopsida; order Salviniales; family Salviniaceae; genus Azolla; species Azolla caroliniana. Next base: position 17,986,604 of record NW_028230449.1, read on the forward strand.
ATGTCCGGTGGAGGATAAGGACGAGTCGGTCGGGTCCGACGGTTGTCAGAGGTTCGTGACAGATCACATCTGCGACTGCGAGTAGGTGCTACATAGACTTGAGAGTGCACGACTCACCTTCTCCGGAGAAAAATCAACCTTTGGACAGCCGGAGATCTTGGTAGTCAGACACCTGTGCGGGCCTTACGACCGGAAGCCGTCCTCGGCGACGGTAGAAGCCATCTCCGCGATGAAGGATGATTGCGGGTTGGTCACGAAGGTCTGAAGGATCCTGGGGGCATGTACGTTCTATCACATCTGGATTCTGCACTATGTGCATGTCACGGAACCGCTTTACGGGTTGCTGAAGAAAGGGCGTAAATTCGAGTGGAGAGACGAGCACACGGTGTCGGTCTGGAGACTAAAGGAGGCGCTCGCCACCGCACCGACTCTCCGGAAGGCGGTTTACGGCAAGGAAGTCCCCATTTACGTGACGATGGACACGAGCCCCACCGGGATCGGGTGGGTGATCAATTAGGAAGATGAAGACGGCGTATGGTTCCCGATCCGGATTGGGGCAAAGGTATTGAGCGAGCAACAGCAAGGATACGCCCAAATCAAGCACGAGCTATGGGGTGTCATTTCGACAATCAAGGCCGACAAGGACTATTTGATCGGGACGGAAGTGATCATCGAGACGAACTGCCTACCGATTCTGGGTATGGTTTCCGGATGCGCGACTTCGGACCTGGCGATGCTCAGGTGGCTCGCGTACATCAAGTCCCTGAACCCGGAGATACGGTACATCTTTGGGAAGGATAACGCCATGGCCGATATGCTTTCAAGGGCGCGGTTCAGCGACGAGGATGGCATGGATTCAGATAACGAAGAAGTCGGCGATGACTTCTTCAACAACAAGAAAGGGGAGCACTCCGGCGCTTAACGAATTCAACGAGAGCGAGTACGACAGGGAGTGGCTCCAGATTGGCGGGTTCCTAAAGACAATGACACCAAACGCAACGTGGACGAAGGAATAGACCAACTGGATTCGGAAGAAAGCGTACCGATTCTTCCTACGAGACAGGAGCATATGGAAGCACCCGAAGAAGAGAAACGACATCCCGCTCCGAGTGGTGGCAAAGAAAGAGGAATAGGAAGAGTTGTTGACGGCATACCATGACAATTTGCTGACGGAGGACACAGTGTATCTGAAGGAACGAGAAGTGTGCATGCGGTCGAAAGAAGGGCCAACAACGGGGCACGCGTACTACGGGATCCTCCACACTAGTCTCGGAGACCTTGGTAGTTTGGCCCCCGTGGCAATGTAAGACCAAGGAGAAGGCAGATGGCGGCGAGGGGATGAAGGCGGTGGAGATTAGTGCGGAACGAGAACCGGGACGACGCGAAGGTCGACGGAGGCCAAGTGGGCCATCATGGGTGCTCCTCGGACGGAGGACACCACGTATCTGAAGGAACGAGAAGTGTGCATGCGGTCGAAAGAAGGGCCAACAACGGGGCACGTGTACTACGAGATCACGGCAGACGACCTATTGGCGGGTCAAACGAGCCTACGGAGAGGCAAGCGCGGAGAATGAACCGGAGCCGGGATGCAGGTCACGGAGGACTAGTTTCTCACTGGCCCAAATCTTTCGCCTTTCTCCAGATTTGACATGCGGTTTGTTGGGGGCGGATGTCGTGAAGATTTCGGGCCACAGTGAGAAATCGGTGAATATCAGAAGAATCGGCGGAGTGCATCATGTGTATTCACCCTTGTAAAAACGTGTGAATAATAGGAGTTAAGTCGGGACAGAGGATCCCATGTAATAAGGGATTTATCCCACATTGTTATGCATCCCTCTCCTTGTTCTATAAAAGAAGGGAGCGCCCTTTGTTAAAGGGTTGCCCATTTTGAGTTAGGAGGGTATACCGTTAGGTTTAGTATTCCGTTTATCTTTTCTTCTTCATCCTTTTCTTCTTCCCCTTCGTGTTTGCTTAGGGTTTGCTTCCGCTCGGTCTCTTGTGCAAGACCCCGCTCGATGTGACAAGCCCGTGAGCTCCCCGATCGGCAGCTTGGCAACAGACGGCTACTGTAACCTACCTTGGTCCGGCTCGAAGCCGGGGTTGTATCTTTCCCAGTTTTATATATATATATATATATATATATATATATTCATGTCGTTTGTGCATACCGGTGTATTTGGTGGAGTCGGGAGCACGACCCCTTGTCTTGTGTGTAGAAGAGTCGGTGCAACGTGTTCTCTCTCTCTCTCTCTCTCTTCCTCTCTCGCATTTGGTAGCCACAACCAATGCAGTCGGGACTGGAGAGAAGTCGGCTTCCGACACCCCATCACTTCCTCGTCTGAGACCCCCATGGTCCCGCCCCTCTTCTACACGTACCCGCGGAATACCGTGACACCGTCTCGATAAAAGGTGCGATGCCCTTCTTTACAAGCTTGTATGACTCACGACGTACAAGTTTTACGATGCTCAATTTGCATCTTGGGGAAGTCTTCATCTAGGTAGATAGGGTCCCCATTTAATCCTCGAAGAATTGACCTCTCTTCTTAAAAAATGTGATTCTAGATTCCAAGTCTTTAAATTGAAGGACTAAAGCTCTCTTCCTAGTAGTGACACATTCGACCCTCCAAGTTTTGGTGATTCGTAAGGCCTCTGTGTACTCTAACATTTTCCCGAGTGTTTGTACATCTTCTTTGGGAGATGCCCCTTCCTTGAGCCCTATGCCTCATACATTTAGGCATCGAGCTTGACGCATTTTCTCTTCCTCAAGGGTGTGTTAAGGATCTATGTATCGATGTACTAAGTTCCTTGATGTCGTGGTGGGATTCGGACCGGCGTATACCCTCTTGATGGCGAATAGGGCGGAGACGGTTGTTAGATACCTCCGAGCCTCACACTCACTTAACGATTAGTAAATGATTAAGCACGATATCTCTCTCACTCTCTCAAGCTCTCTCTCATAGACAGTACGATGGAAGAGTATGTTAATTAACCCTCTTTGCTAAGAGGTCTAGCAACAATAAGGAGAGAGATTAGTGTTCTCTAACGAAACACCTCACTAATCTCTCTTAAGCTCAAAGGTTACAAGAAGGAGGAGAGGAAGCTCTAGCTCTAATCAATAGGATATCTTTACAAATGGGAGAACCCTTCTAAAGCCACCACCATGTGGTTTATATAGTATTTACATTTAGGGTATGGAACTTTCACACTTCAATGTCCTTTAGCCCTCTTTCCTCTTGTCATTCCCTTTTCGTAGGTCCTTTCGCCATACTGTGTCCTTGTTGATGCGCTCTACTTCACGACTAGTCGTGGTGCTATCCAAGGGCTTGTCATTCCCTCTTCGTAGGTCCTTTAGCCATATTGTGTCCTTGTTGATGCGCTCTTCTTCACGACTAGTTGTGGTGCTATCCAAGGGCTTAACATGGTGGTGTTTACAATATTTTCATCCTTTAGTTCCTTCTTAATGTTACGTTTTACTACATCGACCCAACCTATTTTCCCTAATTCCATGTTGCTTCCTACCTCTTCCTTAACCTTTTTAATCTCGTCCTTAATATCCTCTAGGGACGATATTTCATCATCTTCCCTAGATGTCTCGAGGTTAGTAACTTGTTTCTGAAGGTTCATGTTGTTTATTTTGAGTTTTGCTATTTCGGTCCTAAGCATGTCTCTTTCTTCCCTATCTTTTTGCTTTTGAGATTCAGTCTCTTTTGCCCATTTTTTTATTTTAACTAAACGGTTAAAGACATGTAAGAATTCTTCCTTACTTATAGTTTCTTCATGTGTTTCCTTATGGTCGGATGGAACCGGAAGGGATCCGGAAACCGGATCGGATGGATCCGGTGTGAACCGGATCCAAGGACATATCTCTAAATATGTTTCTAATGCGCCTATCATGGCGATAGTTGTAAATAGTCCTAACATCATATAAGTATAAATATGACTTAGGGCAATCACTATGAATGAGTTATTGTATAGAGAGAGAGAGAGAGAGAGAGAGAGAGAAACAAAAAGGATTTTCTGTTGTAACCGTCGGTTGGCAAAGACATAGAGCTCGAGGTCGTTGCCTCTGAGTCTTCACTGTATCCTTCGTCTCATAGTGATAGTTGGAGTTTGTGGGCTCCCATGGTTTTTCCCGATTAGGGTTTTCCACGTTAACATCTTGACATGTCTTTCTTTGCTTTCTATTTCTCTGCTCTCTTGAGACTCGGTTGTGGCCGAGCGCTATTCCTCTCAAACTGGTATCAAAGCGGAGGTTCTAAACCTTGAAGAGAATGGAAGATTCATTCGGAAGCATGTTCAAGCTCACCGGCGCCAACTACCCAGTGTGTAAGTCGAAGATGAGGGACATGCTCGTGGTCCACTTCTAGAAGATTTGCCGACACTTCCGGAAAACCAAAGGGGAAGTCGACATTCCAGAACCGAAGAAGATTTTGGAAAGGAGAGGAATGTCGACGATCGCGACAAGTGAAGAAGAACAAGTGCTAATCACCGAGGAGAGTGAGCTACATCTTGTCAGTGATCGACTCCGGTGCGTCATTCCATCTAACCCCCGACCAGAAGTGCTTCTCATCGTACAGAGCCGGAGATCACGGTTCTGTCCGGATGGGAAATGAAGGTGCATGCCGAATTGTTGGCATAGGAGACGTGAGGTTGATGACTTCTACTAGGTGCAAGTTGTTGCTGAAAGATGTCCAACACGTTCTGGAGGTTCGGTTGAACCTGATATCAGCCGATCGGCTGGATGATGAAGGTTACACGGGTAGCATCTGGAGAAGTCATGAAGTTCAGCAAAGGAAGCTTGATCGTGGCCCAAGCTCGGAAGATCAACACATTGTACTTGATGCATGCCAGATTTTTTGGGAAGAAGTGAATGTGGCATTCGACAATGCCTGTGAGCTATGGCACAAGAGGTTGTGCCATTGAAGGTGTTCGGTTGTCTCACTTACGTGATGTTGCAAAGGACAAGAGAGCAAAGTTGGATCCGAAGTCCCGGCCATGCATATTCCTTGGATACGACGATGATGAGTTCAGATATCGAGTATGGGACTTGGTTGACAAGAAGGTCTTCCACAGTCGAGACATAGTCTTCATGGAAGACAAGAGTACTGCCGACTAGGAGTCGGAGAAGAAGATAGTGAACTCCGGGCTGACCGATAGAGATCGGTCGGAAGATGCAAGGAACCATCCGGTCGGAAGTCGGATGACACTCGAAGAATTGGCCGAAGTCGGACCAGAAACCGAACCGACCGAAGAAGAAGGAATGGACACTATAACAAGACAAGAACCCGAATCAGATTCGGATGAAGAGCAGACGGTGGAACCGGTGACCGAAAACCAAGGACGAAGATACCATCTTAGGGAAAGAAGAGACCCCCAGAGATTTCCGAAAGAAGGTCGAATATTGCTAACCGGCGAGGGGGAGCTAGAAAGCTTCAAAGAAGCAAAGAAAGGCACCCACATCCGAAAGTGGTTAAGTGCCATGCAGGACGAGATGGTTTCCTTGCATGAGAACCATACATATGAATTGATGGAGCTGCCGAAAGGAAAGAGATTCCGCTGGAAGAAGTGGGTGTACAAGCTGAAACCGAGAGACGTCGGAAATCCTCTGAGGTAGAAAGCATGCATCGTGGTGAAGGGTTTCCAGCAGAAGAAAGGAGTGGATTTCAATAAGATCTTTGCCCCGGTAGTGAAGATGACATCCATCCAAACTGTGTTGAGCATTGCGGCAAGCATGGACCTTAAGGTAGAGCAACTAGATGTCAAGACGATGTTCCTACATGGCGACCTCGAAGAAGAGATCTACATGCAACAACCGGAAGGATTTGTCAAGAAAGGGAAGGAGCACTTGGTGTGTCGTTTGAAGAAGAGCTTATTTTGTTATTAACGGCTCGGTTGTAGCAAGGAGTGCGGGCGACTTTGTGATATGGTCGATAATGTAATAGGAAAAGAAGAGATTCTGAGCACAGAGGTAAGAGAGAGAGAGAGAGAGAGAGAGAGAGAGAGAGAGAGAGAGAGAAACTCAAGAAATTTTCATTAAAATGAAAGGAAAGACCTTATGCAGCAAACTAGTTTCACTCGCTTAGAGCCCATCAGTGCAAAAGGTCATGTAAATACAAAAGGTGGTTTATATAGGATGTTGAGAATGGGGAAGGGAGGAGAAAGAGGGAAAGTATAATCATAGTGAGTGGGGTGTAATAAGAGTGTAAATAGATGGAAGGTTGTAAGGATTTAAGGTGGAAGATCTTGATGATAGGGGGGGTGGTGATAAAGGGGAAAATGAGTTGGTGATAGGAAGATTGGTAGGAGCGATGGCGGGAGCGTGAGCAGTAGTAGAGCGTGGAGTGGGAGCAGCAGAACAGGGCGCGCAGACAGGGCGAGCAGGAGCAGGCGTAGGTGCACGATGAAGAACGCGCGCGCCGTCCACCAGAGCAAGAGCAGGAGCAGGAGCACAACGTCAGCTGCTGTCCAGGTACTTCCACACCCACAATCCTCCCTCCCTCCCCCAACCAGAAAACGCACATTAATTAATTAATTAAAAAACACACAAAACAAAGGGGGAAGGGAAGACCAACATAGATAGCCTCGCAAGACACATAACTCGCTATGGAGGGAGGAATCGAGCTTCCACCAATGACCATTTTGCTCGATGAAGAAGGTGGATCAGATCTCGACATTATGTTGTCCCCTGAGGCCAACCGTTTCTTATCGGAGGAAATCGAACGTCTACGGCATACCTCATTCATATGTAGGTTTCTGGCAGGTAGACCAAGTCGGGGAATGGTTCGGGACATGTTCCAGGTGGCTGTGATGGAGAACATGCCGGTGATCAAGAGTGTCAAGGGTTTAGGGAAAAACTTCTTCCACATCGAATTAGGTAATGGCTTATTGGCGCAACCACTGGTCGAGCTCAAGGTACTCGAACTGAAGTACGACAAGGTGTTGCTCTAGCCATGGTCACCAGGGTTCAATCCGATTGAAGAGTTACGGAAACTCAACAACCCTAGGGTGATCATCGCAACATTTCCCGGCCTCCCTCCTCATTTGTGCCATCTCCTCCCGAAGGAGCATCGACGCGTTTCTCCCCTTTTCGGGGGTCTCCACCTATTCCATAAAGTCCCGCTTTGATAACCGAAGCACGTCATCAAGCCCGTATTTTTCAAGGAGCCGACCTTCAAATCCTTCCCAGGTCCAACTCTCAGCCCCTACCTCAAGCACCTCCGCGTGGATGCCCGGCGTCCCCACCCGAGGGAATTTGGCCAGTCGCCTATCCTCCGATATGTCCCTCATCACCATTTCGGCTCGGTAAGACTCCAAATAGCTCGTGGCGTCCTTCCCACCAAACCGGCCTATCGTGCCGATGACTGCTTCAATAGCCCTATCGAGGGCGCCTGTGCCTTCACACGCACTCACTATCCGATCCACAGCCAAAGCCATGGCTTCTACAAGATCCAACCCTCTCATCTTTCTATTCCTCTGTCGCCTGTTCACGTCGGGTTCACCAAATATGTCACGTTGTTATGTGCGTGCGTGGAGAACGAGGCGGAACCAGGGGGGCCTTGGACCGAGAAATAACCGAATGAGAAGAGGGGAAGGAAACTACCAACGTAATCCGCATGCGCACGGACACACAGATTCACAGGAGTTGCAACTAACTCCGAACAATGCAGACAGAATGAATGTATGTGTAATATAAATCAAGGAGTTACAACCGACAAGCCGGCGAGTGATAGGCTCCGACGCCTGCACACACACACACAGAACGCGAGATGGAGACTCTGTCGGAAGCACTCGGGCGTTCCGCGGAGCGAAGTTCGCCTCCCGAAAACCTGCACAGCACGACTATGGAAAAGACAGAGGAGAAGAGCTTGGTTCCAGTCTGGCAGCACTTCGTCCTCTACAAAACGCGATACCCCTTTTTCATTACCTCTCCCTCTCTTTTATAGCCCAAGGAGGGAGGCCGTTACCACCCGTTACATCATGTTTATTCATTGTCCTTTCGAACAGGGATACGCCTCGATTTTCTCCCTAATGAATGCGTGCTACTTAGGATTTCACCTCAGCCGACTTGTACCTATCTACGTACTATACAACAAAACTTGTGCCCATGTGTAAGGACCGGTTTACGCACGTTATACCCGGTTTCCGCCTAGGGACGGTTTTCTCTACGACAATGGAAGAGTGATAATGAATGATCGCGCCGTCAATTGATGGCGTGTGGACCATGTAACAGACAATAAAATTAGGATGACTTTATGGAATTGTAACAGTGCACTTTGTACACACACTGACCGTTTAGAGGAGATTTTGAAGGTATCTGATCTACTTTTCTTAGTAGAAACACATCAAAATCCAAATAGAGGACTGCCACGAGTTGAAGGTTTTCGTTGGGAGTCTGTCTTTTGAAAAACCTCAGGTCGACACACCACTAGAGGGTCTGGAGGGGTTGCAATACTATTTTGGAGAGAGATACATTATAGGATAGAAATATTAAAGATAGACCCAGAAGCCCGTTTTATGTGGGTGAAAGTCCTCACACGCAAGGATTAGACAATATTTATCGCTATTTGTTACTTACCCCCGAAAGGATCCCGGTATAATATGGCTTGAGAGGGGAGTATAGTTTCTCCATACAAACCTTTATCAGATGACATAATCCAATATTCTTCTCAAGGGGAAGTCTTCCTTGTAGGAGATTTTAATTCGAGAACCCAATCCCGACAATGTACAATATTTCAAATGGATAAAAACCTAGAAATGGTGAATGTCGACCCTTTAGCCATAGGCATCACATGTAGATCAAAAGATCAAGGTGCCGATGCCACAAGCTTTGGCCATCATCTGCTTGAACTTGGAAGTCGACATTAGATGATCATATATAATGGTTTAGCCAAGTGGCCGGGCTCGGAAGAGCTCACATGTTTCCCACATGGAGGAGGGGAAAGCACAATTGACTACCTAATAGGAAGCTCTAAAGCTACCCATATGATTAACTCTTTCCAAGTGGCCCCATGCCCTATTGGTGCAAACCATAGCTTCCTATACTTTGAGCTAAAATGTGACACCTCCAACGCCACCAACTCTAGTAAACCAAACCATCACACCACAATACATTTCACACATGAGCTCTCTAACATCTACTCCTGACATGTTCAACCCCATCTCTCCTCTCTTGATTCTTCCATGCCTTTAGAGAACCTCACTATAGAACTCACACACATCCTTCACTCAATAGCCATTAGTAGCTTCCCATACACGAAACACTCCAATCACACTAGAATAGGGTCTATGGCACAGAATAGGTGGTGTGATGAGGATTGTAGAGACTTGTATAGACAACTTAAAGTGTCGCGACTTAGTGGTACTATTTCCTCAATACAGGCTCGCAAAGAGATACGCAAGATGACACGTTGTCGCGTTGTTACGCGCATGCGTGGAGAAAGGCGGGACCACGGGGGTCTTCGACTAGGGAGGGACGGAGCGTAGGAAGTCGTGCTTCACCGTTTCCGGGGGATCCCAGAAGAACACCAGAAGCGACCGAAGGGAGAGAGAGAAAGAGAGGGAGCGCGCGCTTAACACCGACTCACGCACACACACACATGCCGACCCGACTCACGCCCTTATGTACATGAAACGCAGGAAAGGGGAAGCACCCGACACCAACAGAGACGCGAATATACACAGACAGACGCAAATGTATATATATAAAAGGGAGAATACATTCCCGGCTTCGAGCCAAACCAAGGTAGTTTACAATAGTCGTCAGCTGCCAAGCCGTCGGTCGGGGAGCTCACAGGCTCGTCGCGCCGAGCGGGGTCTTGCGCAGGAGAGGAGCTGAAGCAAACCCTAAGCGAACACGAAAGGGAAGAAGAAGAAGAAGAAGAAGAAGAAGAAAAATGTAACTAACCCTAAATCTAACGGTATACCCTCTAACGCAAAAAAATGGGCAACCCCTTCACAAAGGGCGCTCCCTTCCTTTTATAGAACAAGGAGAGGGATGTGTTACAATGTGGGATAAATCCCGACTTGACTACTCTTCGGCGCCATAAAGGCGCCCTCGTTATTCACACTAAATGTACATGGGTGCGTACACACGCTGCACCCCGCTGATGTAGCCAATGTTTCCTGGTTTCCGCCTCTGGCCAAAATTCTTCACGACATCCGCCCCCACCTAACTGCACGTCCACCAGTACGTGCCAAATCTGGTTGAAGGGTGAGAGATTTCGGCCGGTGAGAAACCGGTCTTCCGTAATCCGCATCTCGGCTCGCTGCCGGGTTGATATGTCGGCTTCAGTTCTTCCTTCGCACTTACCTCCCCGTAGGCTCGTTTGTCCCGTCAACAGGTCCTCTGCTGCGATCTCCGTAGTACGCGTACCTCCGTTGGCCCTTGTTCGGCCGTATGAACGCCCCGCTTCCCGCCGTATGCCCGATGTCCTCCGCTTGAGGCATGCCCGTAGTGGCCCGCTTGGCCTCCGTTGACCATTCGTGATGTTCTGATTGTCGTCCCATGTTGTTTCGCGTTGCCATCGTTCTCTCGCCGCCACCTTCCTTCTCCATGGTCTTACATCGTCGCGTCGGCTCGAACCGCCATGGTCTCCGGAACAGTGTGGAGGATCCTTTTCGGCCTTCTACGCGCTACCTCCGAACCGGCAACCCATCTCCGTGCTCGCCTTTCCGCTCTGGCACCTCCGTGTTTGGCACTAGCTGTGCCGCACTCCGGTTCATTGCACTCCTTGTCGGCCCCTTTCCCGGCCAGATCGTGCATCGCCGTTCACCCGCATACCAGTGTCCTCCGCATCCGAGGAACACCCCGTAGTAGCCTGCTTGGCCCTTCCCGTCTTCGTGTTGATGCAACAGGTCCCGAGTCTTCCGCTTGCCGTCGTCCCCTCGCCCCACCAGCTTGTCACCCCGGCTTGCCGTGTCAGTCTTCGCTACTTCGACGGAGCTACCGAGATCTACGAAGCGAGTGTGGAGGATCCTCCTCCGGCCTCTCTTGCCATCCCCTGACTCCGACCCTGTGCAGTCCACTAGGCACTTGTCACCTCATTCCCGGCACCTCCCTTGTGCCGTCTTCCGCTTCCTTTGTTCGGCACCGCCCGTGCCGAACACTGTCCCGTAGTCACGCTTCGATTCGGCCCGCGATGGCCACTTGTGAGACTCTTGTTCCGTCCCAAGTGTGCCTTCCCGGCCTGACACACCTCCCTGTGTTTGCCCCTACCGGCTCCTTCCAAAACCGTAACCGGCCGGTGAGGGTTTCACACTTCGTCCGCCCGTCTTACCGGCTCCCTATCCGCTACCTCGTGTTGTCGGGTCCCGTTCCCTGCCGCCACTGTCCTTCTCCTTCGGTCTCACGTTGCCACGTTGGCCGAACTGCCAGAGTCTCCGGATCGGTGTGAGGGTCCCATAGGGCCTGTCTTTGTTTCGTCGCTTGCCGAGATCCGGGTGTCTTTTGTCGGAGTCCTTCACGACTCTCCTCGTGTCTTCCGCGTAGCCAGTTTCCGCCTTCGTGTTGCCGGGTCCCGTTTCCCGCCGCCACCAACCTTCTCTCTCGGTCTCACGTTGCCACGTTGGCCGAACTGCCGGAGTCTCTGGTTCGGTGTGGGGATCCCATAGGACCGGACTTCCTTATGCCCACTGACCTTGCCGGAAGGTCCGATTTGGTTCGTAGCCGCCTCGTCGGCCTCATACCTCCTTGCCGTTCGTCGCCTCCTGTCGTCCAATCACGTTCTCCTGCCGCCACCGATCTCACCTGTAGGACTCACGTCGGCACTCGGGCTGACCGCCGGATCGGTGTGAGTGTCTTCGTGGGACCTCCAATCCATAGCCCTTTTTCTTCGTCACCTCGCTGCCACCATCAGTATCTTGGTCTTACGTCGACCGCGTTGCCGACTGCCGAAGTCTCTAGAACCGGTGTGAAGGATCCTCCTTGGGCGTCCGATTTGTCTTCCTGACCTTGTCCCGGGTCGTCCTTTTCCGCATGTCGAGAGGGCGTTTTGTTCCGCACCCTCTCCCGTGGTACCGACGTACCGTCTCCTCGGCCTCTCCGTAGGCCTGCTCTCTTCCTCCCTCCCAGAATGGTCATCTGGGAGTCCGCTGTCGTGAAGAAAACCGTCCACAAGCGGAATCGGTGCACAGGAGCGTAGGAACCGGCTCTTCCCGAATGTTGTCCATAGAAGATCCTAGGCAGGTAGATTTAGTGGGTAGGAAGTAAAGGGGAAACGGCTCCTTCCTTGCCTATTAAAGGAGGGAGACACGAAGGGGGATGGGATCGCGGAGAGTCGAGGACGAAGTGCTATCGGTTTGTGTGCGAAGGCTTCTCTCTCTCTCTCTGGTTCGCAAGCTCCATAGCTTCCTTCTGTGCAGGTTTCGGGAGGCTCGCGCTGCTCTGAGGAATGCCCGAGTGCTTCCGGCAGCACCTCCAACCTACTCCTTCCTTTCTGTGTGTTTACGAACAGGTATCGGCTTCTGTTCGCCGGCCTGTTCGGTTGTAACCGACTTCGCGTTTTGTCGTTTGTCTTTGTTAATACATACATACATTCGTGTCTCTCTGTGTCGTTGTCCCACTCACGTCTTTGTGTCGAAGGGCCGTGTCCCTGTGAATCTACTCTCGCACGTAGTGGGTCTCTTCTCCTTTCTCTCTTGCTCTTCGGTACAGGACCCCCGAGGTCCCGCCTCATTCCACGCATCCGCGAGGAATACCTCAACATCTTTGGTGAACCCGACGTGAAGGAGGCGGCAGAAGAGCAGAAGATGAAAGGGTCGGATCTTGCGGAGGCCATGGCTTCGGCCGTGGATCGGATATTGAGTGCACGCGAGGGCACCGGCGCCCTCAACAGAGCCATTGAGGCGTTCGAAGGCCGACTCCTGGAAAAATACGGGCTGGACAACGCGCTCCGGCTTTCGAAACGAGACTTCATGGAATGGGTGGAGTCCCCCGGCAAGGGAAGAAACGCGTCGGCACTCCTCCGGGAGTTCGAAGAACGCTTTGCGCGCCTTTCGGCGCTTGACCGAACCGTTCTGGATACGAGCCGGGTCCTACTGTTCGTCAAGTCGGTGGACGAACAGGACAGGGATCAAATCGGCTCCTTGCTGGAAATCGAAGACGAGCTGACAACCGACTGGGCTGCGGTTAAGAGAGTCTGTGGCCGTTTCGACAAACGGCGAGAATGGGCTGACAACGGGGCGGCCGGTGCGGGCTCTGTCACAGCAAGGAGGCTTGAACCAGCACCGCAAGTGCGAAGGGAAGAAACCCGGGAATGGCTCGAAACCGGTCCGGCTTCGACCGGCATGGTCAATGGCTCGTCCGGAGGAGCAGCGCTGGAGGAGTTGACGCGGGCGATAAAGGATCTCCAGATCGCCCAGACTCGAAGGGAAGGCGGCGAACCGGCTCGTGACCGACGGCCGGCAGCGGGGAACAGGTGCATGTGGTGCGACGAGGTCGGCCACATTCGGAAGGACTGCGGCGATTTCGCAGAGGCGTTGAGAAACCGGGTGGTGTACCTGTGGGAAGGCCGGGTGCACGCTTGCGACACCAGGAGGGCCCTGAACCGAAACGACGGGCGAGGAGGTATGAAGAGACTGATGGAAGAGGCAGCGGCCCGACACGTGGAGGCCATCCACTACTCGGCGTCGGCCGGTATTCGGGTCGGGGGCAACGAGGCCCGAAAGGAGAGCAAAGACGGCTTCTGGTCGGCAATGCTGGGAGGCCTCGCCGGCGCACGGCTGAGGAAAGATGAAACGGACCGCGCTGAGAGACGGGTCCGGGAAATAACCGGGTGGAGCGATCCGGTCGAGGAGAAGACGGGCTTCGTAGAAGCCGCCTGCCGGAACTACGAGGCTCTGGTAGAAGAAAAACGAGTGGGGAAAGCCGGAGCGGCCGGGCCCTCACAACGGTACGAGACCCGATTCGGGCAATGACGGAACGATGCCGGTGGGTCCGGCTCGCGAGATAACCCCAGGAAGGGCGAGTACCGACTGGGGACGGAAATAGAAAGGACTGCGGACCTACGAAAGGTCCTAGAAGAATGGATCCTCGACAGCAAAGTGGAGCTGTCATTGCGGGAGGTGCTAGGGATCGCCAAGAAGGAGTTCCACGACTCCATTGTAGACTTGGTGAAACGGAAGAGACTGTCGACGGAGACAGAACCGGAAAGACCGGTGGAGGTGCGGACAACGCACATCGACGACTCGGCGCTGGAAGATGAGTGGGCGGAGAGCCACTATTCGAGGCCACACTGGGCCCGAGTGACCACGGAGACCCCGGTAAAGATCGGAGATGTTCAGGAACCGGTGGTGGCGTTGGTGGACCACGGTTCGAAAATAAACCTAATGTCCATGGACTTCTATAAGAAGGGAAAGTGGCCGATCAACACCAGGCACGGGTGGAAGATACGGGCGGCGACGCGCGCCACCGAGGAACTGCACGGGGCCTGCCCGAATGTGCGAGTAAAGATCGGCGACGTCGAGATTGACCAGCACTTCTTCGTACAGGAGACGTCCTCGCATCCGGTCATATTAGGGGAACCATACATCACGGCAGCGAGAATGGAGACCAAGGTGCTGGACAACGGTTCGGCCTACGCGAGGGTCAAAAGCCAGGACGGGCGCCATTCGGTGCAATTTCTGACGGTGCGGCCGAACCACGAGAGAAACCGCGAATCCCTCGGTGGCGAGAGCCGGGAGGATTTTTAGAGAGGGCTGCCAAGGCGTGGGGCCGAGACAGCCCGGACACTCGGAAAAGACCCCACGATTGTACGATAGGTAGGAAATTTTGCTTCTCCAACAACGGAGGGTGTATGATAGTCAGCATCGTCGGCCGAGAAAAGACAAGGGCGAAAGTGCGACTTCGAGCGTGCGGAGTTCTCGGCCTGGAAGAGGAAATCAGCAGAGCCGTGGAGGCGGTCTCCTTCGACGACACCTTGGGAATGCTGAGGAAGGTAGCCGGAGAAGACCTTAACGAAGACCAGACGATACCGGTATGTTCCGAAGAGATGTACGAAGTCATCGCGAACTTCAGTCAGGGGCTCGGGTCGGATCGGACGGCCCGAGTTAGCACGAAGTACAAGACTGTGGACCGGAAGGTAAGGCCAGTCGCGGCACCCTTGCCGGAGGGCAGCGAGTCCCGAATCAGAGGGGTGGCGTCGGACCCTAGTTTACGAGATCCGGCCTGCATAAGACACACCTTCACCGACGGGACGCTCCGGGAGCTCAAGATCGGTGGGGGCGGGTTCCTACTGCCGGTAGAGGAAGACCGGTTTCGGAGAATGCTCGGAAGGCACGGGAAAGCCTTCGCATTCTCGCCGGAAGAGATCGGGTGCGTAGACCCGGCAATCGTGGAGCTGATGGTGATATTCACGGTACCGCATGTGCCGTGGAATCTCAAGCCGATTCCGGTACCAAGAGCTCACATCCCGGAGTTGATGGAGCTACTGAGGCAGAAAGTCGATATGGGTATTCTAGAACCGATGGTTTACCGTACCAAAGAAAAATGGAACATTGCGCTTCATTCAGGACCTGCAGCCGGTCAACAGAGTGACCATTCGGAACGCAGGAATCGGACCGACCATAGACGAGTTCGCGGAGGCCTTCGCCGGAAGGTCGATTTACTCGGTCGGTGATCTGTACTCGAGGTACGACCAGTTCCAGCTAGCCGTGGAGAGCAGAGACATTACGACGATGCGAACTCCCCTCGGCCTAGTGCGAATGTGTACCTTGCCGCAAGGAGGGACCAACTCGGTGGCCCACATGGTGAATGCAATGAACAAGGTACTGAGGGATTGCATCCCGGACATCACCATGCCGTTTCTAGACGACATCCCTATCAAAGGGTGCCCGGTGGAAGAGGAGGACGCGACACTCGGACCGGATGGATGTCGGCGATTCGTGGCAGCACACATCGACGACTGCGAGAAGGTGCTACAAAGGCTACAGGATGCGAGGCTCACCTTCTCCGGGGAGAAATCGGCCTTCGGGCAATCAGAAATCCTGGTGGTCAAACACCTATGTGGACCATATGGCCGGAAGCCGTCTCCGGCAAAGGTAGAAGCCATCTCCGCGATGAAGACCGACTGTAGCTTGGTTACGGAAGTTCGGAGGTTCCTGGGCTCATGCACATTCTACCACATATGGATCCCGCACTACGCCCACGTTGCGGAGCCGCTATACAGGTTGCTGAAGAAGGGGCGGAAATTCGAGTGGCAAGACGAGCACACAGAGTCGGTTCGGAAGCTGAAGAAAGCTCTTGCGGCAGCACCGGCGCTCCGGAAGGCTGTCTACGAGAGGGGTGCCCCGGTATACATAACGGTGGACACGAGTCCGACCGGGATCGGATGGGTCATCAACCAAGAAGACAAGGACGGCATTCGGTTCCCGATCCGATTCGGCGCGAAGGTCCTCAGTGAGCGACAGCGAGGGTACGCCCAGGTTAAACGCGAACTCTGGGGGTATCGTTTCGGCAGGAAAGGCCGACAAAGACTACCTGATCGGGACGGAAGTGATTATCGAGACGGATTGCCTGCCAATTCTCGGCATGGTTTCCGGATGCGCGACACCGGACCTAGCAATGCTCAGGTGGATAGCGTACATCAAGTCCCTGGATCCGGAAATACGACACATTTCCAGAAAGGACAACGCCATGGCCGACATGCTTTCGAGGGCGAGGTTTGATGACGAGGGCGGCATGGTTTCAGAGGACGAAGAAGTCAGCGTGGACTTCTTCGAGGCGGCGTACGTGACGACTGATGGGACGAGCACTCTGGCACTTAACGACTTCGACGAGAGCAAGTACGACGGCGAGTGGCTCCAGATTGGTGGATTTTTGAGGACAATGACGCCGGATGCGTCATGGACGAAGGACGAGGCCAACCGGATCCGGAAGAAAGCTTACCGATTCTTTCTCCGGGACGGATACTTATGGAAGCACCCGAAGAAGAGGAACGGCATCCCGCTCCGGGTGGTGGCGATGAAGGAAGAACATGAGGAGCTGCTGACGGCCTACCACGACAGCCCTTGGGCCAGACACCGTGGAACCTGGGCCACGTTCGAGAAGATAAAGAGGAAGTATTGGTGGTCGGGACTGTACCGGGACATGCATTGGTTCGTGACAACTTGCGAGAGCTGTCAGATGCACTCCATACTCCGACACCGGGACGAACTTCACCATACGTACCCTCCGACCATCCACTTCAAATGGATGGTAGACCTGGTAACGATGCCGATGGGAGTAGGACAGATGCGGCATCTGGTCCTGGCTCGGGAAGATTTGACGAACCAGGTGGAAGGCCGGGCCCTTCAGAACAAAACGTCTGCAGCCGTATGTCGGTTCCTGCTCGAGGACGTAATATGCTGGTACAGGTGCATCAGGAAGATCGTGGCTGATCGCGGGGAGTTGGACGCCGAAGAGGCCGAGGAGCTGTTCGACCGGTTAGGGGTCAAGCTCTCGCTTACCACTGCGTACAATCCGGAGGCAAATGGAAAGGTGGAGCGCGGACACGGACCGATCGTCAAGGCGTTAGTTTGGGCATGCGGAGGGCAAGTCGGGAACTGGCCACGACTGCTGCCTTACGTGTTGTGGGTTGACCGAACTACGCACAGTTCGGTAACCGGATTCATGCTGGCAGAGCTCATGTTTGGGCAGAAGCCGGTCATGCCGATGGAACGTACGATCTCCTCATGGGCAACCGTGGACTGGAGAGACGAGATGAGCCGGGAGGAACTGTTGGCGGCGCACATACGACACCTCGAGCGAAGACCGGAGGACGTGGAGCAGGCTGTGGAAAGGCTTCGGGAAGCAAGGATGAGGAACAAAGCCCGGTTCGACCGAACGCACCGGCTCCGACCGAAGAAGATCGAGGAAGGCGACTGGGTGCTAGTCTACGACAGCAGCCTTGACAACCAGCACCGAGCGACACGGAAGTTCGCAAGAAGGTGGTTCGGGCCTTACGTGGTACAAAGCGCCAACGACAACGGGACGTACCATCTGGCGGAACTCGACGGTACGAGAATGGCGATACCGGTAGCGGGGAAGCGGATCAAAGCATTCAAGAAGCGTCACGACGACGAGCCGGATCCGGTTGACCTGGACCGCGACGACAAACTATCCAAAACCGAGGAAGAACCGACGAGCGGGGAATGAAGGCTGGACCGGTTTTCCCCGTCCCAACTCAATTTGGCGCATGCCGGTGGATGCGCGGTTAGGTGGGGGCGGATGTCGTGAAGAAAACCGTCCACAAGCGGAATCGGTGCACAGGAGCGTAGGAACCGGCTCTTCCCGAATGTTGTCCATAGAAGATCCTAGGCAGGTAGATTTAGTGGGTAGGAAGTAAAGGGGAAACGGCTCCTTCCTTGCCTATTAAAGGAGGGAGACGCGAAGGGGGATGGGATCGCGGAGAGTCGAGGACGAAGAGCTGTCGGTTTGTGTGCGAAGGCTTCTCTCTCTCTCTCTGGTTCGTAAGGTCCATAGCTTCCTTCTGTGCAGGTTTCGGGAGGCTCGCGCTGCTCTGAGGAATGCCTGAGTGCTCTAAACCTATTCCTTCCTTTCTGTGTGTTTACGAACAGGTATCGGCTTCTGTTCGCCGACCTGTTCGGTTGTAACCGACTTCGCATTTTGTCGTTTGTCTTTGTTAATACATACATAAATTCGTGTCTCTCTGTGTCGCTGTCCCACTCGCGTCTTTGTGTCGAAGGGCCGTGTCCCTGTGAATCTACTCTCGCACGTAGTGGGTCTCTTCTCCTTTCTCTCTTGCTCTTCGGTACAGGACCCCCGAGGTCCCGCCTCATTCCACGCATCCACGAGGAATACCTCGACACCACTCCCTCCGGTTCTCGTCCGGGTCCGTCCGTCCTTCTCCGTATTGCCGGGTCCCGTTCTCCTGACGCCACCAGCCTTCTCCCTAGGTCTCACGTTGCCACGTTGGCCGAACTACCGGGGCCTCCGGACTGGTGTGGGGATCCTGTAGGACTGGACTTCGTTCTCCTCTTCATCCCTTGTACTTCTCCCGAACTCGTCGCTTCTCTCCTTCTCGCGTACTTGCCTCCATCCTCCATCTCTTTCGGTCTCACGTTGCCACGTCGGCCGAACAGCCGAAGTCTCCGGATAAGATGTGCCGTAACCGATTTTGCAACATCTTTCCGCAACTCGTCCGGGCCACCGCCCCTTTTAATGGTGTCGGTGGATAGCATCCGCTCTGTGATCAATCTGTAAGGAATAAACCCTTCTATTCTTCTCCGCCGCTCGGCCACAACCGAGTAATCGCGAATCAATGCAGCAGAAAATAGGAAATACAGAGAAAGACACGATGCACAGGGATTAACGTGGAAAACCCTATACGGGAAAAACCACGGGAGTGCGAGACTCCACAACCAAACTATGCACAGAGAAATATACAGTGGTGAGCTGCAAGGCAACGACCTTGAGCTCGCTTTCTTCGCCACAGGCGGCGGTATTACACAGAGGCGTTGTCCTCTTCCTCTCTCACGCTCTATCTCTCTCACGGTTGCTCTCTCTCTTCACTCCTCTAAAGTGGAAAAACAGAAAAATGAGAAGCAACAGTAAAACTGTTTGCCCTAAGTCATATTTATACTTATATGACTTTGGGCTATTTACAACTATAGCCTCAGGGGCCCATAGCGAACATATTCACGGATATGTCCCTGCATCCGGATCGTTCTCCGGGTACATTCGTCATCCGGTACCGAAACCGGGGTCTTCGTCATCCGGATCCGAAACCGAAACCGGGCTTGTCGGCATTCATCTTCGATATCCGACCATCCCATCCGAAAGGGACCGAAATCCCAACAAACTCCCCCTTCACTTCGGCATGGGATGTCTCTCCAATCCGATCCTCTTCCGGCATGCTTCCAGCTTGTCGGGTGTGAGGACCTTGGTCAGCATATCCGACCCGTTCTCGTCCGTGTGGATCTTTGTCAGCACGAACTCCTTGTCTTCTATCCTTTCCCGGAT
Source organism: Azolla caroliniana (assembly GCF_043228905.1). Classification (NCBI taxonomy): domain Eukaryota; kingdom Viridiplantae; phylum Streptophyta; class Polypodiopsida; order Salviniales; family Salviniaceae; genus Azolla; species Azolla caroliniana. The sequence continues at coordinate 18,006,561 of NW_028230449.1, forward strand.
CCAGTGATATCTTCGCTGGATGTGCTTCGTCCGGGAGTGATAGGCCGCGTTCTTCGCAAGGTGGATTGCACTCTGACTGTCGCAGTAGAGTCGGTACTCCTCCTGTTGGATACCGAGCTCTCTAATGAAGTCCTTCATCCATATTATTTCCTTGCCGGCTTCAACAGCCGCCATGTACTCCGCCTCCGTGGTTGACAACGCAACCGTCTTCTGCAGCCTCGACTGCCATGAAACAGCTCCCCCTGCATACGTCATCACATACCCTGATGTGGACCGGCTGGTATCTGCATCAGCCGACATATCCGAATCGGTGAAACCGTCGAGTTCGGGTTTACCGGAGCCGAATCGGAGGCACACATTCGCTGTGCCCTTCAGGTATCGGAGTATCCACTTGACCGCGTTCCAATGCTCTTTGCCGGGATTGCTCATGTACCGGCTCACCACTCCGACTGCATATCCTATGTCCGGTCTCGTACACACCATGGCGTACATCAAGCTCCCGACGGCCGAGGCATACGGCACTTTCATCATATCCTCCTTTTCAGCCTTTGTCTTGGGACTTTGCTTGCTGGACAGCTTGCAGTTTGCCGGGAGGGTCGATCCGACCGATCTTGCTTCCGACATGTTGAACCGGTGAAGCACCTTCGTCACGTACTTCTCCTGTGACAGCCACAACTGCTTCTTCTTCCGGTCCCGGATGATGTGCATCCCTAGTATTTGCCTCGCCGGACCCAGGTCCTTCATTGAGAAGGTTCGGTGAAGAGCCTTCTTCAGCATCCGTATCTTGACCTGGTCCCGTCCGACGATCAACATGTCGTCCACGTACAGGAGGAGTATTAGGAAGTCTCCTCCTTCGAACTTCTTCACAAACACGCAGTGGTCGGACTGCGTTTTGAGGTACCCTTCGTCGGTCATGAAGGAGTCGAATTTCCGGTACCATTGCCGGGGAGCCTGCTTCAGTCCGTAAAGGCTCTTCTTCAACCGGCATACCAGGTGCTCCTTCCCTTTCTTCTCGAATCCTTCCGGTTGCTGCATGTAGATCTCTTCATCGAGGTCACCGTGAAGGAATGCCGTCTTCACGTCCATCTGTTCTACCTCGAGGTCCATGCTTGCCGCTATGCTCAGCACCGTCCGGATGGAGGTCATCTTCACTACCGGGGCAAATATCTCGTCGAAGTCGACGCCCTTCTTTTGCTGAAACCCCTTCACCACGATCCTGGCTTTGTATCTCGGGGGGTTTCCGGCATCTCCCGGTTTCAGCTTGAACACCCACTTGTTTCGAAGTGCCCGCTTTCCTTTCGGCAACTCCACAAGTTCATATGTGTGGTTCTCATGCAGGGAATCCATCTCGTCCTGCATGGCACTCAACCACATGCGGCTCTGGGTGTTATGCTTTGCTTCTTCAATGCTCTCCGGCTCCCCCTCGTCGGTTAGCAGCACGTGCTCTGGTTCCGGAAATCTCCGAGGGGCCCTTCTCTCTCTTAGAGGATATCTCCGTTCCGGAGCTTCGGTGACCGGTTCTTCCGATTCTTCTTCATCCGAATCCATTTCGGGATCGGGGCCGGTTCCGGTATCGTTTTCATCTTCTTCGGCCGGTTCTGTTTCTTCACCGTCTTCGGCCGGATCCTCGAGTGCTAACCGGTCCCTTGCCGGTCGGGACTGCTCCTCGTAGAGTTTATCCTCACCGGTCGACTTGGAGCTCTTCATCTTCTTCTCCGACTCCCAGTCGGCGAGTGTCTTGTCCTCCATGAAGATGATGTCTCGACTCCTGAATATCTTCTTGTCGACCGGGTCCCATACTCGGTAGCCGAACTCGTCATCGCCGTAACCGAGGAATATGCATGGCCGGGTCTTTGGATCTAGCTTTCCTCTCCGGTCCTTTGCCACATGCACGTATGCGAGACACCCGAACACCTTCAGATGCCGGTAGGACACTTCCTTACCGGTCCACACTTTCTGCGGCGTGTCTCCGTCCAAAGGTACTGAGGGTGATCGGTTTATCACATATGTCGCCGTCGACATTGCCTCAGCCCAAAACCCCTTGGGTAATTTCGCATGCGCCAGCATACTCCGGACCCTCTCCATTATGGTCCGGTTCATCCTCTCGGCCAGCCCGTTCAGTTCCGGCGTCTTCGGCACAGTAAACTCGAGTCGGATTCCCTTCGAGCGACAGTACTCCTGGAACTGTCCCCGGTATTCCCCTCCGTTATCCGCTCGTATCGCTTTCAGCTTCTTGCCGGATTCTCTTTCCACTCTCGCGTGGAGTTCTTTGAAGACGGACAATACTTGGTCCTTTGTCTTCATCGGTGCCGACCACAGTCTTCGGCTATGATCATCTATAAAAGTTACGAAGTACTGGGCTCTGCCATGTGACTTCGTTTCTACCTGACACACATCGGTGTGCACCAACTCCAATGGTGCGCTACGTCTCGTCGGTGGCCTTGAGTGGAAGGAGGCTCGGTTCTGCTTACCGGCCAGGCAATCGGTGCACTTCTCCAGGTGCACGTGCTTCACTGGAATAAGGTTGTCTTCTGCAAGCCTCTTCATCCCCTTCTCACTCATGTGGCACAGTCTTTTGTGCCACAGCTCACCGGCAGTGTCGGCTGCCACATTCAGCTCTTCCGGACATAACCAGGCATTCATCAGGTACAGTGTGTTGACCTTCCGGGCCCGAGCCACTATCAAGCTCCCCTTGCTGAACTTCATGACACCGTTCCGGATGCTACCCGAGTAGCCTTCATCATCTAGCCTCCCGGCCGAAATCAGGTTCAGTCGGACCTCAGGAACGTGTCGGACATTCTTCAGCAGCATTTTGCATCCGGTCGGGGTTTTCAACCACACGTCTCCTATGCCGGCAATCCGGCACGTACCTTCGTTTCCCATCCGAACACAGCCATGCTCGCCGGCTGTGTAGGATGAGAAGTATCTTCTCTCCGGGGTCAGGTGGAACGATGCTCCGGAATCGACCACCCAGGTCGTCTCGTCGCCGGCAATGTTTAGTTCACCTTCTTCGGTGATGAGCATGATCTCCTCTTCACTTGCCGCGAGTGCCGTCGTTCCTCTCCGGTCCTGTCCTCGCCGATCCGAACCATTCCGGTCCGTGGCTCCCCGGTACGCACCGTTTCTCTCCGGTGACTTCTTCGAATCGGTGTTGTCGGTTCCATTGTCTTTTCGGTAATGCCGACAATTCTTTCGGAAGTGCCCCGGCTTCCCACAGTGGAAGCATGTGGGCCTTCCTCTTGACTGCGACCGGGTCCCCGACTTCTCCCGTCTTTGCGGACTCCGGTTCCATTGTCTTCCCCGATCCGATTCGGTAAACAACATCTTCGGGTCGGAGGCCGGTTCCTTATCTCTCCGACGCGCTTCTTCATTCAAAATACTTGTCTTTACCGTTTGTAAGGACAAGTTATCTTCGGTGCAGGAGGTGCTGAGAGTTACCACCAAGTTTTCCCAGCTTTCCGGCAATGTACACATCAGAATGATGGCTTGCATTGCATCCTCCAGCGGGAACTTGATCGCCGCAAGCTGGTTCACGAATCCCATGAACGTGCTTACGTGTTCCACCATACTCTCGCCGTCCCGGTACTTGAGATTCACTATCTTCCTCATCAGGGAGGTCCGGTTCAACGCATTCTTCCTCTCGTAGAGGCCCGACAGCTTCCGCCACATCTCATATGCGTTGGTGTCGTTCGCCACATGTTGTAGAACACTCACGTCGACGTACTGCCGAATGGTTGCAACGGCTTTCCGGTTCAGAAGCCTCCATTCCGACTCAAGTACCCCCTTCGGTATTTCCGACCTGTCAATCGGTTCGTACAGGTCCCGAACAATCAGAAGATCCTCCATCTTGATCTTCCAGTCGGCGTAATTCTGCGCATTCAGCACCATCATCCCCGGCTGCCCGCTGCCGCCGCCTTCCATTTTCTGCAACAGTCGCTCTGATACCAGATTGTAAGGAATAAACCCTTCTATTCTTCTCCGCCGCTCGGCCACAACCGAGTAATCGCGAATCAATGCAGCAGAAAATAGGAAATACAGAGAAAGACACGATGCACAGGGATTAACGTGGAAAACCCTATACGGGAAAAACCACGGGAGTGCGAGACTCCACAACCAAACTATGCACAGAGAAATATACAGTGGTGAGCTGCAAGGCAACGACCTTGAGCTCGCTTTCTTCGCCACAGGCGGCGGTATTACACAGAGGCGTTGTCCTCTTCCTCTCTCACGCTCTATCTCTCTCACGGCTGCTCTCTCTCTTCACTCCTCTAAAGTGGAAAAACAGAAAAATGAGAAGCAACAGTAAAACTGTTTGCCCTAAGTCATATTTATACTTATATGACTTTGGGCTATTTACAACTATAGCCTCAGGGGCCCATAGCGAACATATTCACGGATATGTCCCTGCATCCGGATCGTTCTCCGGGTACATTCGTCATCCGGTACCGAAACCGGGGTCTTCGTCATCCGGATCCGAAACCGAAACCGGGCTTGTCGGCATTCATCTTCGATATCCGACCATCCCATCCGAAAGGGACCGAAATCCCAACACAATCAAGCCCCGCCTGAGCTCGATTCTCCAATGTCCTGAGTTTCAGCTCCGATGCCGATCTTGCCAAACTCGTTCCAAACCTTTGATCACCTTCCTTCTCCATTTCCCGACCTTCGCCTAGTCGGTCTTTCTCCCCATGTAAAAGAGGGCGGCTCGTCCCGCACCCTCTCCCGTATCGGCACCTTTATGCCGATTCTGGCCGGATTACACTCCATCCGAATCGGAATGCCGATCTTCTCGTACCGCTTCCGTCCTCGGCCTCCTCGCAAGCCGTTCCCCATGCATCTTCGATGGCATCGTGCCAGGACTCCTCGGTACCGCCATCCATCTCCTCGGTCTTACATGGGCATACGGGCCCGAATGCCGAGATCTCCGGAATCGGGTCCGTGGGCTTTCGTCCACTCCTTCCCCGTATCGTCTCGCCGGTGCTTCTTGGTCTTTCGCCGCCGCCTTCCTTCGCTTGGGACTCACGTGGGCACTCGGGCCCGACTGCCATCATCTCGGGAGCAAGTGTGGGAAGACACAAAGAATCGCCCGTCCGTTTTACGCCCTTGTCCGTAGCCACCGACTCTTCGTGGTCGACGGTCGTCTTTTTACCGATCGCGCAAGCCCCGCCTGGGCTTGCTTCTCCGTTATCCGGGGTTTCGGGCTGACACGCCCAAAACCGCTGGTCCCAATTATCCGGTTCCACGATCTGTATCTCGGCCTCGTCCTTGGCCGTTCTATCTCCGCAAGTCAAGAGGGTGTTTTGTTCCGCACCCTCTCCCGTGATACCGTCGTACCAATCTTCCGTCGTCGCGTGGGGCAAGTCCGTCTCCTCAGTCTCGGCTTGCGGCCTTGATCTTTCCTCTTCCTCGAGCATCGCCTCGAGAGCTGCGTACGCCTCCGCAATCCTGGCCCCAACGCCGACCCTTGCCAACTCCCTTTGTCGTTCGACCTCTTCCCGTTGTGATGGCACGCGGTCGCGCGCCTTCCTCTTAGCCTTTTCGGCTCGCTCATCATCTAGCTGTTGGCACACCCTTCCGACCTTCGACCAGTCCTCCGTAAGCCCATTCACCCTGTCATCGTCTTCGAGCTCAATCCCGATGGCCTCCCGTTCCGCTCGGTCGATCAACCTGACGAACAATAGGACCTTGTCCGCCCCCACCAAACCTTGTTCCCGCTCCGGGAGCCGAGCAAGCCGTCGCTCGAACTCTCGGAACGCCTTGGTCGCGCCCCGATGGGTCTTTGCCGATGCTACCCACTGGTCAAAGTCGTGTTGTCCCCGGCTCTTCCGCCGTCCTCCGTATGCTTTCAGGAGCGCCTCTTCGAAGGCCTCCCACGAACTATGAGCCTCACAGAGCTCCTTTACTTCCGCATGCTTCCGGACAACTACGACTCGACAGAAGAACCCCAGCCTCAAAGCCTCGTCTACGCCACGCTCCTCCATTTCCGCGTTGTAGGCTTCCAAGTAAGATGGGACTTTGTCCCCGTTGAAACGGCCGACTCTTTCGACCACTCACTCAACCGCTTGTTGCGCTGCTTCTCGCCTCATCACCACTCGTGCCGACTCCAACACCACTTCGGCCACCATCGCCGCGAGGTCGTCGTCTTCCGACTCCATCCTCCCTTGCCGCCTTTCACGTCGGGTTCACCAAAGATTTCTCGTTGTTACGCGCGTGCGTGGAGAAAGGCGGGACCACGGGGGTCTTCGACTAGGGAGGGACAGAGCGTAGGAAGTCGTGCTTCACCGTTTCCGGGGGATCCCAGAAGAACACTGGAAGCGACCGAAGGGAGAGAGAGAAAGAGAGGGAGCGCGCGCTTAACACCGACTCACGCACACACACGCACACACACACATGCCGACCCGACTCACGCCCTTATGTACAGGAAACGCAGGAAAGGGGAAGCACCTGACACCAACAGAGACGCGAATATACACAGACAGACGCAAATGTATATATATAAAAGGGAGAATACATTCCCGGCTTCGAGCCGGACCAAGGTAGTTTACAATAGTCGTCAGCTGCCAAGCCGTCGGTCGGGGAGCTCACGGGCTCGTCGCGCCGAGCGGGGTCTTGCGCAGGAGAGGAGCTGAAGCAAACCCTAAGTGAACACGAAAGGGAAGAAGAAGAAAAAAAAAAAAAATGTAACTAACCCTAAATCTAACGGTATACCCTCTAACGCAAGAAAATGGGCAACCCCTTCTCAAAGGGCGCTCCCTTCCTTTTATAGAACAAGGAGAGGGATGCGTTACAATGTGGGATAAATCCCGACTTGACTACTCTTCGGCGCCATAAAGGCGCCCTCGTTATTCACACTAAATGTACATGGGTGCGTACACACGCTGCACCCCGCCGATGTAGCCAATGTTTCCCGGTTTCCGCCTCTAGCCGAAATTCTTCACGACAACGTCGTAAAAGACGATTTTGGGACTCATCTCAATATTGGGAACTCTACCACATGCTCATGAGTAGGGATTGTGCCCTTGCATGGATGCGACTACGGAAACCAAGACCACAAACACCCATCGAGGATCCCAACCACCCATTCCAATGCCTTCCACACCTCGACCTACCACGGGGGCACTTTTATTGACCTCTAGGGTCATGAAGGTCATAAAAAAATTACAACATAGGAAGTCCATAGACCACACAGGATTGCGAGCCAAACACATAATATATGCTCAAGAGTGCCTAGCTCCTTTTCTCACTCTAATCTTCAATTGCGCCCTCGCCAAGGGATTTCCACCACAATGGATCATGAACACAGTGGCCCCTATACATAAAGGAGGGGACCCAATGGACCCAAATACATATAGGACCATTATGATAGGTCATATGCTTGCTAAACTATATGGTGCAATAATGGAAGCAGAGCTCAATGATTATATGGAGACATTAAGCCTTCGAGCACCTGAGTAGGCTGCCTTTAGACGAGCCTTCTCCACTATTGACCATATCGTCACACTTAGATGCTTAATTGACTAGACGAAGGCTCGCAAGAAGAAATTATATTGTTGCTTTGTGGACTTCCGCAAAGCCATTGACATAGTTCTGAGGGAGCGGTTGTTTGATAGCCTTAGAAGCTTGGAGATACCAAATGACATGATTTGGGCCATCTATGCTCTATATGAGCAAGTCTCTAGGTGCGTCAGATGCCTAGGTGGCCTCTCTGATTGCTTCACCAACACCATTGGCGTAAAACAGGGTTGCCCCCTATCATCGACTCTTTTTGGGATCTACATTGATGAGATCACTGATTTTATTGCTCGTAAGGGAAGCATAGTAACTTAGTCTCTTACTCTATGTTGATGACATAGTTAGTGAATCTAATGAAAATTAAAGCCCTTATCTTTCACACATTGTCGTGAAGATCCGTCACTACGTGCGGATCGTGAGGCAGAACCGTCGGGGTTCTAGACCAGAAGGATTCGAAGTTGCACTAGCTTTAGCGAGAAAGGAATTAAGATAGCTTGGAAGAGAGAGATATTGAGATAAGATAGAACGCTTGATTTTAGATGGAGAGAGCTTGAGATTGGACCCTTAACTTTAGGAAATAAGAAACAAGATACACCATCAATTGGAGAACAAGTTTTCTTCTTCTTAAATTCTTGAATCATACATAGCATACTTTTGATCTTTTTCATCCATCCTTTTATAGATGCTCCCATGCATATGATACATGCGGGTACAAGACATGCATACAATGCATGGAATGCATGTGATGCATGTTTGCCATTTGGCACTCATGCATCACATGTCACTCAATCAAGCTCTAATATGAGAATTTACATATAAAATATAATGATAAGAAAAAAAATTCTAAGGAAATGTTATAGCCTAGTGGTAAGTCTATAGACTCTCAACATGGAGGTGCAAGGATCAAGTCTTGACTTGCACACCTTTTGAATATATATATATACATATATATGTTTATTATTAATGTATTTTTATAAGGCGTTTCTCCGTCCGGTCGTCATTTCGCCGACTCCGTCGTTGGATCCATCGCCGGATGTCGGATGTTGTCGGTTACCATCGGTCACCGCCGATTACCGTTGGTCGGTCGTCATCATCACCGTCGTCAGTTACCATCGTCGGATTCGTCCAAAACATATATTTATATGCATTTGGCTACATCCATTCATTAAGTCATACAACTTAACCTTTCTATGCTCCACACATAGACACAAAGGTAATAGCTTTTGCTCTGCGTTATATATGGTGGGATCTTTATTTGTCCTGTCTATGTGGGATATTACATATTTTTCTCTTCTTCTTTGCAAACTTCATACCTACATAACTTGACACTTAGATGTCCATTTTCGAAGTTTCCTACGTAGTAAAGTACATTCAGAAGCTCTTCAAGACCTCCATCTTTTTGTACCAAGATATTAAACTTATTTAAAATAGTATCTTTACTATTATTGTTTTATATTTTGCGATAAGAACCACACTCGATTTCGTATGTTCCTTATAAGTTTCACACTATCGCCGAAAATCTTCACGACATCGTCGTCTCGAGTTAGGAGTAAGTGTCACCTACTCCTCTCTCATACACCAGTTGAGGTAGTTGGATCATATGTATATCTGGGAATCACTTTTACTTCTCATTTAGGTAAATTCTCAATGACCTAAGCAGCCAAAAATAGCTAACGAGAGGGCATGCATCCCTCTCATTCTTAGAGAGACAATGCCACCATGCATACTTTCAAGTGCCACAGACTAAGGGATGGCTCTTCGACTCATTAGTGACCCCTTCACTCATGTATGCATCAATAGTATGGGCTCTAGGTCAACCGTCCTTCATGTGGACGCAATTAGAGAGACCTTTGGTGATGATGTTATCACGTCAACTCCGAAACAAATCAACAGTACCACATGACATTATTAGAGTAGACTTCAGTCTACTCCCAATGTTAGTAGAACCACTATTCCAATTGGTAGTTTTTATTCATAGGAATCTACATAGCCAACCACAAGATAGGATATCCCGTCAAGCTTTTGAGGCATCCCGACCCGACCGAAGAGAGTAGCTCTTGGTATATCATTGTAGTGCGTTGGTTACTTGCAAATGGCATAGACACCATAGACATTAATAACATATCCCCCCTTATATACAACCATGGGACTAATCAAACTTTAATCTCTCATGAGGTTCGTAATAAAGTAATACGCCAAGAGGTATGATATAAATGGATCGCCTCACAAGAGCCACTTCTATCTAAAATGTTGTACTAAAAGGAATATTTCATGCACTTCTCTAAGTAGCTAGGTTTTATTACATGATGTCGTGAAGATTTCTAGCTATGGTGAGAAAACCGGGTGAAACAGGCAAAGGTGTCGATGTGTGCAACATGTGCACATGTATATTACGAAATGTGTATAAAATAATAGGGGAGTAATTATCTCACATTGTAACGCCCCTCCCTCCTTGGGCTATAAAAGGAAGAGAGGGTCCCTTGTAAAGGGCTTGCCCATTTTGAGTTAGGAGGGTATACCGTTAGATCTAAGGTATGGTAGTTGTCTCTTCCCTTTACCTTTCTTTAGGGTTTTGTAGCTTTCTTCTTCTGACTTTCTTTTAGGGTTTCTTTTAGGTCTTCTTCTTTGTGTCTGTTTAGGGTTTAGTCCGGTTTAAAGCTCGTATGTCCTCGGGGGTTTCGCTTCCGCTTTGTCTCCTATGCAAGACCCCGCTCGGCGCGACGAGCCTAAGAGCTCCCCGCTCGGCGGCTTGGCAACAGACAATTGTTGTAACCTAATCTACCTTAGTCTAGCTCAAAGCCGGAGTTGTATCTTGCTCTTGTAAATATATATATATATATATATGAAGGGTTATGCATTTCTGTGTCTCTTTTGGTTTCGGGTGTGTTTCTTTCTTTCCGGTTTCTGTACATAGGAAGCATGTGTTGAGTCGATGTTGCGTGCGTGTTCTTTTCTCTCTCTTATTTGGTTGCTTCCTGTACGTATCTGGAAACGCTCTGGTCGGTTTCCTAGTCAATCATCGGAAACGGTGAAGCTCGACCTTTTATGCTTCATCTCTCTCAGATCCAAGACCTCGGTGGTCCCGCCCCGGATCTAACATGTACCCGCGGATTTCCGCGACAATGACCAAAATATCTAGATACATTCTTGACAAATGCAGTAAGGGTGGCCATTGGACAACTTAGGATATCATCTCACCAACTTGAGATTGAGAATGGTCGTACTAATGGAGTCCCTAGAGAGGAAAGCCTATGTAGGTTATGTCACATAGAGATAAAGGATGAGTATCACTTTACATGCAAGTGTCCAACTTATGCCGAGGTAAGGGCGAAATACTAAGACATACTAGGACCCTCTCCAAACTACTAGATACCCCAGATATAAAGAGACTAGGTAGGTATATCTTAGAGCTAAACCAACATAGGGAGGAAAAACTACAATATCTTAACCATAATCATTTTAATATTCATGAACATGTAACTAATACAATTTTTCAAGAACAAGGGGACACGATGAATGTGGACACACCTACACCACTCAGCCTCTCTCTTGAGGAAGCAGAAATGCAAAGAACAACCAAACGCCCTCGGATGTCGGGCTTCAAAGCAACTCGACATGGAGTAGAAACAATTTTAAGAAGATAAGGGAACATGAGCTACGCTGCCTAGCAGCTATAGTTGCGGTATCTTTTACATTGGGACCACGGGCCACCTCCACATCGAAACCCTTGGACCTCCCACTTCTTTTTGAGAGACTTGGATGGAAATGAAACTAGGCCTAGTATAAAGTCCCTTATAGAACATGTTTTTTTGCTAGAACTCTTTAGCTTACGTTCTATTTTATTTTTATTTATACTTTCGATGAATGGGTAAATACCCCATTTTTATTGTAAACCAATTGTCTCATGGGGCAATTTTGGTCTTAGAAGACATTAATATGTCTCTCTCTCAGAGGAAAGAAATTCTTCTTTTTCATTTTGATGACATAATCTTTATATGAATTCTCTCCCTCTCAAGAAGGAAATTCTTCTTTTTCATGTTGATAACATAATCTTTATATGAATTTCATGTAGGTCACACCATCGATCATCTCAATGCCGAAATGGTTTTTCCTAGGATTAAGTTTCTTCCAAAATTACCTTCCATTAAGAAAGTAGTGAGGTTCAAGTAAAAACTGTGATTATTCTTCTTTTGCGTAATGTGAACATGTATTCTAAAATGAATTAATTCAATGTTTTGATTGTACAAACATGTTCTCTCACTAATGTGTTATGAAACTTGTGTAACCTTCGTTATTTTTTATTATAATTATCCACAACTAGCAAAAGCCATTTGGTATGTGAATCACTTTAAATCTCGTAAGGCAAAAGGTTGAGCATTTACCATGGTAACATCAATAACATATCAACACATTTTGCTAAGGTCTATGAAATTGGCCTTTTTGTCTTAATCTAGATTCCAAACCACATGCATAAAATATGATCTTTAACCAACCCCCGTCATTTTTAGTTTCTAATGTAACATCTGAACCGCAGAATGAAGCGTCGACATGCAAATAAAAGCAAGCCAATAATTGTACATGAGTGAATCTGTGAGTATGTGTGGTTTATCAATTCCAAGAGGTGCAAATATTACAATTAAATACAAGTCCGGATAAAGCCATAATTTAGATGATGGATCATATATGCCATGTGCCCATAAACTCTTGTGTTACTCCCTCCTGGAGAACACCTTCGATTGCCCTCTTGAGTAATCGGGTCAAGGTATTGTGGGACGAAGGAGAGTAGGGGTCACGGCGTACTACTTAGACCGTGTTGGTTAGTTAGACTGTCCCACTCGGGGTAGGATCATGATCGGGGTTTAAGAAGGATAGGTTGTGGGATTGGCTACAACCAATCTGTATTCACATCCTTTACACAAACGGAACGTTATATAGATATATGTGAATAACGAAATAGAATGGCGACAGAACACGGAAGTTACCCACAAAGTATGTATATCTTCAATTTAAAGTTTAGCTTACAGGTATTTAGATACAAGTACCGAGTATGATCGGTAATCACTCACTCACTCTCTATTAGTCTATTCCTAACGTAGTTCTGTACATCTCTCTACACCCCCCCTGTGTTCGCTACTCCCCAATATATATAGCTTCCTTCTACTCGGCACTTTCCACCCGCTCCTTCCTTGATATTCGAGTCCCTTATTCGGCCGTTAGTGCTCGGTTTCTCTTTTATACGTTGCATACTTGTGATATGTGTAACACTAGGTAACACCTGGCACGCCCATGGGACACTACTTTGCACGTCGAACCCATTCGAAAAAGAATCGATAAAACTCGAAAAAATCCACAAAAATCAAATTTAGAATTGAAAATTTTATACATTATTCTTCTTCCAAAATGGGCAAGATGCTCGCCGACTGCTACGAGTCATTTGCTTTCTTAATGAATTCGGCCTAGAGTTCAGCTCGGTTATTTGGCTCCATAGTCATGGGTGCCCCTCTCTCATTTCCTCCTCCGTAGTGGTCTGTTGGGCTGATTCGTGAGGTGCAGCCTCCTGGTTGGCCGCGGGGGTCGTTTTTGCTAATCCTTGGTATACTTCCACCAGGGCCGTATTCAACTTGGGCAGCTCACTGAGCAAGTGGTTGCTCCTCCTCTGATGCCTTTCGGCCGATTTTTTGCTGGGCCCCCCCTTCATCGGATTCCAGTTCTCCGGCGATAGCCCTCTTGACCATCGCCTTATCCGCGTGTTCCTCGGCCATGCGTGTGTTGCGGCCGCTACTTGTAATTGAGTGAGGAAGTCGATGAGCTCAAAGGACATGTCGTACCACAAAATGGCCCCGAGTTCAAAAGCCTCGGCGAGGAGATCAGGAATGGCCAGCACTGTGTCCTTCGAGATTCCGGAGGCCTAGCCCTTCTGCAAATTCCCCAGTCAGAGACAAAGCCGTGTCTTGGACTACCGTCACCGTCTTGTCGGGTGCTACAACCATCTGCAATTCGTCCGATGTGGTGCGGATCCGCTCCTTGTCATCGCTGCGGTGTTGCAAACGACGGCGTTTCTTGGGCGGGCTTTGTCCTGCCGCCGAGCGCTGTTTGGTTTCTGTCGCCTCTCTAGGCCATTTCGCACTTTCTACAAAGGGTTTCTTCTTGATTCCTTCGGGGGATTACCGGGTCTCGTCCCGCAGCTCTCGACGAGAACTTTTTGAGGATTAGTCAGGGAGCTCCGCTACCGAATCCATCGGCCTTGGTTTGTGTTTTGCCCACGGATGGTGAAGTCCTCGTTGGCGACCACTACCAGCTTCTGTTCCTTAAATCGCATGTGTTGGTCGTGGGAAGGGGATCCTGGCATTCTTCCTGCCCAAATTGCAAGGCTTGTAAGAGCACCGGCAGATAATGGGCCAAGGTAGGGATTAACTTCTTCCCATCTTGTAAGGCAGAGAGAACAGCGCGGAGACTCTCACCAGTAATGGATCCCCAATCGAGTTGGCCACCTGTGTATGTTGTGATGATGATCCAAGCCTTCTTCTTCTTCGGCATCGCCTAGCTCGCGGGATGGACACTGCCGATTTCGCGGAGGAATTTTACCGAATCTCCGAACAACACGTTCAGACCGCCCTGTGTTCTGTAGGCCTTTGCCAAAGCTGAGTACTCCCCGAAATGTGCCTCGAGGACATGTTGGGGTGGGATCTCGATGTCGTGTGGACCGCCATGTTTGAGACCCGGCGCCGACCTAATCTGGTCGTTCGTGATGGTGTCAGCGTGGATACCCAGGCCGATCTCCTGTGCCTCTGGGTGGGGCAATGCGTCTGAGACTTTGAGGTACCCACCGAGGTCGTACCGTTTCAGCCAGGTGCGAAGCTCCATGGAAACTTCGAGAGGCGTAGTGATACCTGCAGTGTGTCGGGCGGAGAGGAGAGATGGGTGGCTTTTGTGTTGAGAGCGAGAGGGTGAGGAGCTTCGAGAGAAAGGTTGGGAGTTATGTGCTTCTGTGATTGCTTTTGTGCGCGAAATAACTCCTTGCCCGATAAGAACCGTTTTTCGTATGTGTTGCGGTTCCAGAGGCGTGGCTTTGTGCCCTAGATTCAAAATCTTGCCTATCATTACTAGGTATGAATGCCACGCGTCGGGAACGGTTTGTACTTCCTTTTCTTAATCTACGTGCATGCTCTTTAAATACCGACTTGGTGGTTTGTTTTTTTCAAACACAACTAATATACATTTAATATACACATTCGGGTATGCGGGTTGTTATTGTAATTGGGGCAAAGTGGACCCGTGAGCCACCGTGTCACCTACCTCCGGCTTGTTATTGTCGTGAAGATTTCCGACTACAGTGAGAAAACTGGATAGAATGGGCAAAGTCGTCGATGTGCAACATGTGCACATGTACATTAGGAAATGTATATAAAATAATAGGGGATATTTATCCCACATTGTGACGTCCTTCCCTCAGACTATAAAACGAGGGAGGGGTCTCTTGTGAAAGGGTTGCCCATTTTGAGTTAGGAGGGTATACCACTTATATCTAAGGTTTGGTAGTTTTCTCTTCTTCATATTTTCCTTAGGGTTTCTACTTTGGTCTTCTTCACCCTATTTCGTTTTAGGGTTTCATTTTAGGTCTTCTTCTTCTTCTCCTTCGTCTTGTGGGTTTGATGAATCCTTCTTCTTGAGTGGAGTTTTAGTAATCCGTTTTGGTTCTTCTTCTTGGTTGAGTTAGGGTTCACGTGTTTCGAGGCTTCGGGTGTTACCCACTTCCTTTCCTTAGTGCGAGAGTTGGGGTTTTCGTTTGGGGTTTCTACAACGGCGTCTCTTTGGCATTCCGGTGGCGGCACTTGGAGGCTCGGCTTCCTCTCCTCGATGGAGAGCGTTTGCGTGGTGGCCGGTTTGAGAAGGGAGGGCGAAGTGGCACATGAACACTCCACCCTCTTCGGGGTGTGACCAACGGTGGACGTCGCAGTCTCGGTGGCCCACTTGACTCGCCTTCGCCGGTTCCCATTCTTAACTTGCTGTATAGCCGTTTGTTTTGTAATAGCCACCGGATTTGTGACATGTAAGCATATTGTTGTAAAGCCTTTGTAATATATATATATATATATGTTTGTGTATATCCCTCTTCTATTGTAACATATTTGAGTTGAGTCCTTAATCGCGGCGAACCATCTTCTTGAACCCTACCTTCATCGGATCTGAAAACCAATCCGGAAGTCGATCCGGACTTATCCGACTAGAAGTCGATGTTGAGAAATTACACCATTTCATCTATCCATTTGTCTTCGGGATCCGGATTATGAGGAGCTACCGTGATGTCGAAAATATCGGCACCCGGAAGATCATCAGGAACGCCTTCGGTTGGTTCGCCTGATTCGAGGCGACTAAGGTAGTCGGCCACGACATGTTGTACCCTCGGTCGATGATGGATGTCGAACTCGAACTCTTATAGTAAAAGCATCCATCGAGCCAGTCTGGCCGGAAGGGATTGCTTCCTGATCAAGTAAAGGAGAGTCAAGTGGTCGACGTGAAAAGTAAATTTTCGGCCAAGAAGGTAATGTCGAAACTTAGTTATGTTGTATATCACCCTGGGAGCTTCTCTCTCGGTAGTCGAATAGTTCTTTTCCACAGCTGAGAGACGTCAATTGGCGTAATATGCTGGCCGATACCAATTAGGAGGCGTCATTTGCATGAGAGCGTTGCTGATAGCCACATCCGATGCATCGACAAACACGTGGAAGGGTTGTGTTTAATCGAGTGGTTGGACTACGAGTGCGTGAGACAACATGATTTTCAAGGCTGTACATGCCTCATTCTCTGTGGAAATCCATGGAAGGGCATTTCAGTGAACCACCACGTGCAAGGGAGTTGCGAAATTGGCCAAATGGTGGAGCATACAACTGTGCTTCCGAATTTGGCCTAAGAAACAGTTGAGGCCCTTCACGGTTGTTGGGGTCGGAGCACCCAAGATAGCATCTACCTTGTCGAGGTCCATTGCAATCCCTTCCCGACTCACGATATGCTTCATTAGGGCATCGCTAAAAACGTTGAATGCACACTTTGCCGGATTGAGGCTTAATCGAGTGGTCCAACATCGGTCGAGGCACAAGCGTAGCTGGTCGAGATGCTCTTGTTGACATCCATAAACAGCAAAATCATCCAAAAAAAACTTGCATGAAAGCCGGAATGTAATCGCCAAAAAATTTCGTGATGAATCCCAAGAAGGTGGCTAGAGCCGTTTTTAATTCAAACATCATCACAACCACTACGAAGACACCCCACTAGGTGACAAAGGCGGTTTTTTCTTGATCATCGGGGTGCATCCAAACTTGGTTATCCCCACTAAAGCCATCTAGGAAACTATACACCTGCTACCGTATCCAAGATGCCATCTGTGAAGGGTAAGGGAAACACATCGGTGACAGTTTCGACATTCAATTTCTGATAGTCGACGCAGACTCGTATCTTGTCGTTTTTCTTCGGAACGACGACTATTGAGCTTAGCCATGTGGCTTGCTTGATGGACCGAATGAAATCAACTCATAGTAGTTTGTTGATTTCTTCTTTGACCTTTGCCGCATAATTAGGCTTCATTCGGTAGCGTCGTTGTTGCACAGGTCTAGCATCCGACTGTATTTAGGAAATCATAACTTTGGGTCTAGTGTTTCGACCGGTTCTTTTGGCTTGTTCTCTCGATCGGCTGGTTCGTTCGATTGACTCAGTCGAGTAGTGGCTTCTACCGATTCATCGATGGTGAGTCCCATCAATTTTCGCTAAATGTCTTCAGTGAAGACTTGTCCGATCATTTCGTTCAAATTCAGCTTTGGACAGATGTTGGCGAATGTCGTGCAAAATACCTCCCAACTCGTTGGCAAGCTCGAAAGGAGGGCAAGAGCTTTAACTTCTTCTTCGAAGTTAATCCCTTAGTAGAAGAGTTCAAACAACACACCGATGAAGGTGTTGATGTGGGACGTGGTCGGATCATCTCTCTCATCTTCAAATTGAACAACCATCGGATCAATATGAGCTTCAACGAAGACTTTTTCTCGTATACGACCTGTAACTTCTCCCTTATTGAGAATGGCGTCCTCTCCTTTGCCATGTTGAAATAGACGTTCTCGGCTAGGTGCATCCGGATTGTCGATCATGTGATTTCTTCCATCGATACTCTTCAACAGACATCGATGTTGGTTTGTCACTTTGGCGGATCGCTTCAACCTGTCTTCGAATTATGAGCACATCTTGCATCATTTCTTTCCATTGGGCAGAGTTCTTCCCGTCGAACTTCTGTATTTCCACATTTGTTTCGTACTGTGTTGCCATTTTTTGGAAAGTAGATGTTGTTGGCCTTGTCTTTTCTCTTAGCCGGATAATTTCTCTTCTCAGTCTTTGTTGTTCGCTATTGCCGGATAATGTGGGTCACTCTGATACCACTTATTGTACATATGTGGGAATGTTAGTGCAACGGATGAATATGTTGAGGACCTGTCTATTAGTGTCAAGCAAATAACACAGATAAACTAGAGAAGAAGATAGTAGGTAAGAATCAAGATACATAATTGAAGCTCTAATGGAAACTATATTTCTCTTTTGTAAAACTCTCTCACTCTCCCTACAATGTTACAGTTGGGCTTATATATGCAAAAGCCCTAACATGACATCATGTTCACGCTAGGATACAAAGTGGAAGGAGTCGGCATGCCAACAGTATTTAGGCTAGATTTACCAAACATTAAGTTGTATCCATCCTCTATTCCATCTTAAGAGACTGTGTCTATTAGATGAAGAAAATGTTATGAATGATATGGTGGAAATGCAAAATCCTTTAGATGAAGAAAATCTTATAAATGATGTGGTTGATTCAAGGTCGGGGGTTATCCTTGATGTCCACTAGAAGAAATTTAGGAATGGTGCTTTTGGTCCATTTTTGGTGTCTTCAAAAGAAGGTTGTTTATCTAATGCTACTTGGGAATCTAACGTTTGTTCAATGTTAGTAGACCATAGAAGTGAATATTAGTGAAGAGGACATACTAAATGGTGTTGTGGAATTGTAGATTTCTTTTGTAGTTGACTGAACTTTGGGCGATATCCAACGAGTTCTTTATGCAGTGCTACTTGCGAATTTTGTCAACTTTTGTGCCTTGGAAAGGTTGGTCTTTCTTTGGAGTTACTTGGGAATATGAGAGCAAGTTGTGAAAGGCATTTCCAAACTTAATCATCAAGGATGACAACAAATCCTTTTAAGGGAGGATGGTATGTAATCATTAAAAGTGTCAAGGGGGGCATTCTAAGATGTTCATAGGGTAAATCCTTATGTTATGTGGGCAAGAGGATGGACATGTAATCTAAATCCTTATGCATGGGGGCTAGTATATAGAGGCATGCCCTTTGACTTCTACTATATAAATGCATGCAGTGTGATTGGGAGGATAAGCTTTAGTGCACTACACTATACCAATGTTATCCATCATCTTATTCATCGCACCTCTCTTTATTGAGATAAAGAAGAGTCGAGAAGGTTGTAGCATAGATGATATAATATGTGACTACTAATTGAATGTGGACAAGTTAAACTTATACACATATGCTGAGTTGAGCAAGAATATTCAACGTCTAGCTACTTTGATTCAGCAACATACCATAAGAAGACCAATAATCATAACCAAGATCTAATTCATATGTTTCTTAAAAATAGGTTGATTTCCATACAATTCGTTGAAGCTACTTCCTATCTCAAGGGGAAAGCTTGCAAATATTTGTCCTTCAAAGATCTGTTACTCACCATTCTTGATGAGTCTATTCTTATATTGTTTAAATTGTATCATAGCATTCCAATTTAATATGAACTGCATTAATACGCGTTAGAACAGTCTAGTGTGGGCCAATTGAATAAAGACTAACTTTACAAATGTTCATGGAAGGGTTCCTTATGTATAAATCCAAGACCCATAGGGTCTTTTTCTTTGTCCAATGGCTGTATATATACCCTGAGAATATATTTAGGCTGGAACTTGTGTTTATGATTCTTACAACGCAAAGCTCGTATTATTATTCATGCTAGAGCCATTTCCATGGATATCAAAACTTTTGTTAGGTATATGACGAGAATCATCTGAGCTCGTACCCAATGAATCCCCACTTAGTTGAGCCATGGTTTGATCAACTTTCTTCTTCTTCTTCTCATCTGATTTTGGCCGAGTGCTTGGCTCATCTACATATGACGCAAAAGATCTAATGAGTCCCACCCCTCTCGATGACCATGAATCAACCGGAGAAGAATCAGTATGAGAACCCTCACGACAAAACCGTAGTAGTAACGTAAGCATGTAGATGGTAAGGCTACCAAATGATGTTGCACCAGTTATCAAAAAGAGACCCCAAAAGCTATCTAAGTTTAGTTGGTTCGATTCAACTTGGTTGGTTTCAGCATTACATGGGCTAGTACCTAGCCATAGATCATGGATCCTCTGTAATTCTCCATTTTCAGCCATTGTAAGGATAGCTGTCGACATGTCGACAGCCAACACCGAGTCCTTCGGGAAGGCCTGTTAAATTTTACAAAAGTTTATGCTCAAAGAAACAAATAAAAAACAATTCTCAATCATAAACATGTTGCAAAGGTAGGGTAGGGCAAGAATTATTTCTGGGATATAGAAACCTCCTCAAATCTCTACACTCTAAACTCTATATTGCAACCCCGAAATATGTAGCTCCCAAATTTTCAGTCATAGTCTTGCTCGAGAATATGTCGTAATCATAGCGACAAGAAAACATATGATATCTAAAGAGTTTAGAAACATGTGAAGTGTGTAAACAATAGTAGAATTTGAAGTTTTTCCCAAAAACAATAATTGTGTCCACATTTGCATCTTTTTGTTTTCGGTTTTTTACACTGTAGGGTTCTAAATTCTTAGGCTAATAAAAGAAACAACAGTTGGGCCACATGGGGATGATACCTAGTCTCAATCGTTCTCCATTGGTGAGGATTTGTGTGCATCCTTCTATGTTGCCAACTCCAAGACTCAAGTGTAATAAAAACACACAAATCAAGTTGTTGGGCGAAGTGTCTCTAATACACCTCCAAGTTTGCAAAATACCAAAATACCCCTAGGTTTCCAAATTTTAATTGATCAAATACCCCGCTATAGCACACAAAAAATTCTATGAGCAAAGGGATATATTCTCGTAAAACATTTTGAAAACTTGGATCTATTCTAGTAATATGGAAAACATTTGGCAGTATTTTTCAGTAACATTTACTAACACAAACAGTAAAAAGAAAAGGTTACTTACAAAACCCCATCCACCTTTAGAGAACTCTTGGCCAGCTATGGTGAATCCACAATGGGTGCCCAGAAAGATTTGTACATAGGGAAGTTCATCAACCACAGCAGCAACACCTCCTTTATCTGGACCCAACCTAAGAGCATTTGCATAATCAGCCATCGTTGGCAAAGGTTTCAGCCTTTCCTTCTGTATATTGATGCTAATCAGGTAATCCTGTGCAAATGATCCGGTTTGATAACCCACAGGAACGTTGCTCGTTTGTAAGCTACTAATGCCTTGAATCGTCGGACTCAGTTGTTGCACGGTGAGAATCGACGTTAAGTTTGCAGTGTAACTTGACGTGATGATAAGCACGACAAAAAGCCATACAAGCAGGACACATCTTCCCAATGTACTCTTTGTTTTCTCATCTATCATAAAAAAGCATACTCCTAGTTTAGAAAAAAAAATGTTGAAATCATCGGAGAACCAAAACGTTATGTAAGAACCCATTTTGTTGAAGGGTTTTGAAAGTGCTTACTTTGGGAGAAAAACAGTGTCGAGAAAGTAAACCTGCACTTGAAAAGTCGGAAATTAGGTCCACTATTGCAATCGCTTAACAAAAGTAGTTAAATCTAAAGATAAAAAATATGTGCATTCACAAAACATAAATTTTATTATTTCTCGGGCCTTGATATAGATATAGATATAGATATATTTGTGCATGTGTGTGGAACGTGCATGTCAATCATGAAAACTCCAAGGTATGTAACTGTATCTAATGTCAACAATGCAGAAACAAAAGAAGGAATCATACATGTTACCATTCAGCAACTTTATGGATGTGTTCCAAATGTATTTAGCGATTAGTACATGAAAGTTCTCTACATCACTAGAAATTTAAAACAAAGAAATAGATCTCTATGTTCATGGTGAAAACATTCAAGGATTGGTTGCATAAGAGTCTTAACCATTTTTTTCCAGAAACTTGCTTTTCTTTTCGGAGGTCAGAACTTTGCATTGCTTTTATGTCCTTCTTCTAATATTACCAGAAGACTATTCTGCAGTACAAAATATGCGACTATGTGGGTATTCTAGTATTTATACAGTGACCTGCCGATTCACACACTACCCACTCAATGCCAACCACCATTTATGAGCAACTGACCACCACCATTCAGGGCAACAACAACAAAACATAGGCATAGTCTGGGTTCATTTCCTTTTTGATGTGGTAGGAGAGGGTGTGTGTGTTCATGTGTTGTAGACAGCATAGACCTATTGTCAGAAATTTACTCACCATAGGACGGTTACGGCTTGTTTTTTCGGACGGCCTCGGAAATCTCGATTCTTCTTGTGTTCGAGCATCCAGATAACCATCCCAGTCAAAATAAAGAATGCAAGAGTTGTCAACCACATGCTTGTTGTGAAAGGCCTAAGAAACGCCCATGCATTGGCAGACTGCGAATCTCTTGCCAGTACAACTACTACAAGTCCAGACTCTGTGTAGGGTTGTGAGAAGTCAACCATACCCATGCGTTTCGTTGTGATTGTAACATCACCCACTACTGCATCAAACACCTGCAAAATATTGCAAAGAAGGATTTGATTTGTTTTGAAATAATGCATTGCCAGTGCCTAAATCCAAGGAAATGAACCAAATTCAAATATTATTAGAGTGCTATATATATACAAACACACACACTTGAGGATCCAAGTGTCATATATACCGAGGATATGTAGACATGCACAGATCATGTCATATATGATTAAAGCTAGAAGGTCCATCACATTGATGTCATAAAACGTTTTCTCATTGCTGTGTTAGGTGTATAGTTTTACTTTTTCTCCTAATTCAAATAAAATTTGATAAATGCATAGTTTTATCAAAAAGAATTTGAAAACAAATTATATGCTACCTACATTACCTTCTCTGCTAGAGCCTCAACCATATCATCATAAACTGGTGTTGTCTTGTCCCCATAGAAAACAAATTCATATGGAACAAAGTAAGGGAGGTATTTGAGAGCATTCTGGAAAACATCGATACAATAACCATTGAAGCCACTTGAGTTTCCACTCTTGCTCACAATCTGTTTGAATCCTGCTTTCTTTGGGACTGCTATTTGTAGCTGCCTTCCATTCTTGGGAAGAACCCATCCCCGAGGTTTTTCAGTGATGCTACCAGGCCATACAATCTGCATTGAAGAATTACGAAATTTTGTTGGGGATAAGAGCATATTGACATCTTCGCTACTATTTGTTCCTGGGGGAGAGAGAGATAGTTGTGTTTCATTTGTCCAATACCCTACCACGTTCAAGTTCTTTCCAACAATGTTTACGATTTCAAATGCTGATCGGATAAGGTCACCCTTTGAGCTTAATCGAACATCTCCAGAAGTGCCTACAAAATCTGTTTGCAATATATAGTCTCGGAGTAATGATCCGTCCTTAAGAACATTTAGCTGAGCTAGATCTGACCCATCTCCAATACCTTCTTGTGAAATCACTGAATCATTGAACGTGAAGTTCCTGCCTTCCTTAAGATAGTTCTTGAGTGCATAGGCAATAACCCACACTGAATCATATGCATAAAGACCATAAATATGTGGATTAAGGGTAGATTGCAACGCCTCATTTTTCCACTTGGAAAGGAAAGCTTGAAACTGGTGCGAATGTGATGCATAATACGCACGTGTTCCTATAACACCTTGCAATGCTCCAAAGTTAAGATCTTCAAGGTTTGAAGAGTTCAATGTTCCGATAGTCGAATCTGAGACAATCCAAACATAACCAGCACTCATCATACCCAAGTATTTCGCCTCTGAGAAGAGTGAAAATGCAAGATATTGTGGCATATGAACAACAAAGATTCTTGTTTGGGTGGATGCGAGGTTGGATAAGATGGTCCCAATCATCGTATTGTTGCTGGAAGGCAAAAGGGCAGCTTTTTGAATGATGTGGGACCCAAAATTCTCCAAAGCATCACCTAATGAAGTGATGGCATTTGTTCCGAAATCATCATCAGTATATATAGCTATAACTTGTCGCCATCCATAGTACGCAATGAAAGATGCGATGGCCTCCATTTGTAGTGCATCACTATGTGCAATGCGGAAAAAATAGGGATATTGGAACTCTGATAGAGCGGGATCCGTTGCAGCAAATGAGACAATAGGAACTTTTGTTGCACCACCCATAAATGCCACAAAGTGAGAGACTGATGAAGATTGTGGTCCTATTATGGCCACTACCTTCTGTTTAAGGAGTTCCAGCGCTGCCAACAAAAACAATATTCAAAAAGGAGATGACAAAACAAATTTAAGAATCATATACGAAATAACTCCAATCCCCAAATTTCATGTATACCACAAACACCCAACAATGGATTCATCACATAGCACCCTCAGAGTTTACATCCTTTTATATAGCAACCCATAAAATGACCATCTGATTCAGAAACCTCAAAAATTTATCGATGATCAATGATGCAGCTTTACCCATATAAACGTAGCATCAGAATCCATTGTTTTAGAATGATAAGCAATGATGAACACTTTTATAATCAGCCTTACTCATGTAAAAACCTAATCATTGTTTTCTAACAGCATATAGATGACTATTACTACAACTTAAATTCATGTGAGACCCTAAGGATTCATTGTTTTAATGACAACACATAGACTACCACTGATGCAATCTTTTCATAAATAAATAAAAAAAGAAAACCTAGAAATTCATTGTTTTATAGCACCTCATAGATGAACATGCATGCAGCCCTATTATATAAAATCTTTTATAATGAATGTATTCTATTGAGAATAACACATAGATGACTAATACTGCAGCCTTATGTAGCACCATCTAAAACTTAATTAAGGCTTTAAAAAAACATATAAAACCCTAAGAAGTCATAGATTACCCTATGAATTCATTCGTTTATAAAAACCAATATATGATTATTGATGTGTAATATCATCTAAGACCTCGTATAAACCCTCAGAATACATATGAGAGTAATAAACCCCTTTGAATTCATATAAAAACCCTCCAAAAGTTCTTATAAAACCGTTCACAACAAACCTTCAGATTTCATGATTTGACAACAATGCATAGATCT